>NW_027464514.1:431666-768333 GCF_050947455.1 Rhinoderma darwinii | reverse complement strand
ATGTTACTGTCTGTACATAGACAGTGACATTAGGGGCTTTGTAATGTGGGAATTCCAAGTCGGAGCGTTGGCAGCGCTATGGCCGGGAATTACGCTTGTAGAGAAAGCCTCTCACTTTACTGTGCATATATGGCTTTAAATATCCTTATTTGGCTTTAAACTCTGGAGTCCCCGGCCAGAGCATCGCAAGCACTCACTGGCGGGGAACTCCTGACTTGGGAAAGCCCTTGATGTCACTTTCACTATATGGACAGTGATGTTAGGAGTTTAAAAACCCAGGAATCCATGGCCAGAGCGTCGGCAATGCTCTGGTTAGTGATTACTCTCCTGGAAGGAGCCCCTGATGTCTGTCAATTGTTATGGTAGTAGTCGGATATGATCTTTAATAAATTTAAACCATTTTTATAAGCTTTAAGAACAAGGTTTGAAAATGATAGGTTCTACCCATGTGTATCTAATGCTGATATGTATCCATGCTCCTTACTCATTTTAATATTGTGTGATTGAACTTGGTAACTTGGTATGCTTGGCTGACTGTACTGTATCATAAGAAGTAGTAACTAGATGTTTAAGAATCAGATTCAGATAAGATTTAGTAATGATACTTAGTTCAACAGATAGAGAGGTCCTATAGGGGAGGACCAAGTCAATGTGAGCTTGAAACTCTGAACAAATAAATACCAAGTCAGGCAGAGTAAAAAGTAAATTTAGATTAAAAAGTTACTATTAAAATACAAACCACACAGCTCTTCAAGGTAGAGTTTGAGAAGCTGCATAATATACCCTCCTGCTACTTTGCCTAAATGGTGAGCAAATAGAAATTTTTCTACCTAAATTGGCAGAAAACACACCTATTTGGCAATGGAAAGGACGGCTAGAGGGGAAATGGAGGAGGCCGTAGTTTTTTATTACTTTTTTTTCCTTGGTGTTTTTTTTTTTCCATTTGCTAACGCTTTAGTCAAAGTAGCTCAAAAGTAAATGTCTTTATAATACATGATATTGTAAAGTAATGTAATGGGAAATTTTGGCGCATGCCCGTTTTGAGTAAAAATCTTAGCTTTTTGAGACATTATGCTGTTTTCGCGTCTTTTCAGCTAGTAAGTCGGGACCAGCGGGAGAGCAGATCTCCTGCATGACATATTTAATTTACACCTGCGGATATTATAGCTGACATCTATGCTAACTGGTGTAGATGTCAGTTTGTGCAGCACTGACAACCCAAGTTGCGCCATATTTATTCAGAGCTGTGGGCTTCTTGGAGTATGTTCACATTCTATTTTTTATTTTCGTCAGAGGTATGCGTTGGGAGAAGTCTCTACGTATACCTCCAACGGAAGGCTGTATAGGCATAGAGTGGGATATATCACCTGAACTCCCCGGGCACAGCGTTACTTTAAGCACTAGGCTCGGAAAGCCCAGGATGTTAGCAACGCTCTGACTGGGGATTCTGCTCCTAGGGAAGCCCCTGACAACACTGTCCATAAATGGACACTGACGTTAGGAGCTTTAAGATGTCAAAATCCTAGGCCAGAACACTGGCATTGCACTGGGTGGGGATTCCACTCCTGGAGGGAGCCCCTGACGTCACTGTCCATATATGGATTCTGCTCCTGGAGGATCCCTGATGTTACTGTCTGTACATAGACAGTGACATTAGGGGCTTTGTAATGTGGGAATTCCAAGTCGGAGCGTTGGCAGCGCTGTGGCCGGGAATTACGCTTGTAGAGAAAGCCTCTCACTTTACTGTGCATATATGGCTTTAAATATCCTTATTTGGCTTTAAACTCTGGAGTCCCCGGCCAGAGCATCGCAAGCACTCACTGGCGGGGAACTCCTGACTTGGGAAAGCCCTTGATGTCACTTTCACTATATGGACAGTGATGTTAGGAGTTTAAAAACCCAGGAATCCATGGCCAGAGCGTCGGCAATGCTCTGGTTAGTGATTACTCTCCTGGAAGGAGCCCCTGATGTCTGTCAATTGTTATGGTAGTAGTCGGATATGATCTTTAATAAATTTAAACCATTTTTATAAGCTTTAAGAACAAGGTTTGACAATGATAGGTTCTACCCATGTGTATCTAATGCTGATATGTATCCATGCTCCCTACTCATTTTAATATTGTGTGATTGAACTTGGTAACTTGGTATGCTTGGCTGACTGTACTGTATGATCAGAAGTAGTAACTAGATGTTTAAGAATCAGATTCAGATAAGTTCTAGTAATGATACTTAGTTCAACAGATAGAGAGGTCCTATAGGGGAGGACCAAGTCAATGTGAGCTTGAAACTCTGAACAAATAAATACCAAGTCAGGCATAGTAAAAAGTAAATTTAGATTAAAAAGTTACTATTAAAATACAAACCACACAGCTCTTCAAGGTAGAGTTTGAGAAGCTGCATAATATACCCTCCTGCTACTTTGCCTAAATGGTGAGCAAATAGAAATTTTTCTACCTAAATTGGCAGAAAACACACCATTTTGGAGATGGAAAGGACGGCTAGAGGGGAAATGGAGGAGGCCGTAGTTTTTTAATTACATTTTTTTCCTTGGTGTTTTTTTTTTTCCATTTGCTAACGATTTAGTCAAAGTAGCTCAAAAGTAAATGTCTTTATAATACATGATATTGTAAAGTAATGTAATGGGAAATTTTGGCGCATGCCCGTTTTGAGTAAAAATCTTAGCTTTTTGAGACATTATGCTGTTTTCGCGTCTTTTCAGCTAGTAAGTCGGGACCAGCGGGAGAGCAGATCTCCTGCATGACATATTTAATTTACACCTGCGGATATTATAGCTGACATCTATGCTAACTGGTGTAGATGTCAGTTTGTGCAGCACTGACAACCCAAGTTGCGCCATATTTATTCAGAGCTGTGGGCTTCTTGGAGTATGTTCACATTCTATTTTTTCTTTTCGTCAGAGGTATGCGTTGGGAGAAGTCTCTACGTATACCTCCAACGGAAGGCTGTATAGGCATAGAGTGGGATATATCACCTGAACTCCCCGGGCACAGCGTTACTTTAAGCACTAGGCTCGGAAAGCCCAGGACGTTAGCAACGCTCTGACTGGGGATTCTGCTCATAGGGAAGCCCCTGACAACACTGTCCATAAATGGACACTGACGTTAGGAGCTTTAAGATGTCAAAATCCTAGGCCAGAACACTGGCATTGCACTGGGTGGGGATTCCACTCCTGGAGGGAGCCCCTGACGTCACTGTCCATATATGGATTCTGCTCCTGGAGGATCCCTTGATGTTACTGTCTGTACATAGACAGTGACATTAGGGGCTTTGTAATGTGAGAATTCCAAGTCGGACCGTTGGCAGCGCTGTGGCCGGGAATTACGCTTGTAGAGAAAGCCTCTCACTTTACTGTGCATATATGGCTTTAAATATCCTTATTTGGCTTTAAACTCTGGAGTCCCCGGCCAGAGCATCGCAAGCACTCACTGGCCGGGAACTCCTGACTTGGGAAAGCCCTTGATGTCACTTTCACTATATGGACAGTGATGTTAGGAGTTTAAAAACCCAGGAATCCATGGCCAGAGCGTCGGCAATGCTCTGGTTAGTGATTACTCTCCTGGAAGGAGCCCCTGATGTCTGTCAATTGTTATGGTAGTAGTCGGATATGATCTTTAATAAATTTAAACAATTTTTTTAAGCTTTAAGAACAAGGTTTGACAATGATAAGTTCTACCCATGTGTATCTAATGCTGATATGTATCCATGCTCCTTACTCATTTTAATATTGTGTGATTGAACTTGGTAACTTGGTATGCTTGGCTGACTGTACTGTATGATCAGAAGTAGTAACTAGACGTTTAAGAATCAGATTCAGATAAGTTTTAGTAATGATACTTAGTTCAACAGATATAGAGGTCCTATAGGGGAGGACCAAGTCAATGTGAGCTTGAAACTCTGAACAAATAAATACCAAGTCAGGCAGAGTAAAAAGTAAATTTAGATTAAAAAGTTACTATTAACCCCTTCGCGCTCAGGTCAGTAATAGTACGTTTCTGCTAAGTAGAACGTTCGCGCTCAGGTCAGTACTATTACTGACCTGAGTAAACACGGCGCCATTTAATCCCGGCGCGTGCTTGAGCTGTGATAACTGCTGTTTCTGACAGCAGGCTATCACAGCTTAGTGTGCAGGGACCGATCGCGGTGGTCCCCGCCGATTAACCCCTTAGAAGCCGCGTTCAATAGCGATCGCGGCTTCTTAGGGGTTAAGCTGCCATCGCCGGCCTGCTACACGATAGCGGGCCGTGATGGCTACTATGGCAACCAGAATCCTAACAATGGACTCTGGCTACGCCATCGACGGAAGCCTAGTGGGTCCCGACAAAATCAGGACCCACTATGCTTGCTGTCAGCGAACAGCTGACAGCTCGAATACACTGCACTACGTATGTAGTGCAGTGTATTAGAATAGCGATCAGAGCCTCCTGCCCTCATGTCCCCTAGTGGGACGAAGTAAAAAAAGTGTGAAAAAGTAAAAAAAAGTTGTGTAAAAATAAGAAAATAAAAGATTTAAAAGTAATAAAAGTAAAAGTCCCCCTTTTTCCCTTATCAGTTCTTTATTATTAATAAAAATATATAAATAAACAAATAAACTATACATAATTGGTATCGCCGCGTCCGTAACGGCCTGAACTACAAAACTATGTCGTTATTTATCCCGCGTGGTGAACGCCGTAAGAGAAAATAATAATAAGAAACCGTACCACAATCACAATTGTTTGGTCACTTCACCTCCCAAAAAATGGAATAAAAAGAGATCAAAAAGTCGCATGTACCTAAAAATGGTACTGATCGAAACTACAGTTCGTTACGCAAAAAATAAGTCCTCGCACGACTTTCCTGATGGAAAAATAAAACAGTTATAGCTCTTAGAATAAGGTAACACAAAAAATAAATTATATTTTACAAAATGTATTTTATTGTGCAAACGCCATAAGACATAAAATAAAACTATAAACATCTGGTATCGCCGTAATCATATCGCCCCGCAGAATAAAGTGAATATGTCATTTATAGCGCACGGTGAACGCTGTAAAAAAAATTGAATAAAAAACAATAGTAAAATTGCTGTTTTTTTAGTCACCACGCCACCTAAAATTAGAATAAAAACTGATCAAAAAGTCGCATGCACCCCAAGAAAACTACAATGGATTCCTCAAGGTCTCTAGTTTCCAAAAAGGGGTCACTTTTGGGGGGTTTCCACTGTTTTAGCACCACAAGACCTCTTCAAACCGGACATGGTGCCTAATAAATAATTAAATGTCACCTCTACTTTGCTCTAAATTCCTGTGAAACACCTAAAGGGTTAATAAACTTTTTAAATGCTGTTGTGAATACTTTGAGGGGTCTAGTTTCTGAAATGGGGTGTTTGATAAGGGTGTCTAATATATGGGCCCCTCAAAGCAACTTCAGAACTGAACTGTAACCTAAAAAATAAAATAAAAATGAGGCAATACTTCGCTTCTTACATTATACTGATAATGAGCCGTGCCCACCCCGAGATGACCCCAGTTTTGACCGTTTGTATAAACGGAGACCCCTATGAGACCATTTCAGTGCCCGGTTTTCCCAACATTCACCCCCGAGAAGTGTATTTCTATTGATGAATCCCTGGTACATTTGAAAGGGAGGCTTCAATTCCGCGAGTACCTGCCGGGTAAGAGGGCAAGGTATGGCGTGAAGATGTATAAGCTGCGAGAGTGCATCAGGGTATACCTACAAATTTAGGATATATAAAGGGAAGGACACCAGTACTCAGCCCCCAGAATGCCCCCCCTTACTGGGAGTTAATACAAAAATTGTGTGGGATTTGGTGCACCCACTGCTGGACCAGGGTTACCACCTCTACCTGGATAATTTTTATACCAGCGACCCACTCTTCAAGTGCCTCGCTTCCAGAAGTCCTGCGGCATGCGGCACTGCTAGAAGAAACCTGAGAGGCCTCCCTAAGACTCTGCTTGGGCAAACACTCAGAAGGGGTGAGAGCAGGGCACAATCTAGCAGCAACATATTGTGTGTCAAGTACAAGACCAGGGAGATGCCACACCAGTACCCATGTACCTATACGAGGTACCAGTACAGTGACCCCCAAACTAGACTGCATCCTGGACTACAATAGGTACATGGGAGGGGTGGACTTGTCAGATCAAGTCCTGAAGCCTTACAGTACTTCTGGAAGCGAGGCCACAGGCATCGTACCAGGGCAACACTTTTTAGGAGAAGTTCCCCAAACTGGCAAGAAGGGAAAAAGTCAAAAGAGGTGCAGAGTCTGCTATAAGAGGGGGATAAGGAAGGACACAATATATCAATGTGACACGTGTCCCGAAAAACCAGAGCTCTGTATGAAAGAGTGTTTTAAAATTTATCATCCATCCCTTTATTTTTAATTTACCCCAGTTTTACTCGCTCTGATCCACTTCGCACAGCTTACCCCTCCTCATCTTTCCCCTCTGAGCCCTGCTGTGTGCCCAGACAGCTGATAACAGCCACATGTAGGGTATTGCCATACACGGGAGAGCCAACATTACAGTTTATGAGGTGTATATCTCCGGTGGCGCATGCTGGGCACAATATATCGGACACTGAATTGGCATATATGTATAGAAAATTGCAAATTTCACTCTGCACCAACTGCTGCACATTATCTTTTACACAATACCTGTGGGGTCAAAATGCTCACTACACCTCTAGATGAATGCCTTAAGGGGTGTAGATTTTAAAACAGGGTCACTTCTTGGGGGTTTCAACTGTACTGGTACCTTAGGGGCTTCTGCGTACAAGACTTAGCACCAGAAAAGCTCCAGTAGGCCAAATGGTGGTCCTTTCCTTCTGAGCCCTGCCGTGTGCCCAGGCAGCTAATAACAGCCACATGTAGGGTATTGCCGTACCCGGGAGAGCCCACATTACAGTTTATGGGGTGTATGTCTCCGGTGGCACATGCTGGGCACAATATATCGGACACTGACATGGCATATATATAGAAAATTGCAAATCTCACTCTGCACCATCTGCTGCGCATTATCTTTTACACAATACCTGTGGGGTCAAAATGCTCACTACACCTCTAGATGAATTCCTTAAGGGGTGTCGTTTTTAAAACGGGGTCACTTCTCGGGGTTTCAACTGTACTGATACCTCAGGGGCTTCTGCACACACGACTTAGCACCAGAAAATTCCCAGTAGGCCACATGGTGGTCCTTTCCTTCTGAGCCCTCCCATGGGCCCAAACTGCAGTTTATCACCACAAATAGGGTATTGCCACACTCAGGACAAATTGGGCAACAAAATGCGGTATTTTATTCCTTGTGAAAATAAGAAATTTTGAGCCCAAACTACCTCTTATTGGAAAAAATAATTTTTTTTTAAATTCACAGCCCAATTCAAATAAATTCTGTGAAAAAACTGTGGGGTCTAAATGGTCACAACACCAATAAATAAATTCTTTGAGGGGTGTAGTTTCCAAAATGGGGTGACTTCTGGTGGGTTTCCATTGCTTTGATACCTTTGGGGCTCTGCAAATGCGACATGGCACCCGAAAACCAATCCAGCAAAATTTGGGCTCCAAAGAACACATAGCGCTCCTTTCCTTCTGAGGCCTCCCATGGGCCCAAACGGCAGTTTATCACCACAAATGGGAAATTGCCGCACTCAGGACAAATTGGGCAACAAATTGGGGTATTTTATTCCTTGTGAAAATAAGAAATTTTGAGCCAAAACTACCTCTTATTGGAAAAAATTACATTTTTTTGAATTCACAGCCCAATTCAAATAAATTCTGTGAAAAAACTGTGGAGTCTAAATGGTCACAACACCCATAAATGAATTCCTTGAGGGGTGTAGTTTCCAAAATGGGGTCACTTCTGTTGGGTTTCCATTGCTTTGATACCTTTGGGGCTCTGCAAATGCGACATGGCACCCGAAAACCAATCCAGCAAAATCTGGGCTCCAAAGAACACATAGCGCTCCTTTCCTTCTAATACCTCCCATGGGCCCAAACGGCAGTTTATGGCCACAAATAGGGTATTGCTGCACTCAGGACAAATTTGGCAACAAAATGGGGTATTTTATTCGTTGTGAAAATAAGACATTTTGAGCCAAAACTACATCTTATTGGAAAAAAGTTTTTTTTTTTAAATTCACAGCCCAATTCAAATAAGTTCTGTGAAAAAACTGTGGGGTCTAAATGGTCACAACACCCATAAATAAATTCCTTGAGGGGTTTTGTTTCCAAAATGGGGTCACTTTTGGTGGGTTTCCATTGCTTTGATACCTCTGAGGCTCTGCAAATGCGACATGGCACCCGAAAACCAATCCAGCAAAATCTGGACTCCTAAGAACACATAGCGCTCCTTTCCTTCTGAGGCCTCCCATGGGCCCAAACAGCAGTTTATCACCACAAATGGGGTATTGCCGCACTCAGGACAAATTGGGCAACAAAATGGGGCATTTTGTTCCCTGTGAAAATAAGAAATTCTGATCAAAAATGACATCTTATTGGAAAAATTGTCATTCTTTTAATTTCACAGCCCAATTCAAATACGCGCTGTGAAAAAACTACGGGGTCAAAATGGTAACAATAACCATAAATTAATTCCTTGAGGGGTGCAGTTTCCAAAATGGGGTCAGTTTTGGGGGATTCCTACTGTTTTAGCACCTCAACACCTCTCCAAACCTGGCATGCTGCCTAAAATATATGCTAATAAAAAAGCACCACCAAAATGCACTAGGTGCTTCTTTGCTTCTGGGGCTTGTGTTTTAGTCCACGAGCGCACTAGAGCCACATGTGGGACATTTCTAAAAACTGAAGAATCTGGACAATACATATTTAGTTGTGTTTCTCTGGTAAAACCTTCTTTGTTACAGAAAAAAAATAGAATAAAATTGAAATTCAGAAAGAAAAATGAAATTTGCAAATTTCACCTCCACTTTGCTTTAATTCCTGTGAAATGCCTGAAGGGTTAAAAAACTTTCTAAATGCTGTTTTGAATACTTTGAGGGGTCTAGTTTTTAAAATGGGGTGTTTTATGGGGGTTTCTAATAAATAGGCTCCTCAAAGCCTCTTCAGAACTGAACAGGTACCTTAAAAAAAAGGCTTTTGAAATTTTCTTAAAAATATGAGAAATTGCTGTTTATGTTCTAAGCCTTGTAACGTCCAAGAAAAATAAAATAATGTTCAAAAAACGATGCCAATCTAAAGTAGACATATGGGAAATGTGAACTAGTAACTATTTTGGGTGGTATAACCGTCTGTTTTTCAAGCAGATGCATTTAAATTCTGAAAAATGCTATTTTTTCTAAATTTTCTCTAAATTTTGCAATTTTTCTCAAATAAAGACTGAATATATCGACCAAATTTTACCACGAACATGAAGCCCAAAGTGTCATGAGAAAACAATCTCGGAATCGCTTGGATAGGTTTAAGCATTCCGACGTTATTACCACATAAAGTGAAATATGTCATATTTGAAAAATGGGCTCTGAGCCTTAAGGCCCAAACTAGGCTGCGTCTTTAAGGGGTTAAAATACAAACCACACAGCTCTTCAAGGTAGAGTTTGAGAAGCTGCATAATATACCCTCCTGCTACTTTGCCTAAATGGTGAGCAAATAGAAATTTTTCTACCTAAAATGGCAGAAAACACACCATTTTGGAGATGGAAAGGACGGCTAGAGGGGAAATGGAGGAGGCCGTAGTTTTTTAATTACATTTTTTTCCTTGGTGTTTTTTTTTTCCATTTGCTAACGATTTAGTCAAAGTAGCTCAAAAGTAAATGTCTTTATAATACATGATATTGTAAAGTAATGTAATGGGAAATTTTGGCGCATGCCCGTTTTGAGTAAAAATTTTAGCTTTTTGAGACATTATGCTGTTTTCGCGTCTTTTCAGCTAGTAAGTCGGGACCAGCGGGAGAGCAGATCTCCTGCATGACATATTTAATTTACACCTGCGGATATTATAGCTGACATCTATGCTAACTGGTGTAGATGTCAGTTTGTGCAGCACTGACAAACCAAGTTGCGCCATATTTATTCAAAGCTGTGGGCTTCTTGGAGTATGTTCACATAAAAAATTTTCTTTTCGGCAGAGGTATGCGTTGGGAGAAGTCTCTACGTATACTTCCAACGGAAGGCTGTATAGGCATAGAGTGGGATATATCACCTGAACTCCGCGGGCACAGCGTTACTTTAAGCACTAGGCTCGGAAAGCCCCGGACGTTAGCAACGCTCTCACTGGGGATTCTGCTCCTAGGGAAGCCCCTGACAACACTGTCCATAAATGGACACTGACGTTAGGAGCTTTAAGATGTCAAAATCCTAGGCCAGAACACTGGCATTGCACTGGGTGGGGATTCCACTCCTGGAGGGAGCCCCTGACGTCACTGTCCATATATGGATTCTGCTCCTGGAGGATCCCTTGATGTTACTGTCTGTACATAGACAGTGACATTAGGGGCTTTGTAATGTGAGAATTCCAAGTCGGACCGTTGGCAGCGCTGTGGCCGGGAATTACGCTTGTAGAGAAAGCCTCTCACTTTACTGTGCATATATGGCTTTAAATATCCTTATTTGGCTTTAAACTCTGGAGTCCCCGGCCAGAGCATCGCAAGCACTCACTGGCCGGGAACTCCTGACTTGGGAAAGCCCTTGATGTCACTTTCACTATATGGACAGTCACGTTAGGAGTTTAAAAACCCAGGAATCCATGGCCAGAGTGTCGGCAATGCTCTGGTTAGTGATTACTCTCCTGGACGGAGCCCCTGATGTCTTTCAATTGTTATGGTAGTAGTCGGATATGATCTTTAATAAATTGAAACAATTTTTTTAAGCTTTAAGAACAAGGTTTGACAATGATAAGTTCTACACATGTGTATCTAATGGTGATATGTATCCATGCTCCTTACTCATTTTAATATTGTGTGATTGAACTTGGTAACTTGGTATGCTTGGCTGACTGAACTGTAAGATCAGAAGTAGTAACTAGATGTTTAAGAATCAGATTCAGATAAGTTTTAGTAATGATACTTAGTTCAACAGATAGAGAGGTCCTATAGGGGAGGACCAAGTCAATGTGAGCTTGAAACTTTGAATAAATAAATACCAAGCCAGGCAGAGTAAAAAGTAAATTTAGATTAAAAAGTGACTATTAAAATACAAACCACACAGCTCTTCAAGGTAGAGTTTGAGAAGCTGCATAATATACCCTCCTGCTACTTTGCCTAAATGGTGAGCAAATAGAATTTTTTCTACCTAAAATGGCAGAAAACACACCATTTTGGAGATGGAAAGGACGGCTAGAGGGGAAATGGAGGAGGCCGTAGTTTTTTAATTATTTTTTTTTCCTTGGTGTTTTTTTTTTCCATTTGCTAACGATTTAGTCAAAGTAGCTCAAAAGTAAATGTCTTTATAATACATGATATTGTAAAGTAATGTAATGGGAAATTTTGGCGCATGCCCGTTTTGAGTAAAAATTTTAGCTTTTTGAGACATTATTCTGTTTTCGCGTCTTTTCAGCTAGTAAGTCGGGACCAGCGGGAGAGCAGATCTCCTGCATGACATATTTAATTTACACCTGCGGATATTATAGCTGACATCTATGCTAACTGGTGTAGATGTCAGTTTGTGCAGCACTGACAACCCAAGTTGCGCCATATTTATTCAGAGCTTTGTGCTTCTTGGAGTATGTTCACATTCAATTATTTCTTTTCGGCAGAGGTATGCGTTGGGAGAAGTCTCTACGTATACCTCCAACGGAAGGCTGTATAGGCATAGAGTGTGATATATCACCTGAACTCCCCGGGCACAGCGTTACTTTAAGCACTAGGCTCGGAAAGCCCCTGACGTTAGCAACGCTCTGACTGGGGATTCTGCTCCTAGGGAAGCCCCTGACAACACTGTCCATAAATGGACACTGACGTTAGGAGCTTTAAGATGCCAAAATCCTAGGCCAGAACACTGGCATTGCACTGGCTGGGGATTCCACTCCTGGAGGTAGCCCCTGACGTCACTGTCCATATATGGATTCTGCTCCTGGAGGATCCCTTGATGTTACTGTCTGTACATAGACAGTGACATTAGGGGCTTTGTAATGTGAGAATTCCAAGTCGGAGCGTTGGCAGCGCTGTGGCCGGGAATTACGCTTGTAGAGAAAGCCTCTCACTTTACTGTGCATATATGGCTTTAAATATCCATATTTGGCTTTAAACTCTGGAGTCCCCGGCCAGAGCATCGCAAGCACTCACTGGCCGGGAACTCCTGACTTGGGAAAGCCCTTGATGTCACTTTCACTATATGGACAGTGATGTTAGGAGTTTAAAAACCCAGGAATCCATGGCCAGAGCGTCGGCAATGCTCTGGTTAGTGATTACTCTCCTGGAAGGAGCCCCTGATGTCTGTCAATTGTTATGGTAGTAGTCGGATATGATCTTTAATAAATTGAAACCATTTTTTTAAGCTTTAAGAACAAGGTTTGACAATGATAAGTTCTACCCATGTGTATCTTTTCTTTTCAATTTTCTTTTTATTGTTTTAAACAAAAGTGAATCATACAACTGAATAGCAAAAGGTTGATTTAACAGCATATGAAGGTACAATCAAGCAAATGATAATTGTCAATTTATACAGTGTAACATTGCATACGCAGCTATGCCGTAACATTCAGGTTAAGATACAAATTTGGAACAATACATTATAAGAGTATAATAATAGTACTCGCTTGTAAAGGGGCCAAATGGGGGGAGGGTAGGGGGAAAAATGAACGAGAGGGAGTAGGAGGGGAAGGGGTTGAGAGAGATTTACAAGATAATTTTTTCTAAGACAAGAAATATCGGTTACAGTTATACAAGTTAGTCGCAAACTAACAAATCCAACAAGGTGACCCATCGGATCTGGCTATTGTGTATTCAAGGCTACGTCCAAGAACTGATCTGAGGAGCGGAATATTGTCCAGGGTCTCCAGATCTCTATAAATTTAGTATATGAGCGGTTAGAGAGTGCTGCTATTTCTTCTATATAGTAAATTTGCTCTACCTTGGTTATCCATTGAGAGAGCGTTGGGACTTGCATCGATCTCCAGTTTGGGGGGATGAGAAGTTTGGCCCCCGATAAGAGGTGTTTAACGAGAGTGTTTGTGGATTTACTTATTTTTGCCAATGGAAGGTTAAGAAAGATGGTAGCTGGGGGTATTTGGATTGAGATGTCACAGATTCTTGCTATAAGATCTAATACAGGTATCCAATAACGTTGGATCTTAGCACATGACCACCAGATATGGATGTAAGATCCGGTTTCCCCCAAACATCTCCAACATGTGTCTGGGTTTGAAGGGTACCAGAGATGTGTTTTATCCGGTGTGGTATACCATCGTGACACTAACTTATAAGAGTTTTCTTGTGTTTTAATACACTGGGAGGGACCATGGGAATTCCTGTAAAGGATATTTGTATCTTTTTTATTTAAGGTAATGGAGAGATCCTTTTCCCAGAGTGCGATATATGATCTTTTGAAAGGGACGTTCCTATTAATTAACAATTTATAAATCTGAGAAACACATTTCCGTGGGTTTTTTACTTGTCCGAGGAAGGATTCAAAGATAGTCAAGGGTCTTTCCAAGGAACCTGCTGTGAGGTATGGTAGGTTTGCTTGTTTTAGGGACATATAGTGCATTAAATGGAGATTCGGAAGGTTTGGATTTTCGGTCCAAGTCTGTAAGGATATGATCGTCCCATCAGCTAGTATGGAGTCTAGAGTATCAGTCAATCTGACCGAAGGGTTACTAGTGTGACTTCCCAAACCCTCTTGGTATAAATCCACCAAGTCTGAGATACGTGTCAGTGGGGATGGTGTGGGAACCAGTAGGTCCCTAAAGAGAGAGAGTGATTTTATTGTTAACTTGGTCAGAGCATTTTTAAATGAAAGGTTTGTTATGCTGTCTGGGTGTGCAAGTAGCAATGCTCTGAGAGGAACAGGGGCTAGGAGTTTCTCAATTGAGACCCATAATTTATTCTCCGGTTTCCGAAACCAGTCTACAGTCCTGGATATCGAAGCCGTGTGGTAATAGTTCTTAAAATCAGGAGCCCCAATTCCTCCCAGGGATTTAGGCAGTGAAAGCGTCTCTGCACTAATTTTGGGGTGCCTGCCATTCCAAATATATTGAAATATCATTGAGCGAAGTTTCGTGAAGTAAGATTGTGGAATGTGAATAGGTAACATTTGGAATAGGTAGTTAAATTTGGGGAGGATTAACCCTTTAATCAAGTTTTTCCTGCCCATCCAGGAAATAAAGGGAGCTAACCAGGATTCTATAATGACTTTAGTGCCGGCCAAGAGAGGGAGATAGTTTAAGGCGAAGTGGTCAGGCCAATGTTTACACAATTTGACTCCCAAGTACGTAATGCATTTTGGAGGCCACTTAATTGGAAAATCAGGATTCTAGTAATCGTGTCGTAGAGTTAGAAACATTGATCCCTAAGGCTTCGGATTTTTCTGCGTTGATTTTGAAATTGGACAGAGCACTAAATTTAGAAAAAATTTCGAGGACTGCCGGTATTTCTGAAATCGGGTCAGACATGATTATGAGTAAATCATCTGCAAATACTGCTGTCTTGTGATGTGTTGATTGAGTTGTGATACCTTTTATATCTGGGTGTTGTCTGATAGTTTGGATTAATGACTCCATCACAAGGACAAACAGAAGTGGTGATAGCGGGCAGCCTTGTCTAGTTCCATTTAGGATTTGAAAGCTAGATGAGAGGGTTCCGTTAATACGGAGTTTAGCTGTTGGGGTGATATACATTTGTAGTATAGCTTGGGTGAAAATTTTAGGAATTCCAAATCGGTCTAAGGTTTCTTCCATAAAGGTCCAGTCTACCCTGTCGAAGGCCTTCTCTGCATCAGTGCTCAGGAATGTCATAGATCTGTTCTTCTCCTTAGCTAACTGTAGTAAATGCAATAGTCGTAGAGAGTTATCTTTCCCTTCCCTGCCCGAAACGAATCCCACTTGTTCCGGAGCAATCAAGTCCGGTAGTATCGGACTTAATCGATTGGCTAAGAGTTTTGCGAATATTTTTAGGTCAGTATTTAAAAGTGAGATAGGTTTGTAGTTACTACATAAGTCAGGGTCCTTACCGTCTTTGTGAATCAGGGTAATATGCGCTTCTAGAGTCTGTCTAGGAAAGCTAGAACCTTGTAGTATAGCGTTACACAAACCAAGGAGATGAGGTAGTAGTTCTTTCTGAAATACTTTATAGTAATGTATGGGAAGTCCGTCTGGTCCTGGACTTTTTCCCGAAGGGCACTTCGACAGGATAGACTGGAGCTCAGACTCCGTGACCGAATTCTGCAGAGTGGCTTGTTGTGTAGGGGAAAGTTGGGGCAAAGTTAGGGACGCAAGAAATGAGTTAATGATTTGTTTCCTACTGCTCCGCTCTCCATCAGTCTCTTGAGATCGAATTTGATAGAGGGAGGAGTAATAATTTACAAAAGCCTCTGAAATCAGATCAGTGTCGCTAGTTTTCAAACCATTAGGCAATTTCAGGGAGTGAATATAAGACCTGGATTTCCTCTTCTTTATCAACGAAATCATGAGTTTGGAGACTTTATCTCCGTGTATGAATATTTGATTTTTCCAATTAGAATAGAATTTGGCAGACTGCTTATTGAGTAAATCTTTTAGGGCCTGTCTTTTGACCGTGAGCGAGGCGAGGACATCTAGTGTTTGTACATTTTTGTGTTGCCTCTCCAGCTGAGAGATTTCCTCATATAACGCTGAAAGTTTCCGTCTTCTACTGCTATTTTGATACGAGCCAATAGAAATGAATTCACCTCTAATCACTGCCTTGTGGGCCTCCCAGATCACCGGCATAGGACATTGCTCTATAGTATTGATTTGGAAATAAGATAGTATAACCGAGGCAACACGTTTCTTATTTGTTTCTGAGTTGAGTAAACTTTCGTTCAGGGACCATGCCTTTTGTCCAGCCGGTCTGTGTGTTAGCGAGGCTCGGAGCAGTAGGGGAGAGTGATCGGAGTGTATAGCGGTCAGAATTCGTACTTCCACAATGTTAGGCAATAACGAAAGAGGAAGAAAGAGGTAGTCTAGTCTCTGATACGAATTGTGCGGAGATGAGAAGTGCGTATAATCAATCGCATTTGGGTGCATATATCGCCAGGTATCGATTAAGGGGAAGGATTGCAGTGATTTTTTAATTCGCGAAAGGGCTCTGCGTGAAAGCGAGGATTTCTTTGTAGAAGAATCGAGGTCCGGCTCCAGAGCCACGTTTAAGTCTCCCCCCGCCAGACATATACGTTCCATAAAGGGCCTAACTGTGTCAAGTGCGGATGGGATCCATGACGCCTGATTGATATTAGTTACATATAGATTACCCAACGTAACTAAGGATCCCGCTAAGAGACCCTTTATGAATATATATCTGCCTTCGCTGTCAGAGAGTGAATCTTGTAAGACAAAGGGTACATGTTTAGCAAGGGCTATTGCAACTCCACATGAATTTTTGAACGGGGAATGCAAGTGAAACCATGTATTGTAATATGATTTATGAAAAGATGGCAATTTTTGGGCTCGTAGATGGGTTTCCTGAAACAATATAATGTCTGCTTTTGTGTTTTTAAGATATTGAAGGATTTGTGATCGTTTGACCGGAGAGTTTAGGCCTCTGACGTTATAAGAAACTATTGACCATGTTGTATGTGAGTCAGTCATAGTGACGTTGCAAATTGGATCCGTAAAGAGCGGGGTCTCTCTCGGGGATGTGTCCTAGAAAATGGGACAGGGGAATAAGTAACATAGCTATAACTAGGGTATCTTGTAACAGTACTGTAAATGCATCATCGGTGAATCGTGTCACCATGAACAGATGATGCAAGTGAACAATTGTCATTTGACGTAGAAGAGCAATAGAGAAAATGTTAGGTGAATGTTAACAGAATGGTGGTATTTAATCAGGTATAGGCACTTGGGTGAACAGAATGAACTGAGTGTACCTAGGGCTTTTTGAGGCTCTCGAATTGGTGGAAGTAGATATATCTTATATATGAGGTGAGTAATCTTCTGACTGTGGATATAAATCCCCCTACATATATAAACCCTAATAGAAGAAACAAAATGTAACTTAGTCGACATCAATATTGCGTAAGCAAAGCAGGTATGAGTTGCATCGAGTAGACGTCTCTATATAGTATCACATATATGTATTCCAGAAAACCGGTAATAAATGCAAAAAAACAAAAGAAAAACACAGATTTGGCAAAAAAAAAATCTCAGATTCAATTAAGACTAGCTATGCAAAATAACCACATAAAAAACTAGTCTCCGTTCACACTCGGTACAGTCCTTTGAAAGGATACATCTGGGTGTAATCCGTTGATTGGAGCATAAGACAATAAATACTTTATATTCAAGAAGGGTCCGACAATGAAGGGGACCTTGGAGCTTTGTGGGATCGCCGTCTTGCCCTTTGACCTTCGGGTGCCTGAACTGTTTCCCATTGAGGTAGTTGAGGGATATGTTGAAGACGAGCAGCGTCATGCACCATTTCTAGGTCGGGATAAGCCTCCAGAGATATGTCAAGTTCAGAGCAGATATTTCTGATGTCTGACGAGGATCTAGCTGTGAATCTCTTTCCATTAACAGAGAAGAAGAGACAAAACGGGAAGAGCCAACGAAATGGGATCTGCCTCTGTCTCAATGTAGACGTAAAGGGTTTCAGGAGCCTACGTTTGTATAAAGTGGTGGAATCCAAGTCCTGGAAAATAGCAATTTGGGCCTCTCCATAGAGTATGTTTGTTGAGAGTCGGCTTTTCTGTATGATGCGATCTTTAATTCTGTAATCCAATATTCTGCAAATAATATTCCTCGGGGGATCTGAGGGGGATGGCTTTGATCGGAGTGACCTGTGAGCCCTCTCAATAACTAGGTTTGGGTAATCTTCAGGGTCTAGGAATTTCCGGAACGTCTCGGTCAGAGCGGTAAGAATATCTTCGTTGGCAATTTACTCAGGCAGTCCCTTGATGCGCAGGTTGTTTCTCCTATCCCTGTTTTCATGGTCTTCTAGTATGGAATACATTTTCTTAATGTGTCCTTCTTGTGACTGTAGACAGGTTGTGAGATCAGAAGAGGAGGAAAGCAAGGTCGTTTGCGTCTTTTCCAGTGCATCAACTCTATTACCCACTTGTAAGAGCTCTTGTTTGATTTCAGAAAGATCGTTGGCAAGTGGTTCAAGTGCTTTAGCTAAAATTTGCTTCATAAAGGATCTTGAGACTGGAAGTTCCTTATCCTCTATATTTTGGTCGTCTTCACTCATTTGCTCCAGCTAGGGTTCTCCCCGTTTTTGCGTAGCTTTTAAGGATGAGATTGACTTGGAGTGACTCGACTTCCCCCCTTGTTTTTTTACAAATTTGTCCATCTCTGCTTGTGGAGTTTGCGGATGTGGGCCCGAAACCGTAGCTGTTTGTTTCGGACCGATTTTACCCATATTAACTAAGAAGATATCGTAGCGGAAGAATTTTCTCTATTTAAGCTCGCCACTGTTGTAAGTATATTACATATTCGTCGGTGGTCTTGAAGTGCGTGTAGAAGAAGCGATTGGTATCGCTGCGGTAATCTTAGCTTGACACCGGAGAAGTTGAGCTGTCCCTTGATACCCCTCTGGCTCTGCAGAGGGGGTCAGGTCTAAGCGAGTTCCGGCAGTTACAGTCGGTACTGATCGACGGACCAGCACCTGAAAAAAAATTGGGTCGAGGGCCCTTTAATTGGAGGAAACCTGCTTTGCTTTTTTTTTTTTTTTTAAATTCAATTGGCGGACTTAATGTCCAGGCGGAGGCTGGTGTAGCTGGAGTTATGAAAGGTGAGGATGGGGCTTGGGTGAGGTAAGGTGAGGTTGGGGGTGAGGCTGGTGCTGTGTATGTTGCAGCTGGAGTGTGCACATTCAGTTGCCTCCCTGAGGCTACTCACCGACCCCTAAAGACGTCCAGGCTGAGAGGAGACGAAACTGGCGGCCCCAGTCATTTCAGTGGAGTTCCCAGATCCTCTGGGACCTGCTGTTATGCGGCTGAGGGCCGGAGGCGGGGACCAGGAAGTAGCCCTGCACTCTTCAGGTCTCCGGTCACTTGTCAGGCCCGCACCGTTCCGGGCCGCGCCTGCTGTACAAATCGAAGCCGCGGCTTCGGTCCCGCCAGCAGGCCGCAAAACCGAAAGTCGGCCGAGGCGGCTGAGACCGGCGTCAAAGTGATCAGCGAGGGGCGAGGAGAACCGTGACACTGATGGGGGCCCCGGGTTTGCAGTGTAAGAGGTCCGGATTACCCGGTATGAGGCTTGCTGATCAGGAGCTCCCTGTGAGTGAGTCCGTCCGGTCTCGCTGCTTGCCACGCCCCCTACCCATGTGTATCTAATGCTGATATGTATCCATGCTCCTTACTCATTTTAATATTGTGTGATTGAACTTGGTAACTTGGTATGCTTGGCTGACTGTACTGTATGATCAGAAGCAGTAACTAGATGTCTAAGAATCAGATTCAGATAAGTTTTAGTAATGATACTTAGTTCAACAGATAGAGAGGTCCTATAGGGGAGGACCAAGTCAATGTGAGCTTGAAACTCTGAACAAATAAATACCAAGTCAGGCAGAGTAAAAAGTACATTTAGATTAAAAAGTTACTATTAAAATACAAACCACACAGCTCTTCAAGGTAGAGTTTGAGAAGCTGCATAATATACCCTCCTGCTACTTTGCCTAAATGGTGAGCAAATAGAAATTTTTCTACCTAAAATGGCAGAAAACACACCATTTTGGAGATGGAAAGGACGGCTAGAGGGGAAATGGAGGAGGCCGTAGTTTTTTAATTACATGTTTTTCCTTTGTGTTATTTTTTTTCCATTTGCTAAGGATTTAGTCAAAGTAGCTCAAAAGTAAATGTCTTTATAATACATGATATTGTAAAGTAATGTAATGGGAAATTTTGGCGCATGCCCGTTTTGAGTAAAAATTTTAGCTTTTTGAGACATTATGCTGTTTTCGCGTCTTTTCAGCTAGTAAGCCGGGACCTGCGGGAGAGCAGATCTCCTGCATGACATATTTAATATACACCTGCGGATATTATAGCTGACATCTATGCTAACTGGTGTAGATGTCAGTTTGAGGAGCACTGACAACCCAAGTTGCGCCATATTTATTCAGAGCTGTGGGCTTCTTGGAGTATGTTCACATTCAATTTTTTCTTTTCATCAGAGGTATGCGTCGGGAGAAGTCTCTACGTATACCTCCAATGGAAGGCTGTATAGTCATAGAGTGGGATATATCACCTGAACACCCCGGGCACAGCGTTTCTTTAAGCACTAGGCTCGGAAAGCCCCTGACGTTAGCAACGCTCTGACTGGGGATTCTGCTCCTAGGGAAGCCCCTGACAACACTGTCCATAAATGGACACTGACGTTAGGAGCTTTAAGATGCCAAAATCCTAGGCCAGAACACTGGCATTGCACTGGCTGGGGATTCCACTCCTGGAGGGAGCCCCTGACGTCACTGTCCATATATGGATTCTGCTCCTGGAGGATACCTTGATGTTACTGTCTGTACATAGACAGTGACATTAGGGGCTTTGTAATGTGAGAATTCCAAGTCGGAGCGTTGGCAGCGCTGTGGCCGGGAATTACGCTTGTAGAGAAAGCCTCTCACTTTACTGTGCATATATGGCTTTAAATATCCATATTTGGCTTTAAACTCTGGAGTCCCCGGCCAGAGCATCGCAAGCACTCACTGGCCGGGAACTCCTGACTTGGGAAAGCCCTTGATGTCACTTTCACTATATGGACAGTGATGTTAGGAGTTTAAAAACCCAGGAATCCATGGCCAGAGTGTCGGCAATGCTCTGGTTAGTGATTACTCTCCTGGAAGGAGCCCCTGATGTCTGTCAATTGTTATGGTAGTAGTCGGATATGATCTTTAATAAATTGAAACCATTTTTTTAAGCTTTAAGAACAAGGTTTGACAATGATAAGTTCTACCCATGTGTATCTAATGCTGATATGTATCCATGCTCCTTACTCATTTTAATATTGTGTGATTGAACTTGGTAACTTGGTATGCTTGGCTGACTGTACTGTATGATCAGAAGTAGTAACTAGATGTTTAAGAATCAGATTCAGATAAGTTTTAGTAATGATACTTAGTTCAACAGATAGAGAGGTCCTATAGGGGAGGACCAAGTCAATGTGAGCTTGAAACTCTGAACAAATAAATACCAAGTCAGGCAGAGTAAAAAGTACATTTAGATTACAAAGTTACTATTAAAATACAAATCACACAGCTCTTCAAGGTAGAGTTTGAGAAGCTGCATAATATACCCTCCTGCTACTTTGCCTAAATAGTGAGCAAATAGAAATTTTTCTACCTAAAATGGCAGAAAACACACCATTTTGGAGATGGAAAGGACGGCTAGAGGGGAAATGGAGGAGGCCGTAGTTTTTTAATTACATTTTTTTCCTTGGTGTTTTTTTGTTTCCATTTGCTAACGATTTAGTCAAAGTAGCTCAAAAGTAAATGTCTTTATAATACATGATATTGTAAAGTAATGTAATGGGTAATTTTGGCGCATGCCCGTTTTGAGTAAAAATTTTAGCTTTTTGAGACTTTATGCTGTTTTCGCGTCTTTTCAACTAGTAAGTCGGGACCAGCGGGAGAGCAGATCTCCTGCATGACATATTTAATTTACACCTGCGGATATTATAGCTGACATCTATGCTAACTGGTGTAGATGTCAGTTTGTGCAGCACTGACAACCCAAGTTGCGCCATATTTATTCAGAGCTGTGGGCTTCTTGGAGTATGTTCACATTCAATATTTTCTTTTCGTCAGAGGTATGCGTCGGGAGAAGTCTCTACGTATACCTCCAACGGAAGGCTGTATAGGCATAGAGTGGGATATATCACCTGAACTCCCCGGGCACAGCGTTACTTTAAGCACTAGGCTCGGAAAGCCCCTGACGTTAGCAACGCTCTGACTGGGGATTCTGCTCCTAGGGAAGCCCCTGACAACACTGTCCATAAATGGACACTGACGTTAGGAGCTTTAAGATGCCAAAATCCTAGGCCAGAACACTGGCATTGCACTGGCTGGGGATTCCACTCCTGGAGGGAGCCCCTGACGTCACTGTCCATATATGGATTCTGCTCCCGGAGGATCCCTTGATGTTACTGTCTGTACATAGACAGTGACATTAGGGGCTTTGTAATGTGAGAATTCCAAGTCGGAGCGTTGGCAGCGCTGTGGCCGGGAATTACGCTTGTAGAGAAAGCCTCTCACTTTACTGTGCATATATGGCTTTAAATATCCATATTTGGCTTTAAACTCTGGAGTCCCCGACCAGAGCATCGCAAGCACTCACTGGCCGGGAACTCCTGACTTGGGAAAGCCCTTGATGTCACTTTCACTATATGGAGAGTGATGTTAGGAGTTTAAAAACCCAGGAATCCATGGCCAGAGCGTCGGCAATGCTCTGGTTAGTGATTACTCTCCTGGAAGGAGCCCCTGATGTCTGTCAATTGTTATGGTAGTAGTCGGATATGATCTTTAATAAATTGAAACCATTTTTTTAAGCTTTAAGAACAAGGTTTGACAATGATAAGTTCTACCCATGTGTATCTAATGCTGATATGTATCCATGCTCCTTACTCATTTTAATATTGTGTGATTGAACTTGGTAACTTGGTATGCTTGGCTGACTGTACTGTATGATCAGAAGTAGTAACTAGATGTTTAAGAATCAGATTCAGATAAGTTTTAGTAATCATACTTAGTTCAACAGATAGAGAGGTCCTACAGGGGAGGACCAAGTCAATGTGAGCTTGAAACTCTGAACAAATAAATACCAAGTCAGGCAGGTTAAAAAGTAAATTTAGATTAAAAAGTTACTATTAAAATACAAACCACACAGCTCTTCAAGGTAGAGTTTGAGAAGCTGCATAATATACCCTCCTGCTACTTTGCCTAAATGGTGAGCAAATATAATTTTTTCTACCTAAAATGGCAGAAAACACACCATTCTGGAGATGGAATGGACGGCTAGAGGGGAAATGGAGGAGGCCGTAGTCTTTTAATAAAATTTTTTTCCTTGGTGTTTTTTTTTTCCATATGCTAACGATTTAGTCAAAGTAGCTCAAAAGTAAATGTCTTTATAATACATGATATTGTAAAGTAATGTAATGGGAAATTTTGGCGCATGCCCGTTTTGAGTAAAAATTTGAGCTTTTTGAGACTTTATGCTGTTTTCGCGTCTTTTTCAACTAGTAAGTCGGGACCAGCGGGAGAGCAGATCTCCTGCATGACATATTTAATTTACACCTGCGGATATTATAGCTGACATCTATGCTAACTGGTGTAGATGCCAGTTTGAGGAGCACTGACAACCCAAGTTGCGCCATATTTATTCAGAGCTGTGGGCTTCTTGGAGTATGTTCACATTAAATTTTTTCTTTTCATCAGAGGTATGCGTCGGGAGAAGTCTCTACGTATACCTCCAATGGAAGGCTGTATAGTCATAGACTGGGATATATCACCTCAACACCCCGGGCACAGCGTTTCTTTAAGCACTAGGCTCGGAAAGCCCCTGACGTTAGCAACGCTCTGACTGGGGATTCTGCTCCTAGGGAAGCCCCTGACAACACTGTCCATAAATGGACACTGACGTTAGGAGCTTTAAGATGCCAAAATCCTAGGCCAGAACACTGGCATTGCACTGGCTGGGGATTCCACTCCTATAGGGAGCCCCTGACGTCACTGTCCATATATGGATTCTGCTCCTGGAGGATCCCTTGATGTTACTGTCTGTACATAGACAGTGACATTAGGGGCTTTGTAATGTGAGAATTCCAAGTCGGAGCGTTGGCAGCGCTGTGGCCGGGAATTACGCTTGTAGAGAAAGCCTCTCACTTTACTGTGCATATATGGCTTTAAATATCCATATTTGGCTTTAAACTCTGGAGTCCCCGGCCAGAGCATCGCAAGCACTCACTGGCCGGGAACTCCTGACTTGGGAAAGCCCTTGATGTCACTTTCACTATATGGACAGTGATGTTAGGAGTTTAAAAACCCAGGAATCCATGGCCAGAGTGTCGGCAATGCTCTGGTTAGTGATTACTCTCCTGGAAGGAGCCCCTGATGTCTGTCAATTGTTATGGTAGTAGTCGGATATGATCTTTAATAAATTGAAACCATTTTTTGAAGCTTTAAGAACAAGGTTTGACAATGATAAGTTCTACCCATGTGTATCTAATGCTGATATGTATCCATGCTCCTTACTCATTTTAATATTGTGTGATTGAACTTGGTAACTTGGTATGCTTGGCTGACTGTACTGTATGATCAGAAGTAGTAACTAGATGTTTAAGAATCAGATTCAGATAATTTTTAGTAATGATACTTAGTTCAACAGATAGAGAGGTCCTATAGGGGAGGACCAAGTCAATGTGAGCTTGAAACTCTGAACAAATAAATACCAAGTCAGGCAGAGTAAAAAGTACATTTAGATTAAAAATTTACTATTAAAATACAAATCACACAGCTCTTCATGGTAGAGTTTGAGAAGCTGCATAATATACCCTCCTGCTACTTTGCCTAAATAGTGAGCAAATAGAAATTTTTCTACCTAAAATGGCAGAAAACACACCATTTTGGAGATGGAAAGGACGGCTAGAGGGGAAATGGAGGAGGCCGTAGTTTTTTAATTACATTTTTTTCCTTGGTGTTTTTTTTTTCCATTTGCTAACGATTTAGTCAAAGTAGCTCAAAAGTAAATGTCTTTATAATACATGATATTGTAAAGTAATGTAATGGGTAATTTTGGCGCATGCCCGTTTTGAGTAAAAATTTTAGCTTTTTGAGACTTTATGCTGTTTTCGCGTCTTTTCAACTAGTAAGTCGGGACCAGCGGGAGAGCAGATCTCCTGTATGACATATTTAATTTACACCTGCGGATATTATAGCTGACATCTATGCTAACTGGTGTAGATGTCAGTTTGTGCAGCACTGACAACCCAAGTTGCGCCATATTTATTCAGAGCTGTGGGCTTCTTGGAGTATGTTCACATTCAATTTTTTCTTTTCTTCAGAGGTATGCGTTGGGAGAAGTCTCTACGTATACCTCCAACGCAAGGCTGTATAGGCATAGAGTGGGATATATCACCTGAACTCCCCAGGCACAGCGTAACTTTAAGCACTAGGCTCGGAAAGCCCCTGACGTTAGCAACGCTCTGACTGGGGATTCTGCTCCTAGGGAAGCCCCTCACAACACTGTCCATAAATGGACACTGACGTTAGGAGCTTTAAGATGCCAAAATCCTAGGCCAGAACACTGGCATTGCACTGGCTGGGGATTCCACTCCTGGAGGTAGCCCCTGACGTCACTGTCCATATATGGATTCTGCTCCTGGAGGATCCCTTGATGTTACTGTCTGTACATAGACAGTGACATTAGGGGCTTTGTAATGTGAGAATTCCAAGTCGGAGCGTTGGCAGCGCTGTGGCCGGGAATTACGCTTGTAGAGAAAGCCTCTCACTTTACTGTGCATATATGGCTTTAAATATCCATATTTGGCTTTAAACTCTGGAGTCCCCGGCCAGAGCATCGCAAGCACTCACTGGCCGGGAACTCCTGACTTGGGAAAGCCCTTGATGTCACTTTCACTATATGGACAGTGATGTTAGGAGTTTAAAAACCCAGGAATCCATGGCCAGAGCGTCGGCAATGCTCTGGTTAGTGATTACTCTCCTGGAAGGAGCCCCTGATGTCTGTCAATTGTTATGGTAGTAGTCGGATATGATCTTTAATAAATTGAAACCATTTTTTTAAGCTTTAAGAACAAGGTTTGACAATGATAAGTTCTACCCATGTGTATCTTTTCTTTTCAATTTTCTTTTTATTGTTTTAAACAAAAGTGAATCATACAACTGAATAGCAAAAGGTTGATTTAACAGCATATGAAGGTACAATCAAGCAAATGATAATTGTCAATTTATACAGTGTAACATTGCATACGCAGCTATGCCGTAACATTCAGGTTAAGATACAAATTTGGAACAATACATTATAAGAGTATAATAATAGTACTCGCTTGTAAAGGGGCCAAATGGGGGGAGGGTAGGGGGAAAAATGAACGAGAGGGAGTAGGAGGGGAAGGGGTTGAGAGAGATTTACAAGATAATTTTTTCTAAGACAAGAAATATCGGTTACAGTTATACAAGTTAGTCGCAAACTAACAAATCCAACAAGGTGACCCATCGGATCTGGCTATTGTGTATTCAAGGCTACGTCCAAGAACTGATCTGAGGAGCGGAATATTGTCCAGGGTCTCCAGATCTCTATAAATTTAGTATATGAGCGGTTAGAGAGTGCTGCTATTTCTTCTATATAGTAAATTTGCTCTACCTTGGTTATCCATTGAGAGAGCGTTGGGACTTGCATCGATCTCCAGTTTGGGGGGATGAGAAGTTTGGCCCCCGATAAGAGGTGTTTAACGAGAGTGTTTGTGGATTTACTTATTTTTGCCAATGGAAGGTTAAGAAAGATGGTAGCTGGGGGTATTTGGATTGAGATGTCACAGATTCTTGCTATAAGATCTAATACAGGTATCCAATAACGTTGGATCTTAGCACATGACCACCAGATATGGATGTAAGATCCGGTTTCCCCCAAACATCTCCAACATGTGTCTGGGTTTGAAGGGTACCAGAGATGTGTTTTATCCGGTGTGGTATACCATCGTGACACTAACTTATAAGAGTTTTCTTGTGTTTTAATACACTGGGAGGGACCATGGGAATTCCTGTAAAGGATATTTGTATCTTTTTTATTTAAGGTAATGGAGAGATCCTTTTCCCAGAGTGCGATATATGATCTTTTGAAAGGGACGTTCCTATTAATTAACAATTTATAAATCTGAGAAACACATTTCCGTGGGTTTTTTACTTGTCCGAGGAAGGATTCAAAGATAGTCAAGGGTCTTTCCAAGGAACCTGCTGTGAGGTATGGTAGGTTTGCTTGTTTTAGGGACATATAGTGCATTAAATGGAGATTCGGAAGGTTTGGATTTTCGGTCCAAGTCTGTAAGGATATGATCGTCCCATCAGCTAGTATGGAGTCTAGAGTATCAGTCAATCTGACCGAAGGGTTACTAGTGTGACTTCCCAAACCCTCTTGGTATAAATCCACCAAGTCTGAGATACGTGTCAGTGGGGATGGTGTGGGAACCAGTAGGTCCCTAAAGAGAGAGAGTGATTTTATTGTTAACTTGGTCAGAGCATTTTTAAATGAAAGGTTTGTTATGCTGTCTGGGTGTGCAAGTAGCAATGCTCTGAGAGGAACAGGGGCTAGGAGTTCCTCAATTGAGACCCATAATTTATTCTCCGGTTTCCGAAACCAGTCTACAGTCCTGGATATCGAAGCCGTGTGGTAATAGTTCTTAAAATCAGGAGCCCCAATTCCTCCCAGGGATTTAGGCAGTGAAAGCGTCTCTGCACTAATTTTGGGGTGCCTGCCATTCCAAATATATTGAAATATCATTGAGCGAAGTTTCGTGAAGTAAGATTGTGGAATGTGAATAGGTAACATTTGGAATAGGTAGTTAAATTTGGGGAGGATTAACCCTTTAATCAAGTTTTTCCTGCCCATCCAGGAAATAAAGGGAGCTAACCAGGATTCTATAATGACTTTAGTGCCGGCCAAGAGAGGGAGATAGTTTAAGGCGAAGTGGTCAGGCCAATGTTTACACAATTTGACTCCCAAGTACGTAATGCATTTTGGAGGCCACTTAATTGGAAAATCAGGATTCTAGTAATCGTGTCGTAGAGTTAGAAACATTGATCCCTAAGGCTTCGGATTTTTCTGCGTTGATTTTGAAATTGGACAGAGCACTAAATTTAGAAAAAATTTCGAGGACTGCCGGTATTTCTGAAATCGGGTCAGACATGATTATGAGTAAATCATCTGCAAATACTGCTGTCTTGTGATGTGTTGATTGAGTTGTGATACCTTTTATATCTGGGTGTTGTCTGATAGTTTGGATTAATGACTCCATCACAAGGACAAACAGAAGTGGTGATAGCGGGCAGCCTTGTCTAGTTCCATTTAGGATTTGAAAGCTAGATGAGAGGGTTCCGTTAATACGGAGTTTAGCTGTTGGGGTGATATACATTTGTAGTATAGCTTGGGTGAAAATTTTAGGAATTCCAAATCGGTCTAAGGTTTCTTCCATAAAGGTCCAGTCTACCCTGTCGAAGGCCTTCTCTGCATCAGTGCTCAGGAATGTCATAGATCTGTTCTTCTCCTTAGCTAACTGTAGTAAATGCAATAGTCGTAGAGAGTTATCTTTCCCTTCCCTGCCCGAAACGAATCCCACTTGTTCCGGAGCAATCAAGTCCGGTAGTATCGGACTTAATCGATTGGCTAAGAGTTTTGCGAATATTTTTAGGTCAGTATTTAAAAGTGAGATAGGTTTGTAGTTACTACATAAGTCAGGGTCCTTACCGTCTTTGTGAATCAGGGTAATATGCGCTTCTAGAGTCTGTCTAGGAAAGCTAGAACCTTGTAGTATAGCGTTACACAAACCAAGGAGATGAGGTAGTAGTTCTTTCTGAAATACTTTATAGTAATGTATGGGAAGTCCGTCTGGTCCTGGACTTTTTCCCGAAGGGCACTTCGACAGGATAGACTGGAGCTCAGACTCCGTGACCGAATTCTGCAGAGTGGCTTGTTGTGTAGGGGAAAGTTGGGGCAAAGTTAGGGACGCAAGAAATGAGTTAATGATTTGTTTCCTACTGCTCCGCTCTCCATCAGTCTCTTGAGATCGAATTTGATAGAGGGAGGAGTAATAATTTACAAAAGCCTCTGAAATCAGATCAGTGTCGCTAGTTTTCAAACCATTAGGCAATTTCAGGGAGTGAATATAAGACCTGGATTTCCTCTTCTTTATCAACGAAATCATGAGTTTGGAGACTTTATCTCCGTGTATGAATATTTGATTTTTCCAATTAGAATAGAATTTGGCAGACTGCTTATTGAGTAAATCTTTTAGGGCCTGTCTTTTGACCGTGAGCGAGGCGAGGACATCTAGTGTTTGTACATTTTTGTGTTGCCTCTCCAGCTGAGAGATTTCCTCATATAACGCTGAAAGTTTCCGTCTTCTACTGCTATTTTGATACGAGCCAATAGAAATGAATTCACCTCTAATCACTGCCTTGTGGGCCTCCCAGATCACCGGCATAGGACATTGCTCTATAGTATTGATTTGGAAATAAGATAGTATAACCGAGGCAACACGTTTCTTATTTGTTTCTGAGTTGAGTAAACTTTCGTTCAGGGACCATGCCTTTTGTCCAGCCGGTCTGTGTGTTAGCGAGGCTCGGAGCAGTAGGGGAGAGTGATCGGAGTGTATAGCGGTCAGAATTCGTACTTCCACAATGTTAGGCAATAACGAAAGAGGAAGAAAGAGGTAGTCTAGTCTCTGATACGAATTGTGCGGAGATGAGAAGTGCGTATAATCAATCGCATTTGGGTGCATATATCGCCAGGTATCGATTAAGGGGAAGGATTGCAGTGATTTTTTAATTCGCGAAAGGGCTCTGCGTGAAAGCGAGGATTTCTTTGTAGAAGAATCGAGGTCCGGCTCCAGAGCCACGTTTAAGTCTCCCCCCGCCAGACATATACGTTCCATAAAGGGCCTAACTGTGTCAAGTGCGGATGGGATCCATGACGCCTGATTGATATTAGTTACATATAGATTACCCAACGTAACTAAGGATCCCGCTAAGAGACCCTTTATGAATATATATCTGCCTTCGCTGTCAGAGAGTGAATCTTGTAAGACAAAGGGTACATGTTTAGCAAGGGCTATTGCAACTCCACATGAATTTTTGAACGGGGAATGCAAGTGAAACCATGTATTGTAATATGATTTATGAAAAGATGGCAATTTTTGGGCTCGTAGATGGGTTTCCTGAAACAATATAATGTCTGCTTTTGTGTTTTTAAGATATTGAAGGATTTGTGATCGTTTGACCGGAGAGTTTAGGCCTCTGACGTTATAAGAAACTATTGACCATGTTGTATGTGAGTCAGTCATAGTGACGTTGCAAATTGGATCCGTAAAGAGCGGGGTCTCTCTCGGGGATGTGTCCTAGAAAATGGGACAGGGGAATAAGTAACATAGCTATAACTAGGGTATCTTGTAACAGTACTGTAAATGCATCATCGGTGAATCGTGTCACCATGAACAGATGATGCAAGTGAACAATTGTCATTTGACGTAGAAGAGCAATAGAGAAAATGTTAGGTGAATGTTAACAGAATGGTGGTATTTAATCAGGTATAGGCACTTGGGTGAACAGAATGAACTGAGTGTACCTAGGGCTTTTTGAGGCTCTCGAATTGGTCGAAGTAGATATATCTTATATATGAGGTGAGTAATCTTCTGACTGTGGATATAAATCCCCCTACATATATAAACCCTAATAGAAGAAACAAAATGTAACTTAGTCGACATCAATATTGCGTAAGCAAAGCAGGTATGAGTTGCATCGAGTAGACGTCTCTATATAGTATCACATATATGTATTCCAGAAAACCGGTAATAAATGCAAAAAAACAAAAGAAAAACACAGATTTGGCAAAAAAAAAATCTCAGATTCAATTAAGACTAGCTATGCAAAATAACCACATAAAAAACTAGTCTCCGTTCACACTCGGTACAGTCCTTTGAAAGGATACATCTGGGTGTAATCCGTTGATTGGAGCATAAGACAATAAATACTTTATATTCAAGAAGGGTCCGACAATGAAGGGGACCTTGGAGCTTTGTGGGATCGCCGTCTTGCCCTTTGACCTTCGGGTGCCTGAACTGTTTCCCATTGAGGTAGTTGAGGGATATGTTGAAGACGAGCAGCGTCATGCACCATTTCTAGGTCGGGATAAGCCTCCAGAGATATGTCAAGTTCAGAGCAGATATTTCTGATGTCTGACGAGGATCTAGCTGTGAATCTCTTTCCATTAACAGAGAAGGAGAGACAAAACGGGAAGAGCCAACGAAATGGGATCTGCCTCTGTCTCAATGTAGACGTAAAGGGTTTCAGGAGCCTACGTTTGTATAAAGTGGTGGAATCCAAGTCCTGGAAAATAGCAATTTGGGCCTCTCCATAGAGTATGTTTGTTGAGAGTCGGCTTTTCTGTATGATGCGATCTTTAATTCTGTAATCCAATATTCTGCAAATAATATTCCTCGGGGGATCTGAGGGGGATGGCTTTGATCGGAGTGACCTGTGAGCCCTCTCAATAACTAGGTTTGGGTAATCTTCAGGGTCTAGGAATTTCCGGAACGTCTCGGTCAGAGCGGTAAGAATATCTTCGTTGGCAATTTACTCAGGCAGTCCCTTGATGCGCAGGTTGTTTCTCCTATCCCTGTTTTCATGGTCTTCTAGTATGGAATACATTTTATTAATGTGTCCTTCTTGTGACTGTAGACAGGTTGTGAGATCAGAAGAGGAGGAAAGCAAGGTCGTTTGCGTCTTTTCCAGTGCATCAACTCTATTACCCACTTGTAAGAGCTCTTGTTTGATTTCAGAAAGATCGTTGGCAAGTGGTTCAAGTGCTTTAGCTAAAATTTGCTTCATAAAGGATCTTGAGACTGGAAGTTCCTTATCCTCTATATTTTGGTCGTCTTCACTCATTTGCTCCAGCTAGGGTTCTCCCCGTTTTTGCGTAGCTTTTAAGGATGAGATTGACTTGGAGTGACTCGACTTCCCCCCTTGTTATTTTACAAATTTGTCCATCTCTGCTTGTGGAGTTTGCGGATGTGGGCCCGAAACCGTAGCTGTTTGTTTCGGACCGATTTTACCCATATTAACTAAGAAGATATCGTAGCGGAAGAATTTTCTCTATTTAAGCTCGCCACTGTTGTAAGTATATTACATATTCGTCGGTGGTCTTGAAGTGCGTGTAGAAGAAGCGATTGGTATCGCTGCGGTAATCTTAGCTTGACACCGGAGAAGTTGAGCTGTCCCTTGATACCCCTCTGGCTCTGCAGAGGGGGTCAGGTCTAAGCGAGTTCCGGCAGTTACAGTCGGTACTGATCGACGGACCAGCACCTGAAAAAAAATTGGGTCGAGGGCCCTTTAATTGGAGGAAACCTGCTTTGCTTTTTTTTTTTTTTTTAAATTCAATTGGCGGACTTAATGTCCAGGCGGAGGCTGGTGTAGCTGGAGTTATGAAAGGTGAGGATGGGGCTTGGGTGAGGTAAGGTGAGGTTGGGGGTGAGGCTGGTGCTGTGTATGTTGCAGCTGGAGTGTGCACATTCAGTTGCCTCCCTGAGGCTACTCACCGACCCCTAAAGACGTCCAGGCTGAGAGGAGACGAAACTGGCGGCCCCAGTCATTTCAGTGGAGTTCCCAGATCCTCTGGGACCTGCTGTTATGCGGCTGAGGGCCGGAGGCGGGGACCAGGAAGTAGCCCTGCACTCTTCAGGTCTCCGGTCACTTGTCAGGCCCGCACCGTTCCGGGCCGCGCCTGCTGTACAAATCGAAGCCGCGGCTTCGGTCCCGCCAGCAGGCCGCAAAACCGAAAGTCGGCCGAGGCGGCTGAGACCGGCGTCAAAGTGATCAGCGAGGGGCGAGGAGAACCGTGACACTGATGGGGGCCCCGGGTTTGCAGTGTAAGAGGTCCGGATTACCCGGTATGAGGCTTGCTGATCAGGAGCTCCCTGTGAGTGAGTCCGTCCGGTCTCGCTGCTTGCCACGCCCCCTACCCATGTGTATCTAATGCTGATATGTATCCATGCTCCTTACTCATTTTAATATTGTGTGATTGAACTTGGTAACTTGGTATGCTTGGCTGACTGTACTGTATGATCAGAAGCAGTAACTAGATGTCTAAGAATCAGATTCAGATAAGTTTTAGTAATGATACTTAGTTCAACAGATAGAGAGGTCCTATAGGGGAGGACCAAGTCAATGTGAGCTTGAAACTCTGAACAAATAAATACCAAGTCAGGCAGAGTAAAAAGTACATTTAGATTAAAAAGTTACTATTAAAATACAAACCACACAGCTCTTCAAGGTAGAGTTTGAGAAGCTGCATAATATACCCTCCTGCTACTTTGCCTAAATGGTGAGCAAATAGAAATTTTTCTACCTAAAATGGCAGAAAACACACCATTTTGGAGATGGAAAGGACGGCTAGAGGGGAAATGGAGGAGGCCGTAGTTTTTTAATTACATGTTTTTCCTTTGTGTTATTTTCTTTCCATTTGCTAACGATTTAGTCAAAGTAGCTCAAAAGTAAATGTCTTTATAATACATGATATTGTAAAGTAATGTAATGGGAAATTTTGGCGCATGCCCGTTTTGAGTAAAAATTTTAGCTTTTTGAGACATTATGCTGTTTTCGCGTCTTTTCAGCTAGTAAGCCGGGACCTGCGGGAGAGCAGATCTCCTGCATGACATATTTAATTTACACCTGCGGATATTATAGCTGACATCTATGCTAACTGGTGTAGATGTCAGTTTGAGGAGCACTGACAACCCAAGTTGCGCCATATTTATTCAGAGCTGTGGGCTTCTTGGAGTATGTTCACATTCAATTTTTTCTTTTCATCAGAGGTATGCGTCGGGAGAAGTCTCTACGTATACCTCCAATGGAAGGCTGTATAGTCATAGAGTGGGATATATCACCTGAACACCCCGGGCACAGCGTTTCTTTAAGCACTAGGCTCGGAAAGCCCCTGACGTTAGCAACGCTCTGACTGGGGATTCTGCTCCTAGGGAAGCCCCTGACAACACTGTCCATAAATGGACACTGACGTTAGGAGCTTTAAGATGCCAAAATCCTAGGCCAGAACACTGGCATTGCACTGGCTGGGGATTCCACTCCTGGAGGGAGCCCCTGACGTCACTGTCCATATATGGATTCTGCTCCTGGAGGATACCTTGATGTTACTGTCTGTACATAGACAGTGACATTAGGGGCTTTGTAATGTGAGAATTCCAAGTCGGAGCGTTGGCAGCGCTGTGGCCGGGAATTACGCTTGTAGAGAAAGCCTCTCACTTTACTGTGCATATATGGCTTTAAATATCCATATTTGGCTTTAAACTCTGGAGTCCCCGGCCAGAGCATCGCAAGCACTCACTGGCCGGGAACTCCTGACTTGGGAAAGCCCTTGATGTCACTTTCACTATATGGACAGTGATGTTAGGAGTTTAAAAACCCAGGAATCCATGGCCAGAGTGTCGGCAATGCTCTGGTTAGTGATTACTCTCCTGGAAGGAGCCCCTGATGTCTGTCAATTGTTATGGTAGTAGTCGGATATGATCTTTAATAAATTGAAACCATTTTTTTAAGCTTTAAGAACAAGGTTTGACAATGATAAGTTCTACCCATGTGTATCTAATGCTGATATGTATCCATGCTCCTTACTCATTTTAATATTGTGTGATTGAACTTGGTAACTTGGTATGCTTGGCTGACTGTACTGTATGATCAGAAGTAGTAACTAGATGTTTAAGAATCAGATTCAGATAAGTTTTAGTAATGATACTTAGTTCAACAGATAGAGAGGTCCTATAGGGGAGGACCAAGTCAATGTGAGCTTGAAACTCTGAACAAATAAATACCAAGTCAGGCAGAGTAAAAAGTACATTTAGATTACAAAGTTACTATTAAAATACAAATCACACAGCTCTTCAAGGTAGAGTTTGAGAAGCTGCATAATATACCCTCCTGCTACTTTGCCTAAATAGTGAGCAAATAGAAATTTTTCTACCTAAAATGGCAGAAAACACACCATTTTGGAGATGGAAAGGACGGCTAGAGGGGAAATGGAGGAGGCCGTAGTTTTTTAATTACATTTTTTTCCTTGGTGTTTTTTTGTTTCCATTTGCTAACGATTTAGTCAAAGTAGCTCAAAAGTAAATGTCTTTATAATACATGATATTGTAAAGTAATGTAATGGGTAATTTTGGCGCATGCCCGTTTTGAGTAAAAATTTTAGCTTTTTGAGACTTTATGCTGTTTTCGCGTCTTTTCAACTAGTAAGTCGGGACCAGCGGGAGAGCAGATCTCCTGTATGACATATTTAATTTACACCTGCGGATATTATAGCTGACATCTATGCTAACTGGTGTAGATGTCAGTTTGTGCAGCACTGACAACCCAAGTTGCGCCATATTTATTCAGAGCTGTGGGCTTCTTCGAGTATGTTCACATTCAATATTTTCTTTTCGTCAGAGGTATGCGTCGGGAGAAGTCTCTACGTATACCTCCAACGGAAGGCTGTATAGGCATAGAGTGGGATATATCACCTGAACTCCCCGGGCACAGCGTTACTTTAAGCACTAGGCTCGGAAAGCCCCTGACGTTAGCAACGCTCTGACTGGGGATTCTGCTCCTAGGGAAGCCCCTGACAACACTGTCCATAAATGGACACTGACGTTAGGAGCTTTAAGATGCCAAAATCCTAGGCCAGAACACTGGCATTGCACTGGCTGGGGATTCCACTCCTGGAGGGAGCCCCTGACGTCACTGTCCATATATGGATTCTGCTCCCGGAGGATCCCTTGATGTTACTGTCTGTACATAGACAGTGACATTAGGGGCTTTGTAATGTGAGAATTCCAAGTCGGAGCGTTGGCAGCGCTGTGGCCGGGAATTACGCTTGTAGAGAAAGCCTCTCACTTTACTGTGCATATATGGCTTTAAATATCCATATTTGGCTTTAAACTCTGGAGTCCCCGACCAGAGCATCGCAAGCACTCACTGGCCGGGAACTCCTGACTTGGGAAAGCCCTTGATGTCACTTTCACTATATGGAGAGTGATGTTAGGAGTTTAAAAACCCAGGAATCCATGGCCAGAGCGTCGGCAATGCTCTGGTTAGTGATTACTCTCCTGGAAGGAGCCCCTGATGTCTGTCAATTGTTATGGTAGTAGTCGGATATGATCTTTAATAAATTGAAACCATTTTTTTAAGCTTTAAGAACAAGGTTTGACAATGATAAGTTCTACCCATGTGTATCTAATGCTGATATGTATCCATGCTCCTTACTCATTTTAATATTGTGTGATTGAACTTGGTAACTTGGTATGCTTGGCTGACTGTACTGTAAGATCAGAAGTAGTAACTAGATGTTTAAGAATCAGATTCAGATAAGTTTTAGTAATCATACTTAGTTCAACAGATAGAGAGGTCCTACAGGGGAGGACCAAGTCAATGTGAGCTTGAAACTCTGAACAAATAAATACCAAGTCAGGCAGGTTAAAAAGTAAATTTAGATTAAAAAGTTACTATTAAAATACAAACCACACAGCTCTTCAAGGTAGAGTTTGAGAAGCTGCATAATATACCCTCCTGCTACTTTGCCTAAATGGTGAGCAAATATAATTTTTTCTACCTAAAATGGCAGAAAACACACCATTCTGGAGATGGAATGGACGGCTAGAGGGGAAATGGAGGAGGCCGTAGTCTTTTAATAAAATTTTTTTCCTTGGTGTTTTTTTTTTCCATATGCTAACGATTTAGTCAAAGTAGCTCAAAAGTAAATGTCTTTATAATACATGATATTGTAAAGTAATGTAATGGGAAATTTTGGCGCATGCCCGTTTTGAGTAAAAATTTGAGCTTTTTGAGACTTTATGCTGTTTTCGCGTCTTTTTCAACTAGTAAGTCGGGACCAGCGGGAGAGCAGATCTCCTGCATGACATATTTAATTTACACCTGCGGATATTATAGCTGACATCTATGCTAACTGGTGTAGATGCCAGTTTGAGGAGCACTGACAACCCAAGTTGCGCCATATTTATTCAGAGCTGTGGGCTTCTTGGAGTATGTTCACATTAAATTTTTTCTTTTCATCAGAGGTATGCGTCGGGAGAAGTCTCTACGTATACCTCCAATGGAAGGCTGTATAGTCATAGACTGGGATATATCACCTGAACACCCCGGGCACAGCGTTTCTTTAAGCACTAGGCTCGGAAAGCCCCTGACGTTAGCAACGCTCTGACTGGGGATTCTGCTCCTAGGGAAGCCCCTGACAACACTGTCCATAAATGGACACTGACGTTAGGAGCTTTAAGATGCCAAAATCCTAGGCCAGAACACTGGCATTGCACTGGCTGGGGATTCCACTCCTATAGGGAGCCCCTGACGTCACTGTCCATATATGGATTCTGCTCCTGGAGGATCCCTTGATGTTACTGTCTGTACATAGACAGTGACATTAGGGGCTTTGTAATGTGAGAATTCCAAGTCGGAGCGTTGGCAGCGCTGTGGCCGGGAATTACGCTTGTAGAGAAAGCCTCTCACTTTACTGTGCATATATGGCTTTAAATATCCATATTTGGCTTTAAACTCTGGAGTCCCCGGCCAGAGCATCGCAAGCACTCACTGGCCGGGAACTCCTGACTTGGGAAAGCCCTTGATGTCACTTTCACTATATGGACAGTGATGTTAGGAGTTTAAAAACCCAGGAATCCATGGCCAGAGTGTCGGCAATGCTCTGGTTAGTGATTACTCTCCTGGAAGGAGCCCCTGATGTCTGTCAATTGTTATGGTAGTAGTCGGATATGATCTTTAATAAATTGAAACCATTTTTTGAAGCTTTAAGAACAAGGTTTGACAATGATAAGTTCTACCCATGTGTATCTAATGCTGATATGTATCCATGCTCCTTACTCATTTTAATATTGTGTGATTGAACTTGGTAACTTGGTATGCTTGGCTGACTGTACTGTATGATCAGAAGTAGTAACTAGATGTTTAAGAATCAGATTCAGATAATTTTTAGTAATGATACTTAGTTCAACAGATAGAGAGGTCCTATAGGGGAGGACCAAGTCAATGTGAGCTTGAAACTCTGAACAAATAAATACCAAGTCAGGCAGAGTAAAAAGTACATTTAGATTAAAAATTTACTATTAAAATACAAATCACACAGCTCTTCATGGTAGAGTTTGAGAAGCTGCATAATATACCCTCCTGCTACTTTGCCTAAATAGTGAGCAAATAGAAATTTTTCTACCTAAAATGGCAGAAAACACACCATTTTGGAGATGGAAAGGACGGCTAGAGGGGAAATGGAGGAGGCCGTAGTTTTTTAATTACATTTTTTTCCTTGGTGTTTTTTTTTTCCATTTGCTAACGATTTAGTCAAAGTAGCTCAAAAGTAAATGTCTTTATAATACATGATATTGTAAAGTAATGTAATGGGTAATTTTGGCGCATGCCCGTTTTGAGTAAAAATTTTAGCTTTTTGAGACTTTATGCTGTTTTCGCGTCTTTTCAACTAGTAAGTCGGGACCAGCGGGAGAGCAGATCTCCTGTATGACATATTTAATTTACACCTGCGGATATTATAGCTGACATCTATGCTAACTGGTGTAGATGTCAGTTTGTGCAGCACTGACAACCCAAGTTGCGCCATATTTATTCAGAGCTGTGGGCTTCTTGGAGTATGTTCACATTCAATTTTTTCTTTTCTTCAGAGGTATGCGTTGGGAGAAGTCTCTACGTATACCTCCAACGCAAGGCTGTATAGGCATAGAGTGGGATATATCACCTGAACTCCCCAGGCACAGCGTAACTTTAAGCACTAGGCTCGGAAAGCCCCTGACGTTAGCAACGCTCTGACTGGGGATTCTGCTCCTAGGGAAGCCCCTCACAACACTGTCCATAAATGGACACTGACGTTAGGAGCTTTAAGATGCCAAAATCCTAGGCCAGAACACTGGCATTGCACTGGCTGGGGATTCCACTCCTGGAGGTAGCCCCTGACGTCACTGTCCATATATGGATTCTGCTCCTGGAGGATCCCTTGATGTTACTGTCTGTACATAGACAGTGACATTAGGGGCTTTGTAATGTGAGAATTCCAAGTCGGAGCGTTGGCAGCGCTGTGGCCGGGAATTACGCTTGTAGAGAAAGCCTCTCACTTTACTGTGCATATATGGCTTTAAATATCCATATTTGGCTTTAAACTCTGGAGTCCCCGGCCAGAGCATCGCAAGCACTCACTGGCCGGGAACTCCTGACTTGGGAAAGCCCTTGATGTCACTTTCACTATATGGACAGTGATGTTAGGAGTTTAAAAACCCAGGAATCCATGGCCAGAGCGTCGGCAATGCTCTGGTTAGTGATTACTCTCCTGGAAGGAGCCCCTGATGTCTGTCAATTGTTATGGTAGTAGTCGGATATGATCTTTAATAAATTGAAACCATTTTTTTAAGCTTTAAGAACAAGGTTTGACAATGATAAGTTCTACCCATGTGTATCTTTTCTTTTCAATTTTCTTTTTATTGTTTTAAACAAAAGTGAATCATACAACTGAATAGCAAAAGGTTGATTTAACAGCATATGAAGGTACAATCAAGCAAATGATAATTGTCAATTTATACAGTGTAACATTGCATACGCAGCTATGCCGTAACATTCAGGTTAAGATACAAATTTGGAACAATACATTATAAGAGTATAATAATAGTACTCGCTTGTAAAGGGGCCAAATGGGGGGAGGGTAGGGGGAAAAATGAACGAGAGGGAGTAGGAGGGGAAGGGGTTGAGAGAGATTTACAAGATAATTTTTTCTAAGACAAGAAATATCGGTTACAGTTATACAAGTTAGTCGCAAACTAACAAATCCAACAAGGTGACCCATCGGATCTGGCTATTGTGTATTCAAGGCTACGTCCAAGAACTGATCTGAGGAGCGGAATATTGTCCAGGGTCTCCAGATCTCTATAAATTTAGTATATGAGCGGTTAGAGAGTGCTGCTATTTCTTCTATATAGTAAATTTGCTCTACCTTGGTTATCCATTGAGAGAGCGTTGGGACTTGCATCGATCTCCAGTTTGGGGGGATGAGAAGTTTGGCCCCCGATAAGAGGTGTTTAACGAGAGTGTTTGTGGATTTACTTATTTTTGCCAATGGAAGGTTAAGAAAGATGGTAGCTGGGGGTATTTGGATTGAGATGTCACAGATTCTTGCTATAAGATCTAATACAGGTATCCAATAACGTTGGATCTTAGCACATGACCACCAGATATGGATGTAAGATCCGGTTTCCCCCAAACATCTCCAACATGTGTCTGGGTTTGAAGGGTACCAGAGATGTGTTTTATCCGGTGTGGTATACCATCGTGACACTAACTTATAAGAGTTTTCTTGTGTTTTAATACACTGGGAGGGACCATGGGAATTCCTGTAAAGGATATTTGTATCTTTTTTATTTAAGGTAATGGAGAGATCCTTTTCCCAGAGTGCGATATATGATCTTTTGAAAGGGACGTTCCTATTAATTAACAATTTATAAATCTGAGAAACACATTTCCGTGGGTTTTTTACTTGTCCGAGGAAGGATTCAAAGATAGTCAAGGGTCTTTCCAAGGAACCTGCTGTGAGGTATGGTAGGTTTGCTTGTTTTAGGGACATATAGTGCATTAAATGGAGATTCGGAAGGTTTGGATTTTTGGTCCAAGTCTGTAAGGATATGATCGTCCCATCAGCTAGTATGGAGTCTAGAGTATCAGTCAATCTGACCGAAGGGTTACTAGTGTGACTTCCCAAACCCTCTTGGTATAAATCCACCAAGTCTGAGATACGTGTCAGTGGGGATGGTGTGGGAACCAGTAGGTCCCTAAAGAGAGAGAGTGATTTTATTGTTAACTTGGTCAGAGCATTTTTAAATGAAAGGTTTGTTATGCTGTCTGGGTGTGCAAGTAGCAATGCTCTGAGAGGAACAGGGGCTAGGAGTTCCTCAATTGAGACCCATAATTTATTCTCCGGTTTCCGAAACCAGTCTACAGTCCTGGATATCGAAGCCGTGTGGTAATAGTTCTTAAAATCAGGAGCCCCAATTCCTCCCAGGGATTTAGGCAGTGAAAGCGTCTCTGCACTAATTTTGGGGTGCCTGCCATTCCAAATATATTGAAATATCATTGAGCGAAGTTTCGTGAAGTAAGATTGTGGAATGTGAATAGGTAACATTTGGAATAGGTAGTTAAATTTGGGGAGGATTAACCCTTTAATCAAGTTTTTCCTGCCCATCCAGGAAATAAAGGGAGCTAACCAGGATTCTATAATGACTTTAGTGCCGGCCAAGAGAGGGAGATAGTTTAAGGCGAAGTGGTCAGGCCAATGTTTACACAATTTGACTCCCAAGTACGTAATGCATTTTGGAGGCCACTTAATTGGAAAATCAGGATTCTAGTAATCGTGTCGTAGAGTTAGAAACATTGATCCCTAAGGCTTCGGATTTTTCTGCGTTGATTTTGAAATTGGACAGAGCACTAAATTTAGAAAAAATTTCGAGGACTGCCGGTATTTCTGAAATCGGGTCAGACATGATTATGAGTAAATCATCTGCAAATACTGCTGTCTTGTGATGTGTTGATTGAGTTGTGATACCTTTTATATCTGGGTGTTGTCTGATAGTTTGGATTAATGACTCCATCACAAGGACAAACAGAAGTGGTGATAGCGGGCAGCCTTGTCTAGTTCCATTTAGGATTTGAAAGCTAGATGAGAGGGTTCCGTTAATACGGAGTTTAGCTGTTGGGGTGATATACATTTGTAGTATAGCTTGGGTGAAAATTTTAGGAATTCCAAATCGGTCTAAGGTTTCTTCCATAAAGGTCCAGTCTACCCTGTCGAAGGCCTTCTCTGCATCAGTGCTCAGGAATGTCATAGATCTGTTCTTCTCCTTAGCTAACTGTAGTAAATGCAATAGTCGTAGAGAGTTATCTTTCCCTTCCCTGCCCGAAACGAATCCCACTTGTTCCGGAGCAATCAAGTCCGGTAGTATCGGACTTAATCGATTGGCTAAGAGTTTTGCGAATATTTTTAGGTCAGTATTTAAAAGTGAGATAGGTTTGTAGTTACTACATAAGTCAGGGTCCTTACCGTCTTTGTGAATCAGGGTAATATGCGCTTCTAGAGTCTGTCTAGGAAAGCTAGAACCTTGTAGTATAGCGTTACACAAACCAAGGAGATGAGGTAGTAGTTCTTTCTGAAATAATTTATAGTAATGTATGGGAAGTCCGTCTGGTCCTGGACTTTTTCCCGAAGGGCACTTCGACAGGATAGACTGGAGCTCAGACTCCGTGACCGATTTCTGCAGAGTGGCTTGTTGTGTAGGGGAAAGTTGGGGCAAAGTTAGGGACGCAAGAAATGAGTTAATGATTTGTTTCCTACTGCTCCGCTCTCCATCAGTCTCTTGAGATCGAATTTGATAGAGGGAGGAGTAATAATTTACAAAAGCCTCTGAAATCAGATCAGTGTCGCTAGTTTTCAAACCATTAGGCAATTTCAGGGAGTGAATATAAGACCTGGATTTCCTCTTCTTTATCAACGAAATCATGAGTTTGGAGACTTTATCTCCGTGTATGAATTTTTGATTTTTCCAATTAGAATAGAATTTGGCAGACTGCTTATTGAGTAAATCTTTTAGGGCCTGTCTTTTGACCGTGAGCGAGGCGAGGACATCTAGTGTTTGTACATTTTTGTGTTGCCTCTCCAGCTGAGAGATTTCCTCATATAACGCTGAAAGTTTCCGTCTTCTACTGCTATTTTGATACGAGCCAATAGAAATGAATTCACCTCTAATCACTGCCTTGTGGGCCTCCCAGATCACCGGCATAGGACATTGCTCTATAGTATTGATTTGGAAATAAGGTAGTATAACCGAGGCAACACGTTTCTTATTTGTTTCTGAGTTGAGTAAACTTTCGTTCAGGGACCATGCCTTTTGTCCAGCCGGTCTGTGTGTTAGCGAGGCTCGGAGCAGTAGGGGAGAGTGATCGGAGTGTATAGCGGTCAGAATTCGTACTTCCACAATGTTAGGCAATAACGAAAGAGGAAGAAAGAGGTAGTCTAGTCTCTGATACGAATTGTGCGGAGATGAGAAGTGCGTATAATCAATCGCATTTGGGTGCATATATCGCCAGGTATCGATTAAGGGGAAGGATTGCAGTGATTTTTTAATTCGCGAAAGGGCTCTGCGTGAAAGCGAGGATTTCTTTGTAGAAGAATCGAGGTCCGGCTCCAGAGCCACGTTTAAGTCTCCCCCCGCCAGACATATACGTTCCATAAAGGGCCTAACTGTGTCAAGTGCGGATGGGATCCATGACGCCTGATTGATATTAGTTACATATAGATTACCCAACGTAACTAAGGATCCCGCTAAGAGACCCTTTATGAATATATATCTGCCTTCGCTGTCAGAGAGTGAATCTTGTAAGACAAAGGGTACATGTTTAGCAAGGGCTATTGCAACTCCACATGAATTTTTGAACGGGGAATGCAAGTGAAACCATGTATTGTAATATGATTTATGAAAAGATGGCAATTTTTGGGCTCGTAGATGGGTTTCCTGAAACAATATAATGTCTGCTTTTGTGTTTTTAAGATATTGAAGGATTTGTGATCGTTTGACCGGAGAGTTTAGGCCTCTGACGTTATAAGAAACTATTGACCATGTTGTATGTGAGTCAGTCATAGTGACTTTGCAAATTGGATCCGTAAAGAGCGGGGTCTCTCTCGGGGATGTGTCCTAGAAAATGGGACAGGGGAATAAGTAACATAGCTATAACTAGGGTATCTTGTAACAGTACTGTAAATGCATCATCGGTGAATCGTGTCACCATGAACAGATGATGCAAGTGAACAATTGTCATTTGACGTAGAAGAGCAATAGAGAAAATGTTAGGTGAATGTTAACAGAATGGTGGTATTTAATCAGGTATAGGCACTTGGGTGAACAGAATGAACTGAGTGTACCTAGGGCTTTTTGAGGCTCTCGAATTGGTCGAAGTAGATATATCTTATATATGAGGTGAGTAATCTTCTGACTGTGGATATAAATCCCCCTACATATATAAACCCTAATAGAAGAAACAAAATGTAACTTAGTCGACATCAATATTGCGTAAGCAAAGCAGGTATGAGTTGCATCGAGTAGACGTCTCTATATAGTATCACATATATGTATTCCAGAAAACCGGTAATAAATGCAAAAAAACAAAAGAAAAACACAGATTTGGCAAAAAAAAAATCTCAGATTCAATTAAGACTAGCTATGCAAAATAACCACATAAAAAACTAGTCTCCGTTCACACTCGGTACAGTCCTTTGAAAGGATACATCTGGGTGTAATCCGTTGATTGGAGCATAAGACAATAAATACTTTATATTCAAGAAGGGTCCGACAATGAAGGGGACCTTGGAGCTTTGTGGGATCGCCGTCTTGCCCTTTGACCTTCGGGTGCCTGAACTGTTTCCCATTGAGGTAGTTGAGGGATATGTTGAAGACGAGCAGCGTCATGCACCATTTCTAGGTCGGGATAAGCCTCCAGAGATATGTCAAGTTCAGAGCAGATATTTCTGATGTCTGACGAGGATCTAGCTGTGAATCTCTTTCCATTAACAGAGAAGGAGAGACAAAACGGGAAGAGCCAACGAAATGGGATCTGCCTCTGTCTCAATGTAGACGTAAAGGGTTTCAGGAGCCTACGTTTGTATAAAGTGGTGGAATCCAAGTCCTGGAAAATAGCAATTTGGGCCTCTCCATAGAGTATGTTTGTTGAGAGTCGGCTTTTCTGTATGATGCGATCTTTAATTCTGTAATCCAATATTCTGCAAATAATATTCCTCGGGGGATCTGAGGGGGATGGCTTTGATCGGAGTGACCTGTGAGCCCTCTCAATAACTAGGTTTGGGTAATCTTCAGGGTCTAGGAATTTCCGGAACGTCTCGGTCAGAGCGGTAAGAATATCTTCGTTGGCAATTTACTCAGGCAGTCCCTTGATGCGCAGGTTGTTTCTCCTATCCCTGTTTTCATGGTCTTCTAGTATGGAATACATTTTCTTAATGTGTCCTTCTTGTGACTGTAGACAGGTTGTGAGATCAGAAGAGGAGGAAAGCAAGGTCGTTTGCGTCTTTTCCAGTGCATCAACTCTATTACCCACTTGTAAGAGCTCTTGTTTGATTTCAGAAAGATCGTTGGCAAGTGGTTCAAGTGCTTTAGCTAAAATTTGCTTCATAAAGGATCTTGAGACTGGAAGTTCCTTATCCTCTATATTTTGGTCGTCTTCACTCATTTGCTCCAGCTAGGGTTCTCCCCGTTTTTGCGTAGCTTTTAAGGATGAGATTGACTTGGAGTGACTCGACTTCCCCCCTTGTTTTTTTACAAATTTGTCCATCTCTGCTTGTGGAGTTTGCGGATGTGGGCCCGAAACCGTAGCTGTTTGTTTCGGACCGATTTTACCCATATTAACTAAGAAGATATCGTAGCGGAAGAATTTTCTCTATTTAAGCTCGCCACTGTTGTAAGTATATTACATATTCGTCGGTGGTCTTGAAGTGCGTGTAGAAGAAGCGATTGGTATCGCTGCGGTAATCTTAGCTTGACACCGGAGAAGTTGAGCTGTCCCTTGATACCCCTCTGGCTCTGCAGAGGGGGTCAGGTCTAAGCGAGTTCCGGCAGTTACAGTCGGTACTGATCGACGGACCAGCACCTGAAAAAAAATTGGGTCGAGGGCCCTTTAATTGGAGGAAACCTGCTTTGCTTTTTTTTTTTTTAAATTCAATTGGCGGACTTAATGTCCAGGCGGAGGCTGGTGTAGCTGGAGTTATGAAAGGTGAGGATGGGGCTTGGGTGAGGTAAGGTGAGGTTGGGGGTGAGGCTGGTGCTGTGTATGTTGCAGCTGGAGTGTGCACATTCAGTTGCCTCCCTGAGGCTACTCACCGACCCCTAAAGACGTCCAGGCTGAGAGGAGACGAAACTGGCGGCCCCAGTCATTTCAGTGGAGTTCCCAGATCCTCTGGGACCTGCTGTTATGCGGCTGAGGGCCGGAGGCGGGGACCAGGAAGTAGCCCTGCACTCTTCAGGTCTCCGGTCACTTGTCAGGCCCGCACCGTTCCGGGCCGCGCCTGCTGTACAAATCGAAGCCGCGGCTTCGGTCCCGCCAGCAGGCCGCAAAACCGAAAGTCGGCCGAGGCGGCTGAGACCGGCGTCAAAGTGATCAGCGAGGGGCGAGGAGAACCGTGACACTGATGGGGGCCCCGGGTTTGCAGTGTAAGAGGTCCGGATTACCCGGTATGAGGCTTGCTGATCAGGAGCTCCCTGTGAGTGAGTCCGTCCGGTCTCGCTGCTTGCCACGCCCCCTACCCATGTGTATCTAATGCTGATATGTATCCATGCTCCTTACTCATTTTAATATTGTGTGATTGAACTTGGTAACTTGGTATGCTTGGCTGACTGTACTGTATGATCAGAAGCAGTAACTAGATGTCTAAGAATCAGATTCAGATAAGTTTTAGTAATGATACTTAGTTCAACAGATAGAGAGGTCCTATAGGGGAGGACCAAGTCAATGTGAGCTTGAAACTCTGAACAAATAAATACCAAGTCAGGCAGAGTAAAAAGTACATTTAGATTAAAAAGTTACTATTAAAATACAAACCACACAGCTCTTCAAGGTAGAGTTTGAGAAGCTGCATAATATACCCTCCTGCTACTTTGCCTAAATGGTGAGCAAATAGAAATTTTTCTACCTAAAATGGCAGAAAACACACCATTTTGGAGATGGAAAGGACGGCTAGAGGGGAAATGGAGGAGGCCGTAGTTTTTTAATTACATGTTTTTCCTTTGTGTTATTTTTTTTCCATTTGCTAACGATTTAGTCAAAGTAGCTCAAAAGTAAATGTCTTTATAATACATGATATTGTAAAGTAATGTAATGGGAAATTTTGGCGCATGCCCGTTTTGAGTAAAAATTTTAGCTTTTTGAGACATTATGCTGTTTTCGCGTCTTTTCAGCTAGTAAGCCGGGACCTGCGGGAGAGCAGATCTCCTGCATGACATATTTAATTTACACCTGCGGATATTATAGCTGACATCTATGCTAACTGGTGTAGATGTCAGTTTGAGGAGCACTGACAACCCAAGTTGCGCCATATTTATTCAGAGCTGTGGGCTTCTTGGAGTATGTTCACATTCAATTTTTTCTTTTCATCAGAGGTATGCGTCGGGAGAAGTCTCTACGTATACCTCCAATGGAAGGCTGTATAGTCATAGAGTGGGATATATCACCTGAACACCCCGGGCACAGCGTTTCTTTAAGCACTAGGCTCGGAAAGCCCCTGACGTTAGCAACGCTCTGACTGGGGATTCTGCTCCTAGGGAAGCCCCTGACAACACTGTCCATAAATGGACACTGACGTTAGGAGCTTTAAGATGCCAAAATCCTAGGCCAGAACACTGGCATTGCACTGGCTGGGGATTCCACTCCTGGAGGGAGCCCCTGACGTCACTGTCCATATATGGATTCTGCTCCTGGAGGATACCTTGATGTTACTGTCTGTACATAGACAGTGACATTAGGGGCTTTGTAATGTGAGAATTCCAAGTCGGAGCGTTGGCAGCGCTGTGGCCGGGAATTACGCTTGTAGAGAAAGCCTCTCACTTTACTGTGCATATATGGCTTTAAATATCCATATTTGGCTTTAAACTCTGGAGTCCCCGGCCAGAGCATCGCAAGCACTCACTGGCCGGGAACTCCTGACTTGGGAAAGCCCTTGATGTCACTTTCACTATATGGACAGTGATGTTAGGAGTTTAAAAACCCAGGAATCCATGGCCAGAGTGTCGGCAATGCTCTGGTTAGTGATTACTCTCCTGGAAGGAGCCCCTGATGTCTGTCAATTGTTATGGTAGTAGTCGGATATGATCTTTAATAAATTGAAACCATTTTTTTAAGCTTTAAGAACAAGGTTTGACAATGATAAGTTCTACCCATGTGTATCTAATGCTGATATGTATCCATGCTCCTTACTCATTTTAATATTGTGTGATTGAACTTGGTAACTTGGTATGCTTGGCTGACTGTACTGTATGATCAGAAGTAGTAACTAGATGTTTAAGAATCAGATTCAGATAAGTTTAATAATGATACTTAGTTCAACAGATAGAGAGGTCCTATAGGGGAGGACCAAGTCAATGTGAGCTTGAAACTCTGAACAAATAAATACCAAGTCAGGCAGAGTAAAAAGTACATTTAGATTACAAAGTTACTATTAAAATACAAATCACACAGCTCTTCAAGGTAGAGTTTGAGAAGCTGCATAATATACCCTCCTGCTACTTTGCCTAAATAGTGAGCAAATAGAAATTTTTCTACCTAAAATGGCAGAAAACACACCATTTTGGAGATGGAAAGGACGGCTAGAGGGGAAATGGAGGAGGCCGTAGTTTTTTAATTACATTTTTTTCCTTGGTGTTTTTTTGTTTCCATTTGCTAACGATTTAGTCAAAGTAGCTCAAAAGTAAATGTCTTTATAATACATGATATTGTAAAGTAATGTAATGGGTAATTTTGGCGCATGCCCGTTTTGAGTAAAAATTTTAGCTTTTTGAGACTTTATGCTGTTTTCGCGTCTTTTCAACTAGTAAGTCGGGACCAGCGGGAGAGCAGATCTCCTGTATGACATATTTAATTTACACCTGCGGATATTATAGCTGACATCTATGCTAACTGGTGTAGATGTCAGTTTGTGCAGCACTGACAACCCAAGTTGCGCCATATTTATTCAGAGCTGTGGGCTTCTTCGAGTATGTTCACATTCAATATTTTCTTTTCGTCAGAGGTATGCGTCGGGAGAAGTCTCTACGTATACCTCCAACGGAAGGCTGTATAGGCATAGAGTGGGATATATCACCTGAACTCCCCGGGCACAGCGTTACTTTAAGCACTAGGCTCGGAAAGCCCCTGACGTTAGCAACGCTCTGACTGGGGATTCTGCTCCTAGGGAAGCCCCTGACAACACTGTCCATAAATGGACACTGACGTTAGGAGCTTTAAGATGCCAAAATCCTAGGCCAGAACACTGGCATTGCACTGGCTGGGGATTCCACTCCTGGAGGGAGCCCCTGACGTCACTGTCCATATATGGATTCTGCTCCCGGAGGATCCCTTGATGTTACTGTCTGTACATAGACAGTGACATTAGGGGCTTTGTAATGTGAGAATTCCAAGTCGGAGCGTTGGCAGCGCTGTGGCCGGGAATTACGCTTGTAGAGAAAGCCTCTCACTTTACTGTGCATATATGGCTTTAAATATCCATATTTGGCTTTAAACTCTGGAGTCCCCGACCAGAGCATCGCAAGCACTCACTGGCCGGGAACTCCTGACTTGGGAAAGCCCTTGATGTCACTTTCACTATATGGAGAGTGATGTTAGGAGTTTAAAAACCCAGGAATCCATGGCCAGAGCGTCGGCAATGCTCTGGTTAGTGATTACTCTCCTGGAAGGAGCCCCTGATGTCTGTCAATTGTTATGGTAGTAGTCGGATATGATCTTTAATAAATTGAAACCATTTTTTTAAGCTTTAAGAACAAGGTTTGACAATGATAAGTTCTACCCATGTGTATCTAATGCTGATATGTATCCATGCTCCTTACTCATTTTAATATTGTGTGATTGAACTTGGTAACTTGGTATGCTTGGCTGACTGTACTGTATGATCAGAAGTAGTAACTAGATGTTTAAGAATCAGATTCAGATAAGTTTTAGTAATCATACTTAGTTCAACAGATAGAGAGGTCCTACAGGGGAGGACCAAGTCAATGTGAGCTTGAAACTCTGAACAAATAAATACCAAGTCAGGCAGGTTAAAAAGTAAATTTAGATTAAAAAGTTACTATTAAAATACAAACCACACAGCTCTTCAAGGTAGAGTTTGAGAAGCTGCATAATATACCCTCCTGCTACTTTGCCTAAATGGTGAGCAAATATAATTTTTTCTACCTAAAATGGCAGAAAACACACCATTCTGGAGATGGAATGGACGGCTAGAGGGGAAATGGAGGAGGCCGTAGTCTTTTAATAAAATTTTTTTCCTTGGTGTTTTTTTTTTCCATATGCTAACGATTTAGTCAAAGTAGCTCAAAAGTAAATGTCTTTATAATACATGATATTGTAAAGTAATGTAATGGGAAATTTTGGCGCATGCCCGTTTTGAGTAAAAATTTGAGCTTTTTGAGACTTTATGCTGTTTTCGCGTCTTTTTCAACTAGTAAGTCGGGACCAGCGGGAGAGCAGATCTCCTGCATGACATATTTAATTTACACCTGCGGATATTATAGCTGACATCTATGCTAACTGGTGTAGATGCCAGTTTGAGGAGCACTGACAACCCAAGTTGCGCCATATTTATTCAGAGCTGTGGGCTTCTTGGAGTATGTTCACATTAAATTTTTTCTTTTCATCAGAGGTATGCGTCGGGAGAAGTCTCTACGTATACCTCCAATGGAAGGCTGTATAGTCATAGACTGGGATATATCACCTGAACACCCCGGGCACAGCGTTTCTTTAAGCACTAGGCTCGGAAAGCCCCTGACGTTAGCAACGCTCTGACTGGGGATTCTGCTCCTAGGGAAGCCCCTGACAACACTGTCCATAAATGGACACTGACGTTAGGAGCTTTAAGATGCCAAAATCCTAGGCCAGAACACTGGCATTGCACTGGCTGGGGATTCCACTCCTATAGGGAGCCCCTGACGTCACTGTCCATATATGGATTCTGCTCCTGGAGGATCCCTTGATGTTACTGTCTGTACATAGACAGTGACATTAGGGGCTTTGTAATGTGAGAATTCCAAGTCGGAGCGTTGGCAGCGCTGTGGCCGGGAATTACGCTTGTAGAGAAAGCCTCTCACTTTACTGTGCATATATGGCTTTAAATATCCATATTTGGCTTTAAACTCTGGAGTCCCCGGCCAGAGCATCGCAAGCACTCACTGGCCGGGAACTCCTGACTTGGGAAAGCCCTTGATGTCACTTTCACTATATGGACAGTGATGTTAGGAGTTTAAAAACCCAGGAATCCATGGCCAGAGTGTCGGAAATGCTCTGGTTAGTGATTACTCTCCTGGAAGGAGCCCCTGATGTCTGTCAATTGTTATGGTAGTAGTCGGATATGATCTTTAATAAATTGAAACCATTTTTTGAAGCTTTAAGAACAAGGTTTGACAATGATAAGTTCTACCCATGTGTATCTAATGCTGATATGTATCCATGCTCCTTACTCATTTTAATATTGTGTGATTGAACTTGGTAACTTGGTATGCTTGGCTGACTGTACTGTATGATCAGAAGTAGTAACTAGATGTTTAAGAATCAGATTCAGATAATTTTTAGTAATGATACTTAGTTCAACAGATAGAGAGGTCCTATAGGGGAGGACCAAGTCAATGTGAGCTTGAAACTCTGAACAAATAAATACCAAGTCAGGCAGAGTAAAAAGTACATTTAGATTAAAAATTTACTATTAAAATACAAATCACACAGCTCTTCATGGTAGAGTTTGAGAAGCTGCATAATATACCCTCCTGCTACTTTGCCTAAATAGTGAGCAAATAGAAATTTTTCTACCTAAAATGGCAGAAAACACACCATTTTGGAGATGGAAAGGACGGCTAGAGGGGAAATGGAGGAGGCCGTAGTTTTTTAATTACATTTTTTTCCTTGGTGTTTTTTTTTTCCATTTGCTAACGATTTAGTCAAAGTAGCTCAAAAGTAAATGTCTTTATAATACATGATATTGTAAAGTAATGTAATGGGTAATTTTGGCGCATGCCCGTTTTGAGTAAAAATTTTAGCTTTTTGAGACTTTATGCTGTTTTCGCGTCTTTTCAACTAGTAAGTCGGGACCAGCGGGAGAGCAGATCTCCTGTATGACATATTTAATTTACACCTGCGGATATTATAGCTGACATCTATGCTAACTGGTGTAGATGTCAGTTTGTGCAGCACTGACAACCCAAGTTGCGCCATATTTATTCAGAGCTGTGGGCTTCTTGGAGTATGTTCACATTCAATTTTTTCTTTTCTTCAGAGGTATGCGTTGGGAGAAGTCTCTACGTATACCTCCAACGCAAGGCTGTATAGGCATAGAGTGGGATATATCACCTGAACTCCCCAGGCACAGCGTAACTTTAAGCACTAGGCTCGGAAAGCCCCTGACGTTAGCAACGCTCTGACTGGGGATTCTGCTCCTAGGGAAGCCCCTCACAACACTGTCCATAAATGGACACTGACGTTAGGAGCTTTAAGATGCCAAAATCCTAGGCCAGAACACTGGCATTGCACTGGCTGGGGATTCCACTCCTGGAGGTAGCCCCTGACGTCACTGTCCATATATGGATTCTGCTCCTGGAGGATCCCTTGATGTTACTGTCTGTACATAGACAGTGACATTAGGGGCTTTGTAATGTGAGAATTCCAAGTCGGAGCGTTGGCAGCGCTGTGGCCGGGAATTACGCTTGTAGAGAAAGCCTCTCACTTTACTGTGCATATATGGCTTTAAATATCCATATTTGGCTTTAAACTCTGGAGTCCCCGGCCAGAGCATCGCAAGCACTCACTGGCCGGGAACTCCTGACTTGGGAAAGCCCTTGATGTCACTTTCACTATATGGACAGTGATGTTAGGAGTTTAAAAACCCAGGAATCCATGGCCAGAGCGTCGGCAATGCTCTGGTTAGTGATTACTCTCCTGGAAGGAGCCCCTGATGTCTGTCAATTGTTATGGTAGTAGTCGGATATGATCTTTAATAAATTGAAACCATTTTTTTAAGCTTTAAGAACAAGGTTTGACAATGATAAGTTCTACCCATGTGTATCTTTTCTTTTCAATTTTCTTTTTATTGTTTTAAACAAAAGTGAATCATACAACTGAATAGCAAAAGGTTGATTTAACAGCATATGAAGGTACAATCAAGCAAATGATAATTGTCAATTTATACAGTGTAACATTGCATACGCAGCTATGCCGTAACATTCAGGTTAAGATACAAATTTGGAACAATACATTATAAGAGTATAATAATAGTACTCGCTTGTAAAGGGGCCAAATGGGGGGAGGGTAGGGGGAAAAATGAACGAGAGGGAGTAGGAGGGGAAGGGGTTGAGAGAGATTTACAAGATAATTTTTTCTAAGACAAGAAATATCGGTTACAGTTATACAAGTTAGTCGCAAACTAACAAATCCAACAAGGTGACCCATCGGATCTGGCTATTGTGTATTCAAGGCTACGTCCAAGAACTGATCTGAGGAGCGGAATATTGTCCAGGGTCTCCAGATCTCTATAAATTTAGTATATGAGCGGTTAGAGAGTGCTGCTATTTCTTCTATATAGTAAATTTGCTCTACCTTGGTTATCCATTGAGAGAGCGTTGGGACTTGCATCGATCTCCAGTTTGGGGGGATGAGAAGTTTGGCCCCCGATAAGAGGTGTTTAACGAGAGTGTTTGTGGATTTACTTATTTTTGCCAATGGAAGGTTAAGAAAGATGGTAGCTGGGGGTATTTGGATTGAGATGTCACAGATTCTTGCTATAAGATCTAATACAGGTATCCAATAACGTTGGATCTTAGCACATGACCACCAGATATGGATGTAAGATCCGGTTTCCCCCAAACATCTCCAACATGTGTCTGGGTTTGAAGGGTACCAGAGATGTGTTTTATCCGGTGTGGTATACCATCGTGACACTAACTTATAAGAGTTTTCTTGTGTTTTAATACACTGGGAGGGACCATGGGAATTCCTGTAAAGGATATTTGTATCTTTTTTATTTAAGGTAATGGAGAGATCCTTTTCCCAGAGTGCGATATATGATCTTTTGAAAGGGACGTTCCTATTAATTAACAATTTATAAATCTGAGAAACACATTTCCGTGGGTTTTTTACTTGTCCGAGGAAGGATTCAAAGATAGTCAAGGGTCTTTCCAAGGAACCTGCTGTGAGGTATGGTAGGTTTGCTTGTTTTAGGGACATATAGTGCATTAAATGGAGATTCGGAAGGTTTGGATTTTCGGTCCAAGTCTGTAAGGATATGATCGTCCCATCAGCTAGTATGGAGTCTAGAGTATCAGTCAATCTGACCGAAGGGTTACTAGTGTGACTTCCCAAACCCTCTTTGTATAAATCCACCAAGTCTGAGATACGTGTCAGTGGGGATGGTGTGGGAACCAGTAGGTCCCTAAAGAGAGAGAGTGATTTTATTGTTAACTTGGTCAGAGCATTTTTAAATGAAAGGTTTGTTATGCTGTCTGGGTGTGCAAGTAGCAATGCTCTGAGAGGAACAGGGGCTAGGAGTTCCTCAATTGAGACCCATAATTTATTCTCCGGTTTCCGAAACCAGTCTACAGTCCTGGATATCGAAGCCGTGTGGTAATAGTTCTTAAAATCAGGAGCCCCAATTCCTCCCAGGGATTTAGGCAGTGAAAGCGTCTCTGCACTAATTTTGGGGTGCCTGCCATTCCAAATATATTGAAATATCATTGAGCGAAGTTTCGTGAAGTAAGATTGTGGAATGTGAATAGGTAACATTTGGAATAGGTAGTTAAATTTGGGGAGGATTAACCCTTTAATCAAGTTTTTCCTGCCCATCCAGGAAATAAAGGGAGCTAACCAGGATTCTATAATGACTTTAGTGCCGGCCAAGAGAGGGAGATAGTTTAAGGCGAAGTGGTCAGGCCAATGTTTACACAATTTGACTCCCAAGTACGTAATGCATTTTGGAGGCCACTTAATTGGAAAATCAGGATTCTAGTAATCGTGTCGTAGAGTTAGAAACATTGATCCCTAAGGCTTCGGATTTTTCTGCGTTGATTTTGAAATTGGACAGAGCACTAAATTTAGAAAAAATTTCGAGGACTGCCGGTATTTCTGAAATCGGGTCAGACATGATTATGAGTAAATCTTCTGCAAATACTGCTGTCTTGTGATGTGTTGATTGAGTTGTGATACCTTTTATATCTGGGTGTTGTCTGATAGTTTGGATTAATGACTCCATCACAAGGACAAACAGAAGTGGTGATAGCGGGCAGCCTTGTCTAGTTCCATTTAGGATTTGAAAGCTAGATGAGAGGGTTCCGTTAATACGGAGTTTAGCTGTTGGGGTGATATACATTTGTAGTATAGCTTGGGTGAAAATTTTAGGAATTCCAAATCGGTCTAAGGTTTCTTCCATAAAGGTCCAGTCTACCCTGTCGAAGGCCTTCTCTGCATCAGTGCTCAGGAATGTCATAGATCTGTTCTTCTCCTTAGCTAACTGTAGTAAATGCAATAGTCGTAGAGAGTTATCTTTCCCTTCCCTGCCCGAAACGAATCCCACTTGTTCCGGAGCAATCAAGTCCGGTAGTATCGGACTTAATCGATTGGCTAAGAGTTTTGCGAATATTTTTAGGTCAGTATTTAAAAGTGAGATAGGTTTGTAGTTACTACATAAGTCAGGGTCCTTACCGTCTTTGTGAATCAGGGTAATATGCGCTTCTAGAGTCTGTCTAGGAAAGCTAGAACCTTGTAGTATAGCGTTACACAAACCAAGGAGATGAGGTAGTAGTTCTTTCTGAAATACTTTATAGTAATGTATGGGAAGTCCGTCTGGTCCTGGACTTTTTCCCGAAGGGCACTTCGACAGGATAGACTGGAGCTCAGACTCCGTGACCGAATTCTGCAGAGTGGCTTGTTGTGTAGGGGAAAGTTGGGGCAAAGTTAGGGACGCAAGAAATGAGTTAATGATTTGTTTCCTACTGCTCCGCTCTCCATCAGTCTCTTGAGATCGAATTTGATAGAGGGAGGAGTAATAATTTACAAAAGCCTCTGAAATCAGATCAGTGTCGCTAGTTTTCAAACCATTAGGCAATTTCAGGGAGTGAATATAAGACCTGGATTTCCTCTTCTTTATCAACGAAATCATGAGTTTGGAGACTTTATCTCCGTGTATGAATATTTGATTTTTCCAATTAGAATAGAATTTGGCAGACTGCTTATTGAGTAAATCTTTTAGGGCCTGTCTTTTGACCGTGAGCGAGGCGAGGACATCTAGTGTTTGTACATTTTTGTGTTGCCTCTCCAGCTGAGAGATTTCCTCATATAACGCTGAAAGTTTCCGTCTTCTACTGCTATTTTGATACGAGCCAATAGAAATGAATTCACCTCTAATCACTGCCTTGTGGGCCTCCCAGATCACCGGCATAGGACATTGCTCTATAGTATTGATTTGGAAATAAGATAGTATAACCGAGGCAACACGTTTCTTATTTGTTTCTGAGTTGAGTAAACTTTCGTTCAGGGACCATGCCTTTTGTCCAGCCGGTCTGTGTGTTAGCGAGGCTCGGAGCAGTAGGGGAGAGTGATCGGAGTGTATAGCGGTCAGAATTCGTACTTCCACAATGTTAGGCAATAACGAAAGAGGAAGAAAGAGGTAGTCTAGTCTCTGATACGAATTGTGCGGAGATGAGAAGTGCGTATAATCAATCGCATTTGGGTGCATATATCGCCAGGTATCGATTAAGGGGAAGGATTGCAGTGATTTTTTAATTCGCGAAAGGGCTCTGCGTGAAAGCGAGGATTTCTTTGTAGAAGAATCGAGGTCCGGCTCCAGAGCCACGTTTAAGTCTCCCCCCGCCAGACATATACGTTCCATAAAGGGCCTAACTGTGTCAAGTGCGGATGGGATCCATGACGCCTGATTGATATTAGTTACATATAGATTACCCAACGTAACTAAGGATCCCGCTAAGAGACCCTTTATGAATATATATCTGCCTTCGCTGTCAGAGAGTGAATCTTGTAAGACAAAGGGTACATGTTTAGCAAGGGCTATTGCAACTCCACATGAATTTTTGAACGGGGAATGCAAGTGAAACCATGTATTGTAATATGATTTATGAAAAGATGGCAATTTTTGGGCTCGTAGATGGGTTTCCTGAAACAATATAATGTCTGCTTTTGTGTTTTTAAGATATTGAAGGATTTGTGATCGTTTGACCGGAGAGTTTAGGCCTCTGACGTTATAAGAAACTATTGACCATGTTGTATGTGAGTCAGTCATAGTGACGTTGCAAATTGGATCCGTAAAGAGCGGGGTCTCTCTCGGGGATGTGTCCTAGAAAATGGGACAGGGGAATAAGTAACATAGCTATAACTAGGGTATCTTGTAACAGTACTGTAAATGCATCATCGGTGAATCGTGTCACCATGAACAGATGATGCAAGTGAACAATTGTCATTTGACGTAGAAGAGCAATAGAGAAAATGTTAGGTGAATGTTAACAGAATGGTGGTATTTAATCAGGTATAGGCACTTGGGTGAACAGAATGAACTGAGTGTACCTAGGGCTTTTTGAGGCTCTCGAATTGGTCGAAGTAGATATATCTTATATATGAGGTGAGTAATCTTCTGACTGTGGATATAAATCCCCCTACATATATAAACCCTAATAGAAGAAACAAAATGTAACTTAGTCAACATCAATATTGCGTAAGCAAAGCAGGTATGAGTTGCATCGAGTAGACGTCTCTATATAGTATCACATATATGTATTCCAGAAAACCGGTAATAAATGCAAAAAAACAAAAGAAAAACACAGATTTGGCAAAAAAAAAATCTCAGATTCAATTAAGACTAGCTATGCAAAATAACCACATAAAAAACTAGTCTCCGTTCACACTCGGTACAGTCCTTTGAAAGGATACATCTGGGTGTAATCCGTTGATTGGAGCATAAGACAATAAATACTTTATATTCAAGAAGGGTCCGACAATGAAGGGGACCTTGGAGCTTTGTGGGATCGCCGTCTTGCCCTTTGACCTTCGGGTGCCTGAACTGTTTCCCATTGAGGTAGTTGAGGGATATGTTGAAGACGAGCAGCGTCATGCACCATTTCTAGGTCGGGATAAGCCTCCAGAGATATGTCAAGTTCAGAGCAGATATTTCTGATGTCTGACGAGGATCTAGCTGTGAATCTCTTTCCATTAACAGAGAAGGAGAGACAAAACGGGAAGAGCCAACGAAATGGGATCTGCCTCTGTCTCAATGTAGACGTAAAGGGTTTCAGGAGCCTACGTTTGTATAAAGTGGTGGAATCCAAGTCCTGGAAAATAGCAATTTGGGCCTCTCCATAGAGTATGTTTGTTGAGAGTCGGCTTTTCTGTATGATGCGATCTTTAATTCTGTAATCCAATATTCTGCAAATAATATTCCTCGGGGGATCTGAGGGGGATGGCTTTGATCGGAGTGACCTGTGAGCCCTCTCAATAACTAGGTTTGGGTAATCTTCAGGGTCTAGGAATTTCCGGAACGTCTCGGTCAGAGCGGTAAGAATATCTTCGTTGGCAATTTACTCAGGCAGTCCCTTGATGCGCAGGTTGTTTCTCCTATCCCTGTTTTCATGGTCTTCTAGTATGGAATACATTTTCTTAATGTGTCCTTCTTGTGACTGTAGACAGGTTGTGAGATCAGAAGAGGAGGAAAGCAAGGTCGTTTGCGTCTTTTCCAGTGCATCAACTCTATTACCCACTTGTAAGAGCTCTTGTTTGATTTCAGAAAGATCGTTGGCAAGTGGTTCAAGTGCTTTAGCTAAAATTTGCTTCATAAAGGATCTTGAGACTGGAAGTTCCTTATCCTCTATATTTTGGTCGTCTTCACTCATTTGCTCCAGCTAGGGTTCTCCCCGTTTTTGCGTAGCTTTTAAGGATGAGATTGACTTGGAGTGACTCGACTTCCCCCCTTGTTTTTTTACAAATTTGTCCATCTCTGCTTGTGGAGTTTGCGGATGTGGGCCCGAAACCGTAGCTGTTTGTTTCGGACCGATTTTACCCATATTAACTAAGAAGATATCGTAGCGGAAGAATTTTCTCTATTTAAGCTCGCCACTGTTGTAAGTATATTACATATTCGTCGGTGGTCTTGAAGTGCGTGTAGAAGAAGCGATTGGTATCGCTGCGGTAATCTTAGCTTGACACCGGAGAAGTTGAGCTGTCCCTTGATACCCCTCTGGCTCTGCAGAGGGGGTCAGGTCTAAGCGAGTTCCGGCAGTTACAGTCGGTACTGATCGACGGACCAGCACCTGAAAAAAAATTGGGTCGAGGGCCCTTTAATTGGAGGAAACCTGCTTTGCTTTTTTTTTTTTTTTTAAATTCAATTGGCGGACTTAATGTCCAGGCGGAGGCTGGTGTAGCTGGAGTTATGAAAGGTGAGGATGGGGCTTGGGTGAGGTAAGGTGAGGTTGGGGGTGAGGCTGGTGCTGTGTATGTTGCAGCTGGAGTGTGCACATTCAGTTGCCTCCCTGAGGCTACTCACCGACCCCTAAAGACGTCCAGGCTGAGAGGAGACGAAACTGGCGGCCCCAGTCATTTCAGTGGAGTTCCCAGATCCTCTGGGACCTGCTGTTATGCGGCTGAGGGCCGGAGGCGGGGACCAGGAAGTAGCCCTGCACTCTTCAGGTCTCCGGTCACTTGTCAGGCCCGCACCGTTCCGGGCCGCGCCTGCTGTACAAATCGAAGCCGCGGCTTCGGTCCCGCCAGCAGGCCGCAAAACCGAAAGTCGGCCGAGGCGGCTGAGACCGGCGTCAAAGTGATCAGCGAGGGGCGAGGAGAACCGTGACACTGATGGGGGCCCCGGGTTTGCAGTGTAAGAGGTCCGGATTACCCGGTATGAGGCTTGCTGATCAGGAGCTCCCTGTGAGTGAGTCCGTCCGGTCTCGCTGCTTGCCACGCCCCCTACCCATGTGTATCTAATGCTGATATGTATCCATGCTCCTTACTCATTTTAATATTGTGTGATTGAACTTGGTAACTTGGTATGCTTGGCTGACTGTACTGTATGATCAGAAGCAGTAACTAGATGTCTAAGAATCAGATTCAGATAAGTTTTAGTAATGATACTTAGTTCAACAGATAGAGAGGTCCTATAGGGGAGGACCAAGTCAATGTGAGCTTGAAACTCTGAACAAATAAATACCAAGTCAGGCAGAGTAAAAAGTACATTTAGATTAAAAAGTTACTATTAAAATACAAACCACACAGCTCTTCAAGGTAGAGTTTGAGAAGCTGCATAATATACCCTCCTGCTACTTTGCCTAAATGGTGAGCAAATAGAAATTTTTCTACCTAAAATGGCAGAAAACACACCATTTTGGAGATGGAAAGGACGGCTAGAGGGGAAATGGAGGAGGCCGTAGTTTTTTAATTACATGTTTTTCCTTTGTGTTATTTTTTTTCCATTTGCTAACGATTTAGTCAAAGTAGCTCAAAAGTAAATGTCTTTATAATACATGATATTGTAAAGTAATGTAATGGGAAATTTTGGCGCATGCCCGTTTTGAGTAAAAATTTTAGCTTTTTGAGACATTATGCTGTTTTCGCGTCTTTTCAGCTCGTAAGCCGGGACCTGCGGGAGAGCAGATCTCCTGCATGACATATTTAATTTACACCTGCGGATATTATAGCTGACATCTATGCTAACTGGTGTAGATGTCAGTTTGAGGAGCACTGACAACCCAAGTTGCGCCATATTTATTCAGAGCTGTGGGCTTCTTGGAGTATGTTCACATTCAATTTTTTCTTTTCATCAGAGGTATGCGTCGGGAGAAGTCTCTACGTATACCTCCAATGGAAGGCTGTATAGTCATAGAGTGGGATATATCACCTGAACACCCCGGGCACAGCGTTTCTTTAAGCACTAGGCTCGGAAAGCCCCTGACGTTAGCAACGCTCTGACTGGGGATTCTGCTCCTAGGGAAGCCCCTGACAACACTGTCCATAAATGGACACTGACGTTAGGAGCTTTAAGATGCCAAAATCCTAGGCCAGAACACTGGCATTGCACTGGCTGGGGATTCCACTCCTGGAGGGAGCCCCTGACGTCACTGTCCATATATGGATTCTGCTCCTGGAGGATACCTTGATGTTACTGTCTGTACATAGACAGTGACATTAGGGGCTTTGTAATGTGAGAATTCCAAGTCGGAGCGTTGGCAGCGCTGTGGCCGGGAATTACGCTTGTAGAGAAAGCCTCTCACTTTACTGTGCATATATGGCTTTAAATATCCATATTTGGCTTTAAACTCTGGAGTCCCCGGCCAGAGCATCGCAAGCACTCACTGGCCGGGAACTCCTGACTTGGGAAAGCCCTTGATGTCACTTTCACTATATGGACAGTGATGTTAGGAGTTTAAAAACCCAGGAATCCATGGCCAGAGTGTCGGCAATGCTCTGGTTAGTGATTACTCTCCTGGAAGGAGCCCCTGATGTCTGTCAATTGTTATGGTAGTAGTCGGATATGATCTTTAATAAATTGAAACCATTTTTTTAAGCTTTAAGAACAAGGTTTGACAATGATAAGTTCTACCCATGTGTATCTAATGCTGATATGTATCCATGCTCCTTACTCATTTTAATATTGTGTGATTGAACTTGGTAACTTGGTATGCTTGGCTGACTGTACTGTATGATCAGAAGTAGTAACTAGATGTTTAAGAATCAGATTCAGATAAGTTTTAGTAATGATACTTAGTTCAACAGATAGAGAGGTCCTATAGGGGAGGACCAAGTCAATGTGAGCTTGAAACTCTGAACAAATAAATACCAAGTCAGGCAGAGTAAAAAGTACATTTAGATTACAAAGTTACTATTAAAATACAAATCACACAGCTCTTCAAGGTAGAGTTTGAGAAGCTGCATAATATACCCTCCTGCTACTTTGCCTAAATAGTGAGCAAATATAAATTTTTCTACCTAAAATGGCAGAAAACACACCATTTTGGAGATGGAAAGGACGGCTAGAGGGGAAATGGAGGAGGCCGTAGTTTTTTAATTACATTTTTTTCCTTGGTGTTTTTTTGTTTCCATTTGCTAACGATTTAGTCAAAGTAGCTCAAAAGTAAATGTCTTTATAATACATGATATTGTAAAGTAATGTAATGAATAATTTTGGCGCATGCCCGTTTTGAGTAAAAATTTTAGCTTTTTGAGACTTTATGCTGTTTTCGCGTCTTTTCAACTAGTAAGTCGGGACCAGCGGGAGAGCAGATCTCCTGTATGACATATTTAATTTACACCTGCGGATATTATAGCTGACATCTATGCTAACTGGTGTAGATGTCAGTTTGTGCAGCACTGACAACCCAAGTTGCGCCATATTTATTCAGAGCTGTGGGCTTCTTCGAGTATGTTCACATTCAATATTTTCTTTTCGTCAGAGGTATGCGTCGGGAGAAGTCTCTACGTATACCTCCAACGGAAGGCTGTATAGGCATAGAGTGGGATATATCACCTGAACTCCCCGGGCACAGCGTTACTTTAAGCACTAGGCTCGGAAAGCCCCTGACGTTAGCAACGCTCTGACTGGGGATTCTGCTCCTAGGGAAGCCCCTGACAACACTGTCCATAAATGGACACTGACGTTAGGAGCTTTAAGATGCCAAAATCCTAGGCCAGAACACTGGCATTGCACTGGCTGGGGATTCCACTCCTGGAGGGAGCCCCTGACGTCACTGTCCATATATGGATTCTGCTCCCGGAGGATCCCTTGATGTTACTGTCTGTACATAGACAGTGACATTAGGGGCTTTGTAATGTGAGAATTCCAAGTCGGAGCGTTGGCAGCGCTGTGGCCGGGAATTACGCTTGTAGAGAAAGCCTCTCACTTTACTGTGCATATATGGCTTTAAATATCCATATTTGGCTTTAAACTCTGGAGTCCCCGACCAGAGCATCGCAAGCACTCACTGGCCGGGAACTCCTGACTTGGGAAAGCCCTTGATGTCACTTTCACTATATGGAGAGTGATGTTAGGAGTTTAAAAACCCAGGAATCCATGGCCAGAGCGTCGGCAATGCTCTGGTTAGTGATTACTCTCCTGGAAGGAGCCCCTGATGTCTGTCAATTGTTATGGTAGTAGTCGGATATGATCTTTAATAAATTGAAACCATTTTTTTAAGCTTTAAGAACAAGGTTTGACAATGATAAGTTCTACCCATGTGTATCTAATGCTGATATGTATCCATGCTCCTTACTCATTTTAATATTGTGTGATTGAACTTGGTAACTTGGTATGCTTGGCTGACTGTACTGTATGATCAGAAGTAGTAACTAGATGTTTAAGAATCAGATTCAGATAAGTTTTAGTAATCATACTTAGTTCAACAGATAGAGAGGTCCTACAGGGGAGGACCAAGTCAATGTGAGCTTGAAACTCTGAACAAATAAATACCAAGTCAGGCAGGTTAAAAAGTAAATTTAGATTAAAAAGTTACTATTAAAATACAAACCACACAGCTCTTCAAGGTAGAGTTTGAGAAGCTGCATAATATACCCTCCTGCTACTTTGCCTAAATGGTGAGCAAATATAATTTTTTCTACCTAAAATGGCAGAAAACACACCATTCTGGAGATGGAATGGACGGCTAGAGGGGAAATGGAGGAGGCCGTAGTCTTTTAATAAAAATTTTTTCCTTGGTGTTTTTTTTTTCCATATGCTAACGATTTAGTCAAAGTAGCTCAAAAGTAAATGTCTTTATAATACATGATATTGTAAAGTAATGTAATGGGAAATTTTGGCGCATGCCCGTTTTGAGTAAAAATTTGAGCTTTTTGAGACTTTATGCTGTTTTCGCGTCTTTTTCAACTAGTAAGTCGGGACCAGCGGGAGAGCAGATCTCCTGCATGACATATTTAATTTACACCTGCGGATATTATAGCTGACATCTATGCTAACTGGTGTAGATGCCAGTTTGAGGAGCACTGACAACCCAAGTTGCGCCATATTTATTCAGAGCTGTGGGCTTCTTGGAGTATGTTCACATTAAATTTTTTCTTTTCATCAGAGGTATGCGTCGGGAGAAGTCTCTACGTATACCTCCAATGGAAGGCTGTATAGTCATAGACTGGGATATATCACCTGAACACCCCGGGCACAGCGTTTCTTTAAGCACTAGGCTCGGAAAGCCCCTGACGTTAGCAACGCTCTGACTGGGGATTCTGCTCCTAGGGAAGCCCCTGACAACACTGTCCATAAATGGACACTGACGTTAGGAGCTTTAAGATGCCAAAATCCTAGGCCAGAACACTGGCATTGCACTGGCTGGGGATTCCACTCCTATAGGGAGCCCCTGACGTCACTGTCCATATATGGATTCTGCTCCTGGAGGATCCCTTGATGTTACTGTCTGTACATAGACAGTGACATTAGGGGCTTTGTAATGTGAGAATTCCAAGTCGGAGCGTTGGCAGCGCTGTGGCCGGGAATTACGCTTGTAGAGAAAGCCTCTCACTTTACTGTGCATATATGGCTTTAAATATCCATATTTGGCTTTAAACTCTGGAGTCCCCGGCCAGAGCATCGCAAGCACTCACTGGCCGGGAACTCCTGACTTGGGAAAGCCCTTGATGTCACTTTCACTATATGGACAGTGATGTTAGGAGTTTAAAAACCCAGGAATCCATGGCCAGAGTGTCGGCAATGCTCTGGTTAGTGATTACTCTCCTGGAAGGAGCCCCTGATGTCTGTCAATTGTTATGGTAGTAGTCGGATATGATCTTTAATAAATTGAAACCATTTTTTTAAGCTTTAAGAACAAGGTTTGACAATGATAAGTTCTACCCATGTGTATCTAATGCTGATATGTATCCATGCTCCTTACTCATTTTAATATTGTGTGATTGAACTTGGTAACTTGGTATGCTTGGCTGACTGTACTGTATGATCAGAAGTAGTAACTAGATGTTTAAGAATCAGATTCAGATAATTTTTAGTAATGATACTTAGTTCAACAGATAGAGAGGTCCTATAGGGGAGGACCAAGTCAATGTGAGCTTGAAACTCTGAACAAATAAATACCAAGTCAGGCAGAGTAAAAAGTACATTTAGATTAAAAATTTACTATTAAAATACAAATCACACAGCTCTTCATGGTAGAGTTTGAGAAGCTGCATAATATACCCTCCTGCTACTTTGCCTAAATAGTGAGCAAATAGAAATTTTTCTACCTAAAATGGCAGAAAACACACCATTTTGGAGATGGAAAGGACGGCTAGAGGGGAAATGGAGGAGGCCGTAGTTTTTTAATTACATTTTTTTCCTTGGTGTTTTTTTTTTCCATTTGCTAACGATTTAGTCAAAGTAGCTCAAAAGTAAATGTCTTTATAATACATGATATTGTAAAGTAATGTAATGGGTAATTTTGGCGCATGCCCGTTTTGAGTAAAAATTTTAGCTTTTTGAGACTTTATGCTGTTTTCGCGTCTTTTCAACTAGTAAGTCGGGACCAGCGGGAGAGCAGATCTCCTGTATGACATATTTAATTTACACCTGCGGATATTATAGCTGACATCTATGCTAACTGGTGTAGATGTCAGTTTGTGCAGCACTGACAACCCAAGTTGCGCCATATTTATTCAGAGCTGTGGGCTTCTTGGAGTATGTTCACATTCAATTTTTTCTTTTCTTCAGAGGTATGCGTTGGGAGAAGTCTCTACGTATACCTCCAACGCAAGGCTGTATAGGCATAGAGTGGGATATATCACCTGAACTCCCCAGGCACAGCGTAACTTTAAGCACTAGGCTCGGAAAGCCCCTGACGTTAGCAACGCTCTGACTGGGGATTCTGCTCCTAGGGAAGCCCCTCACAACACTGTCCATAAATGGACACTGACGTTAGGAGCTTTAAGATGCCAAAATCCTAGGCCAGAACACTGGCATTGCACTGGCTGGGGATTCCACTCCTGGAGGTAGCCCCTGACGTCACTGTCCATATATGGATTCTGCTCCTGGAGGATCCCTTGATGTTACTGTCTGTACATAGACAGTGACATTAGGGGCTTTGTAATGTGAGAATTCCAAGTCGGAGCGTTGGCAGCGCTGTGGCCGGGAATTACGCTTGTAGAGAAAGCCTCTCACTTTACTGTGCATATATGGCTTTAAATATCCATATTTGGCTTTAAACTCTGGAGTCCCCGGCCAGAGCATCGCAAGCACTCACTGGCCGGGAACTCCTGACTTGGGAAAGCCCTTGATGTCACTTTCACTATATGGACAGTGATGTTAGGAGTTTAAAAACCCAGGAATCCATGGCCAGAGCGTCGGCAATGCTCTGGTTAGTGATTACTCTCCTGGAAGGAGCCCCTGATGTCTGTCAATTGTTATGGTAGTAGTCGGATATGATCTTTAATAAATTGAAACCATTTTTTTAAGCTTTAAGAACAAGGTTTGACAATGATAAGTTCTACCCATGTGTATCTTTTCTTTTCAATTTTCTTTTTATTGTTTTAAACAAAAGTGAATCATACAACTGAATAGCAAAAGGTTGATTTAACAGCATATGAAGGTACAATCAAGCAAATGATAATTGTCAATTTATACAGTGTAACATTGCATACGCAGCTATGCCGTAACATTCAGGTTAAGATACAAATTTGGAACAATACATTATAAGAGTATAATAATAGTACTCGCTTGTAAAGGGGCCAAATGGGGGGAGGGTAGGGGGAAAAATGAACGAGAGGGAGTAGGAGGGGAAGGGGTTGAGAGAGATTTACAAGATAATTTTTTCTAAGACAAGAAATATCGGTTACAGTTATACAAGTTAGTCGCAAACTAACAAATCCAACAAGGTGACCCATCGGATCTGGCTATTGTGTATTCAAGGCTACGTCCAAGAACTGATCTGAGGAGCGGAATATTGTCCAGGGTCTCCAGATCTCTATAAATTTAGTATATGAGCGGTTAGAGAGTGCTGCTATTTCTTCTATATAGTAAATTTGCTCTACCTTGGTTATCCATTGAGAGAGCGTTGGGACTTGCATCGATCTCCAGTTTGGGGGGATGAGAAGTTTGGCCCCCGATAAGAGGTGTTTAACGAGAGTGTTTGTGGATTTACTTATTTTTGCCAATGGAAGGTTAAGAAAGATGGTAGCTGGGGGTATTTGGATTGAGATGTCACAGATTCTTGCTATAAGATCTAATACAGGTATCCAATAACGTTGGATCTTAGCACATGACCACCAGATATGGATGTAAGATCCGGTTTCCCCCAAACATCTCCAACATGTGTCTGGGTTTGAAGGGTACCAGAGATGTGTTTTATCCGGTGTGGTATACCATCGTGACACTAACTTATAAGAGTTTTCTTGTGTTTTAATACACTGGGAGGGACCATGGGAATTCCTGTAAAGGATATTTGTATCTTTTTTATTTAAGGTAATGGAGAGATCCTTTTCCCAGAGTGCGATATATGATCTTTTGAAAGGGACGTTCCTATTAATTAACAATTTATAAATCTGAGAAACACATTTCCGTGGGTTTTTTACTTGTCCGAGGAAGGATTCAAAGATAGTCAAGGGTCTTTCCAAGGAACCTGCTGTGAGGTATGGTAGGTTTGCTTGTTTTAGGGACATATAGTGCATTAAATGGAGATTCGGAAGGTTTGGATTTTCGGTCCAAGTCTGTAAGGATATGATCGTCCCATCAGCTAGTATGGAGTCTAGAGTATCAGTCAATCTGACCGAAGGGTTACTAGTGTGACTTCCCAAACCCTCTTGGTATAAATCCACCAAGTCTGAGATACGTGTCAGTGGGGATGGTGTGGGAACCAGTAGGTCCCTAAAGAGAGAGAGTGATTTTATTGTTAACTTGGTCAGAGCATTTTTAAATGAAAGGTTTGTTATGCTGTCTGGGTGTGCAAGTAGCAATGCTCTGAGAGGAACAGGGGCTAGGAGTTCCTCAATTGAGACCCATAATTTATTCTCCGGTTTCCGAAACCAGTCTACAGTCCTGGATATCGAAGCCGTGTGGTAATAGTTCTTAAAATCAGGAGCCCCAATTCCTCCCAGGGATTTAGGCAGTGAAAGCGTCTCTGCACTAATTTTGGGGTGCCTGCCATTCCAAATATATTGAAATATCATTGAGCGAAGTTTCGTGAAGTAAGATTGTGGAATGTGAATAGGTAACATTTGGAATAGGTAGTTAAATTTGGGGAGGATTAACCCTTTAATCAAGTTTTTCCTGCCCATCCAGGAAATAAAGGGAGCTAACCAGGATTCTATAATGACTTTAGTGCCGGCCAAGAGAGGGAGATAGTTTAAGGCGAAGTGGTCAGGCCAATGTTTACACAATTTGACTCCCAAGTACGTAATGCATTTTGGAGGCCACTTAATTGGAAAATCAGGATTCTAGTAATCGTGTCGTAGAGTTAGAAACATTGATCCCTAAGGCTTCGGATTTTTCTGCGTTGATTTTGAAATTGGACAGAGCACTAAATTTAGAAAAAATTTCGAGGACTGCCGGTATTTCTGAAATCGGGTCAGACATGATTATGAGTAAATCATCTGCAAATACTGCTGTCTTGTGATGTGTTGATTGAGTTGTGATACCTTTTATATCTGGGTGTTGTCTGATAGTTTGGATTAATGACTCCATCACAAGGACAAACAGAAGTGGTGATAGCGGGCAGCCTTGTCTAGTTCCATTTAGGATTTGAAAGCTAGATGAGAGGGTTCCGTTAATACGGAGTTTAGCTGTTGGGGTGATATACATTTGTAGTATAGCTTGGGTGAAAATTTTAGGAATTCCAAATCGGTCTAAGGTTTCTTCCATAAAGGTCCAGTCTACCCTGTCGAAGGCCTTCTCTGCATCAGTGCTCAGGAATGTCATAGATCTGTTCTTCTCCTTAGCTAACTGTAGTAAATGCAATAGTCGTAGAGAGTTATCTTTCCCTTCCCTGCCCGAAACGAATCCCACTTGTTCCGGAGCAATCAAGTCCGGTAGTATCGGACTTAATCGATTGGCTAAGAGTTTTGCGAATATTTTTAGGTCAGTATTTAAAAGTGAGATAGGTTTGTAGTTACTACATAAGTCAGGGTCCTTACCGTCTTTGTGAATCAGGGTAATATGCGCTTCTAGAGTCTGTCTAGGAAAGCTAGAACCTTGTAGTATAGCGTTACACAAACCAAGGAGATGAGGTAGTAGTTCTTTCTGAAATACTTTATAGTAATGTATGGGAAGTCCGTCTGGTCCTGGACTTTTTCCCGAAGGGCACTTCGACAGGATAGACTGGAGCTCAGACTCCGTGACCGAATTCTGCAGAGTGGCTTGTTGTGTAGGGGAAAGTTGGGGCAAAGTTAGGGACGCAAGAAATGAGTTAATGATTTGTTTCCTACTGCTCCGCTCTCCATCAGTCTCTTGAGATCGAATTTGATAGAGGGAGGAGTAATAATTTACAAAAGCCTCTGAAATCAGATCAGTGTCGCTAGTTTTCAAACCATTAGGCAATTTCAGGGAGTGAATATAAGACCTGGATTTCCTCTTCTTTATCAACGAAATCATGAGTTTGGAGACTTTATCTCCGTGTATGAATATTTGATTTTTCCAATTAGAATAGAATTTGGCAGACTGCTTATTGAGTAAATCTTTTAGGGCCTGTCTTTTGACCGTGAGCGAGGCGAGGACATCTAGTGTTTGTACATTTTTGTGTTGCCTCTCCAGCTGAGAGATTTCCTCATATAACGCTGAAAGTTTCCGTCTTCTACTGCTATTTTGATACGAGCCAATAGAAATGAATTCACCTCTAATCACTGCCTTGTGGGCCTCCCAGATCACCGGCATAGGACATTGCTCTATAGTATTGATTTGGAAATAAGATAGTATAACCGAGGCAACACGTTTCTTATTTGTTTCTGAGTTGAGTAAACTTTCGTTCAGGGACCATGCCTTTTGTCCAGCCGGTCTGTGTGTTAGCGAGGCTCGGAGCAGTAGGGGAGAGTGATCGGAGTGTATAGCGGTCAGAATTCGTACTTCCACAATGTTAGGCAATAACGAAAGAGGAAGAAAGAGGTAGTCTAGTCTCTGATACGAATTGTGCGGAGATGAGAAGTGCGTATAATCAATCGCATTTGGGTGCATATATCGCCAGGTATCGATTAAGGGGAAGGATTGCAGTGATTTTTTAATTCGCGAAAGGGCTCTGCGTGAAAGCGAGGATTTCTTTGTAGAAGAATCGAGGTCCGGCTCCAGAGCCACGTTTAAGTCTCCCCCCGCCAGACATATACGTTCCATAAAGGGCCTAACTGTGTCAAGTGCGGATGGGATCCATGACGCCTGATTGATATTAGTTACATATAGATTACCCAACGTAACTAAGGATCCCGCTAAGAGACCCTTTATGAATATATATCTGCCTTCGCTGTCAGAGAGTGAATCTTGTAAGACAAAGGGTACATGTTTAGCAAGGGCTATTGCAACTCCACATGAATTTTTGAACGGGGAATGCAAGTGAAACCATGTATTGTAATATGATTTATGAAAAGATGGCAATTTTTGGGCTCGTAGATGGGTTTCCTGAAACAATATAATGTCTGCTTTTGTGTTTTTAAGATATTGAAGGATTTGTGATCGTTTGACCGGAGAGTTTAGGCCTCTGACGTTATAAGAAACTATTGACCATGTTGTATGTGAGTCAGTCATAGTGACGTTGCAAATTGGATCCGTAAAGAGCGGGGTCTCTCTCGGGGATGTGTCCTAGAAAATGGGACAGGGGAATAAGTAACATAGCTATAACTAGGGTATCTTGTAACAGTACTGTAAATGCATCATCGGTGAATCGTGTCACCATGAACAGATGATGCAAGTGAACAATTGTCATTTGACGTAGAAGAGCAATAGAGAAAATGTTAGGTGAATGTTAACAGAATGGTGGTATTTAATCAGGTATAGGCACTTGGGTGAACAGAATGAACTGAGTGTACCTAGGGCTTTTTGAGGCTCTCGAATTGGTCGAAGTAGATATATCTTATATATGAGGTGAGTAATCTTCTGACTGTGGATATAAATCCCCCTACATATATAAACCCTAATAGAAGAAACAAAATGTAACTTAGTCGACATCAATATTGCGTAAGCAAAGCAGGTATGAGTTGCATCGAGTAGACGTCTCTATATAGTATCACATATATGTATTCCAGAAAACCGGTAATAAATGCAAAAAAAAACAAAAGAAAAACACAGATTTGGCTAAATCTCAGATTCAATTAAGACTAGCTATGCAAAATAACCACATAAAAAACTAGTCTCCGTTCACACTCGGTACAGTCCTTTGAAAGGATACATCTGGGTGTAATCCGTTGATTGGAGCATAAGACAATAAATACTTTATATTCAAGAAGGGTCCGACAATGAAGGGGACCTTGGAGCTTTGTGGGATCGCCGTCTTGCCCTTTGACCTTCGGGTGCCTGAACTGTTTCCCATTGAGGTAGTTGAGGGATATGTTGAAGACGAGCAGCGTCATGCACCATTTCTAGGTCGGGATAAGCCTCCAGAGATATGTCAAGTTCAGAGCAGATATTTCTGATGTCTGACGAGGATCTAGCTGTGAATCTCTTTCCATTAACAGAGAAGGAGAGACAAAACGGGAAGAGCCAACGAAATGGGATCTGCCTCTGTCTCAATGTAGACGTAAAGGGTTTCAGGAGCCTACGTTTGTATAAAGTGGTGGAATCCAAGTCCTGGAAAATAGCAATTTGGGCCTCTCCATAGAGTATGTTTGTTGAGAGTCGGCTTTTCTGTATGATGCGATCTTTAATTCTGTAATCCAATATTCTGCAAATAATATTCCTCGGGGGATCTGAGGGGGATGGCTTTGATCGGAGTGACCTGTGAGCCCTCTCAATAACTAGGTTTGGGTAATCTTCAGGGTCTAGGAATTTCCGGAACGTCTCGGTCAGAGCGGTAAGAATATCTTCGTTGGCAATTTACTCAGGCAGTCCCTTGATGCGCAGGTTGTTTCTCCTATCCCTGTTTTCATGGTCTTCTAGTATGGAATACATTTTCTTAATGTGTCCTTCTTGTGACTGTAGACAGGTTGTGAGATCAGAAGAGGAGGAAAGCAAGGTCGTTTGCGTCTTTTCCAGTGCATCAACTCTATTACCCACTTGTAAGAGCTCTTGTTTGATTTCAGAAAGATCGTTGGCAAGTGGTTCAAGTGCTTTAGCTAAAATTTGCTTCATAAAGGATCTTGAGACTGGAAGTTCCTTATCCTCTATATTTTGGTCGTCTTCACTCATTTGCTCCAGCTAGGGTTCTCCCCGTTTTTGCGTAGCTTTTAAGGATGAGATTGACTTGGAGTGACTCGACTTCCCCCCTTGTTTTTTTACAAATTTGTCCATCTCTGCTTGTGGAGTTTGCGGATGTGGGCCCGAAACCGTAGCTGTTTGTTTCGGACCGATTTTACCCATATTAACTAAGAAGATATCGTAGCGGAAGAATTTTCTCTATTTAAGCTCGCCACTGTTGTAAGTATATTACATATTCGTCGGTGGTCTTGAAGTGCGTGTAGAAGAAGCGATTGGTATCGCTGCGGTAATCTTAGCTTGACACCGGAGAAGTTGAGCTGTCCCTTGATACCCCTCTGGCTCTGCAGAGGGGGTCAGGTCTAAGCGAGTTCCGGCAGTTACAGTCGGTACTGATCGACGGACCAGCACCTGAAAAAAAATTGGGTCGAGGGCCCTTTAATTGGAGGAAACCTGCTTTGCTTTTTTTTTTTTTTTTAAATTCAATTGGCGGACTTAATGTCCAGGCGGAGGCTGGTGTAGCTGGAGTTATGAAAGGTGAGGATGGGGCTTGGGTGAGGTAAGGTGAGGTTGGGGGTGAGGCTGGTGCTGTGTATGTTGCAGCTGGAGTGTGCACATTCAGTTGCCTCCCTGAGGCTACTCACCGACCCCTAAAGACGTCCAGGCTGAGAGGAGACGAAACTGGCGGCCCCAGTCATTTCAGTGGAGTTCCCAGATCCTCTGGGACCTGCTGTTATGCGGCTGAGGGCCGGAGGCGGGGACCAGGAAGTAGCCCTGCACTCTTCAGGTCTCCGGTCACTTGTCAGGCCCGCACCGTTCCGGGCCGCGCCTGCTGTACAAATCGAAGCCGCGGCTTCGGTCCCGCCAGCAGGCCGCAAAACCGAAAGTCGGCCGAGGCGGCTGAGACCGGCGTCAAAGTGATCAGCGAGGGGCGAGGAGAACCGTGACACTGATGGGGGCCCCGGGTTTGCAGTGTAAGAGGTCCGGATTACCCGGTATGAGGCTTGCTGATCAGGAGCTCCCTGTGAGTGAGTCCGTCCGGTCTCGCTGCTTGCCACGCCCCCTACCCATGTGTATCTAATGCTGATATGTATCCATGCTCCTTACTCATTTTAATATTGTGTGATTGAACTTGGTAACTTGGTATGCTTGGCTGACTGTACTGTATGATCAGAAGCAGTAACTAGATGTCTAAGAATCAGATTCAGATAAGTTTTAGTAATGATACTTAGTTCAACAGATAGAGAGGTCCTATAGGGGAGGACCAAGTCAATGTGAGCTTGAAACTCTGAACAAATAAATACCAAGTCAGGCAGAGTAAAAAGTACATTTAGATTAAAAAGTTACTATTAAAATACAAACCACACAGCTCTTCAAGGTAGAGTTTGAGAAGCTGCATAATATACCCTCCTGCTACTTTGCCTAAATGGTGAGCAAATAGAAATTTTTCTACCTAAAATGGCAGAAAACACACCATTTTGGAGATGGAAAGGACGGCTAGAGGGGAAATGGAGGAGGCCGTAGTTTTTTAATTACATGTTTTTCCTTTGTGTTATTTTTTTTCCATTTGCTAACGATTTAGTCAAAGTAGCTCAAAAGTAAATGTCTTTATAATACATGATATTGTAAAGTAATGTAATGGGAAATTTTGGCGCATGCCCGTTTTGAGTAAAAATTTTAGCTTTTTGAGACATTATGCTGTTTTCGCGTCTTTTCAGCTAGTAAGCCGGGACCTGCGGGAGAGCAGATCTCCTGCATGACATATTTAATTTACACCTGCGGATATTATAGCTGACATCTATGCTAACTGGTGTAGATGTCAGTTTGAGGAGCACTGACAACCCAAGTTGCGCCATATTTATTCAGAGCTGTGGGCTTCTTGGAGTATGTTCACATTCAATTTTTTCTTTTCATCAGAGGTATGCGTCGGGAGAAGTCTCTACGTATACCTCCAATGGAAGGCTGTATAGTCATAGAGTGGGATATATCACCTGAACACCCCGGGCACAGCGTTTCTTTAAGCACTAGGCTCGGAAAGCCCCTGACGTTAGCAACGCTCTGACTGGGGATTCTGCTCCTAGGGAAGCCCCTGACAACACTGTCCATAAATGGACACTGACGTTAGGAGCTTTAAGATGCCAAAATCCTAGGCCAGAACACTGGCATTGCACTGGCTGGGGATTCCACTCCTGGAGGGAGCCCCTGACGTCACTGTCCATATATGGATTCTGCTCCTGGAGGATACCTTGATGTTACTGTCTGTACATAGACAGTGACATTAGGGGCTTTGTAATGTGAGAATTCCAAGTCGGAGCGTTGGCAGCGCTGTGGCCGGGAATTACGCTTGTAGAGAAAGCCTCTCACTTTACTGTGCATATATGGCTTTAAATATCCATATTTGGCTTTAAACTCTGGAGTCCCCGGCCAGAGCATCGCAAGCACTCACTGGCCGGGAACTCCTGACTTGGGAAAGCCCTTGATGTCACTTTCACTATATGGACAGTGATGTTAGGAGTTTAAAAACCCAGGAATCCATGGCCAGAGTGTCGGCAATGCTCTGGTTAGTGATTACTCTCCTGGAAGGAGCCCCTGATGTCTGTCAATTGTTATGGTAGTAGTCGGATATGATCTTTAATAAATTGAAACCATTTTTTTAAGCTTTAAGAACAAGGTTTGACAATGATAAGTTCTACCCATGTGTATCTAATGCTGATATGTATCCATGCTCCTTACTCATTTTAATATTGTGTGATTGAACTTGGTAACTTGGTATGCTTGGCTGACTGTACTGTATGATCAGAAGTAGTAACTAGATGTTTAAGAATCAGATTCAGATAAGTTTTAGTAATCATACTTAGTTCAACAGATAGAGAGGTCCTACAGGGGAGGACCAAGTCAATGTGAGCTTGAAACTCTGAACAAATAAATACCAAGTCAGGCAGGTTAAAAAGTAAATTTAGATTAAAAAGTTACTATTAAAATACAAACCACACAGCTCTTCAAGGTAGAGTTTGAGAAGCTGCATAATATACCCTCCTGCTACTTTGCCTAAATGGTGAGCAAATATAATTTTTTCTACCTAAAATGGCAGAAAACACACCATTCTGGAGATGGAATGGACGGCTAGAGGGGAAATGGAGGAGGCCGTAGTCTTTTAATAAAATTTTTTTCCTTGGTGTTTTTTTTTTCCATATGCTAACGATTTAGTCAAAGTAGCTCAAAAGTAAATGTCTTTATAATACATGATATTGTAAAGTAATGTAATGGGAAATTTTGGCGCATGCCCGTTTTGAGTAAAAATTTGAGCTTTTTGAGACTTTATGCTGTTTTTGCGTCTTTTTCAACTAGTAAGTCGGGACCAGCGGGAGAGCAGATCTCCTGCATGACATATTTAATTTACACCTGCGGATATTATAGCTGACATCTATGCTAACTGGTGTAGATGCCAGTTTGAGGAGCACTGACAACCCAAGTTGCGCCATATTTATTCAGAGCTGTGGGCTTCTTGGAGTATGTTCACATTAAATTTTTTCTTTTCATCAGAGGTATGCGTCGGGAGAAGTCTCTACGTATACCTCCAATGGAAGGCTGTATAGTCATAGACTGGGATATATCACCTGAACACCCCGGGCACAGCGTTTCTTTAAGCACTAGGCTCGGAAAGCCCCTGACGTTAGCAACGCTCTGACTGGGGATTCTGCTCCTAGGGAAGCCCCTGACAACACTGTCCATAAATGGACACTGACGTTAGGAGCTTTAAGATGCCAAAATCCTAGGCCAGAACACTGGCATTGCACTGGCTGGGGATTCCACTCCTATAGGGAGCCCCTGACGTCACTGTCCATATATGGATTCTGCTCCTGGAGGATCCCTTGATGTTACTGTCTGTACATAGACAGTGACATTAGGGGCTTTGTAATGTGAGAATTCCAAGTCGGAGCGTTGGCAGCGCTGTGGCCGGGAATTACGCTTGTAGAGAAAGCCTCTCACTTTACTGTGCATATATGGCTTTAAATATCCATATTTGGCTTTAAACTCTGGAGTCTCCGGCCAGAGCATCGCAAGCACTCACTGGCCGGGAACTCCTGACTTGGGAAAGCCCTTGATGTCACTTTCACTATATGGACAGTGATGTTAGGAGTTTAAAAACCCAGGAATCCATGGCCAGAGTGTCGGCAATGCTCTGGTTAGTGATTACTCTCCTGGAAGGAGCCCCTGATGTCTGTCAATTGTTATGGTAGTAGTCGGATATGATCTTTAATAAATTGAAACCATTTTTTGAAGCTTTAAGAACAAGGTTTGACAATGATAAGTTCTACCCATGTGTATCTAATGCTGATATGTATCCATGCTCCTTACTCATTTTAATATTGTGTGATTGAACTTGGTAACTTGGTATGCTTGGCTGACTGTACTGTATGATCAGAAGTAGTAACTAGATGTTTAAGAATCAGATTCAGATAATTTTTAGTAATGATACTTAGTTCAACAGATAGAGAGGTCCTATAGGGGAGGACCAAGTCAATGTGAGCTTGAAACTCTGAACAAATAAATACCAAGTCAGGCAGAGTAAAAAGTACATTTAGATTAAAAATTTACTATTAAAATACAAATCACACAGCTCTTCATGGTAGAGTTTGAGAAGCTGCATAATATACCCTCCTGCTACTTTGCCTAAATAGTGAGCAAATAGAAATTTTTCTACCTAAAATGGCAGAAAACACACCATTTTGGAGATGGAAAGGACGGCTAGAGGGGAAATGGAGGAGGCCGTAGTTTTTTAATTACATTTTTTTCCTTGGTGTTTTTTTTTTCCATTTGCTAACGATTTAGTCAAAGTAGCTCAAAAGTAAATGTCTTTATAATACATGATATTGTAAAGTAATGTAATGGGTAATTTTGGCGCATGCCCGTTTTGAGTAAAAATTTTAGCTTTTTGAGACTTTATGCTGTTTTCGCGTCTTTTCAACTAGTAAGTCGGGACCAGCGGGAGAGCAGATCTCCTGTATGACATATTTAATTTACACCTGCGGATATTATAGCTGACATCTATGCTAACTGGTGTAGATGTCAGTTTGTGCAGCACTGACAACCCAAGTTGCGCCATATTTATTCAGAGCTGTGGGCTTCTTGGAGTATGTTCACATTCAATTTTTTCTTTTCTTCAGAGGTATGCGTTGGGAGAAGTCTCTACGTATACCTCCAACGCAAGGCTGTATAGGCATAGAGTGGGATATATCACCTGAACTCCCCAGGCACAGCGTAACTTTAAGCACTAGGCTCGGAAAGCCCCTGACGTTAGCAACGCTCTGACTGGGGATTCTGCTCCTAGGGAAGCCCCTCACAACACTGTCCATAAATGGACACTGACTTTAGGAGCTTTAAGATGCCAAAATCCAGTGGCGGACACAGACTGCAAAAGGCCCCTGTGCAGATAATGTGCCAGGGCCCCCCCGCCCCCCCCCCAATACCGACAAAGTTACCTAAACATATATATGCATATAAAAATAAACCTTACTAATAAAAATTATGAAGGAAGATTTATATTGTACATTTTATTACCAGTTTAGAACACAAGTAACACATTTTTTTCCGGGTTAAATTCTTATCTAAACTAAGTCCCTAAATGTGGGCAAAGAAAATGAAAAACCTATACTCACCTCCTCCGGCGCCTCCGTTCCCCCTCCGCAGCCCCTATCCCTTTCTGTGTTTACAAAGCTGCTGTGGTGACGCGCGGTCGATGGCACATGACCGCTGCAGCCAATCAATGCCCTCAACAGCGATTTGCTGTGGAACTACTGTCCTCAGCAGCACACCAATGAGGAGTTATTGGCAGCAGCGGTCACGTGCCATCGGCAGCGCGTCACCAGTGCAGCCTTGTACACTTGTAACACAGACCGAGACAGGAGGATGGGGGCTGCGGCGGGTGAACGGAGGCGAGGGAGGAGGTGAGTATAGTTTTTTTATTTTCTTTGCCCACATTTAGAGACTTAGGTTAAATTGAATCATTGAATATAACACAAAGCACTCATGCAACTGAGATGCAATAATTTAGATGATCTTATCATGCTTAGCTTACTGCACTGTTACCTATCAAGCAGGACTGAATCTCAAGATATCTACAGAGGGGGCTGTATGGCGTTATCTACAGGGGGGACTGTATGGCGCTATCAACAGAGGGGGCTGTATGGCGTTATCTACAGGGGGGACTGTATGGCGCTATCTACAGAGGGGTCTGTATGGCGCTATCTACAGGGGGGTCTGTATGGCGCTATCTACAGGGGGGACTGTATGGCGCTATCTACAGGGGGGACTGTATGGCGCTATCTACAGGGGGGACTGTATGGCGCTATCTACAGGGGGGACTGTATGGCGCTATCTACAGGGGGGACTGTATGGCGCTATCTACAGAGGGGGCTGTATGGCGTTATCTACAGGGGGGCTGTATGGCGTTATCTACAGGGGGCTGTATGGTGTTATCTACAGGGGGGACTTTATGGCGTTATCTACAGTGGGGTCTGTATGGCGTTATCTACAGGGGTTCTGTATGGCGTTCCCTACAGGGGGGGTCTGTAGGGAAAGTCATACAGCCCCCCCCTGTAGGGAACGCCATACAGACCCCCCTTTAGGGAACGCCATACAGACCCCCCTGTAGGGAACGCTATACAGCCCCCCCTGTAGGGAACGCTATACAGCCCCCCCTGTAGGGAACGCCTTACAGCCCCCCCCTGTAGGGAACGCTATACAGCCCCCCCCCTGTAGGGAACGCCATACACCCCCAATCACTCAAAAAAATGCGACCTACAGTGTGAAAAGACAAAAGACATGTATCCCCTATCCACAGGATAGGGGATACATGTGTGATCGCTGGCATTGATAGGGAGAGCGGGGGACCGAAAGTCCCCCGAAGTTCTCCATCACTCACCTCTGACTTCCGGTGTCTGCGCAGCTCAAGTGTGACCGGCGCTCCATTCATTTCTACGGAGCTGCCGACACAGACCCCGGAAGTCCGAGGTTTGTGATGGAGAACTTCAGGGGACTTTCGGTCCCCCGTTCTCCCTATCAATGCCAGCGATCACACACGTATCCCCTATCCTGTGGATAGGGGATACATGTCTTATGTTTAATGGCAGAGCGGGGAGATACTCCCTGCTCTGCCGTAGTGTTCCGTGGCATCGCGCTGTAGCAGCCATAGCGGCAGCTAGCGGAGATTCCGGCCAAGGTGGGGGCCCGTGCCGGCAGGTGACGCGGGCCCCCTCATGCCGCGGCCCCGTAGCAGCCGCTACGGCTGCTATAGCAGTAGTTACGCCCCTGTGTTAGGGGGAGTTCACACTGAGTTTTTTTTCGCGAAAAACGTCAGAAAGTGCCTCCCATTGAAATCCATGAAATTTTTCCTGCGAGCAGTAAAAACCGCATGCAGGAAAAAGAAGCGCAATGCCCTTTCTTCGGGCGTTTCTGTCTCTGACTTCCCATTGACAACAATGGCAGGCAGAAAATGCGTTTTTTGCTGCGTTTCCCTGCCCACGGCCCGATGGCCGAAAAACGCCACAAAAAAACGCAATGAAAAACGCGGGAAGTGTTCTACCGGCAGGTCAAAATATGCCTCAAAATTCCGGAAGGAATTATGAGGCAGATTTTTCTACATAAAAACTTCTCCCTTCTGACATGAACTTTTTAACTTCATCTACCTGTCCTCTGCAGTCTGCACGTCCTCCACTCGTCCTGTGTCTGTCCTCCGCTCATCCTATGAGTTCTCCGGCAGTCCTGACTGTACTGTCCAGCCGCCCGAAGTCTTACGTCGCACCGCCCCCTGTCCTCTCCCCTGCCTGAGCGCTCCTCCTACCACCAGCATCGCCGTCCTGTCCTATTCATCTGTGCCAGATTGGCAGTGCAGTGTAGCGGCTATCACCGGGCCCGGGCACCCGCCCCCTCCCTCCCGATTGGTAGTGCAGTGTGGCGGCTATCACCGGGCCCCCGCCCCCTCCCTCCCCTCATGCCTAGTGTTGTGATGCTACTAGGCATGAGGGGGCCCGTGCCGCCAGGCCTGGTACATAAAATGTAATGTGCCTGTCAGGGCGACACGGGCCCCCCCATGCCGCGGGCCCCGTAGCAGCTGCTACGGCTGCTACTGTGGTAGTTACGCCACTGAACGGGCCCCCTTCCCACGCGGGGCCCTTGTGCAGCTGCACCGGCTGCACATGCGGTATGTCCGCCCCTGCCAAAATCCTAGGCCAGAACACTGGCATTGCACTGGCTGGGGATTCCACTCCTGGAGGGAACCCCTGACGTCACTGTCCATATATGGATTCTGCTCCTGTAGGATCCCTTGATGTTACTGTCTGTACATAGACAGTGACATTAGGGGCTTTGTAATGTGAGAATTCCAAGTCGGAGCGTTGGCAGCGCTGTGGCCGGGAATTACGCTTGTAGAGAAAGCCTCTCACTTTACTGTGCATATATGGCTTTAAATATCCATATTTGGCTTTAAACTCTGGAGTCCCCGGCCAGAGCATCGCAAGCACTCACTGGCCGGGAACTCCTGACTTGGGAAAGCCCTTGATGTCACTTTCACTATATGGACAGTGATGTTAAGAGTTTAAAAACCCAGGAATCCATGGCCAGAGAGTCGGCAATGCTCTGGTTAGTGATTACTCTCCTGAAAGGAGCCCCTGATGTCTGTCAATTGTTATGGTAGTAGTCGGATATGACCTTTAATAAATTTAAACCATTTTTTAAAGCTTTAAGAACAAGGTTTGACAATGATAAGTTCTACCCATGTGTATCTAATGCTGATATGTATCCATGCTCCTTACTCATTTTAATATTGTGTGATTGAACTTGGTAACTTGGTATGCTTGGCTGACTGTACTGTATGATCAGAAGTAGTAACTAGATGTTTAAGAATCAGATTCAGATAAGTTTTAGTAATCATACTTAGTTCAACAGATAGAGAGGTCCTACAGGGGAGGACCAAGTCAATGTGAGCTTGAAACTCTGAACAAATAAATACCAAGTCAGGCAGGTTAAAAAGTAAATTTAGATTAAAAAGTTACTATTAAAATACAAACCACACAGCTCTTCAAGGTAGAGTTTGAGAAGCTGCATAATATACCCTCCTGCTACTTTGCCTAAATGGTGAGCAAATATAATTTTTTCTACCTAAAATGGCAGAAAACACACCATTCTGGAGATGGAATGGACGGCTAGAGGGGAAATGGAGGAGGCCGTAGTCTTTTAATAAAATTTTTTTCCTTGGTGTTTTTTTTTTCCATATGCTAACGATTTAGTCAAAGTAGCTCAAAAGTAAATGTCTTTATAATACATGATATTGTAAAGTAATGTAATGGGAAATTTTGGCGCATGCCCGTTTTGAGTAAAAATTTGAGCTTTTTGAGACTTTATGCTGTTTTCGCGTCTTTTTCAACTAGTAAGTCGGGACCAGCGGGAGAGCAGATCTCCTGCATGACATATTTAATTTACACCTGCGGATATTATAGCTGACATCTATGCTAACTGGTGTAGATGCCAGTTTGAGGAGCACTGACAACCCAAGTTGCGCCATATTTATTCAGAGCTGTGGGCTTCTTGGAGTATGTTCACATTAAATTTTTTCTTTTCATCAGAGGTATGCGTCGGGAGAAGTCTCTACGTATACCTCCAATGGAAGGCTGTATAGTCATAGACTGGGATATATCACCTGAACACCCCGGGCACAGCGTTTCTTTAAGCACTAGGCTCGGAAAGCCCCTGACGTTAGCAACGCTCTGACTGGGGATTCTGCTCCTAGGGAAGCCCCTGACAACACTGTCCATAAATGGACACTGACGTTAGGAGCTTTAAGATGCCAAAATCCTAGGCCAGAACACTGGCATTGCACTGGCTGGGGATTCCACTCCTATAGGGAGCCCCTGACGTCACTGTCCATATATGGATTCTGCTCCTGGAGGATCCCTTGATGTTACTGTCTGTACATAGACAGTGACATTAGGGGCTTTGTAATGTGAGAATTCCAAGTCGGAGCGTTGGCAGCGCTGTGGCCGGGAATTACGCTTGTAGAGAAAGCCTCTCACTTTACTGTGCATATATGGCTTTAAATATCCATATTTGGCTTTAAACTCTGGAGTCCCCGGCCAGAGCATCGCAAGCACTCACTGGCCGGGAACTCCTGACTTGGGAAAGCCCTTGATGTCACTTTCACTATATGGACAGTGATGTTAGGAGTTTAAAAACCCAGGAATCCATGGCCAGAGTGTCGGCAATGCTCTGGTTAGTGATTACTCTCCTGGAAGGAGCCCCTGATGTCTGTCAATTGTTATGGTAGTAGTCGGATATGATCTTTAATAAATTGAAACCATTTTTTGAAGCTTTAAGAACAAGGTTTGACAATGATAAGTTCTACCCATGTGTATCTAATGCTGATATGTATCCATGCTCCTTACTCATTTTAATATTGTGTGATTGAACTTGGTAACTTGGTATGCTTGGCTGACTGTACTGTATGATCAGAAGTAGTAACTAGATGTTTAAGAATCAGATTCAGATAATTTTTAGTAATGATACTTAGTTCAACAGATAGAGAGGTCCTATAGGGGAGGACCAAGTCAATGTGAGCTTGAAACTCTGAACAAATAAATACCAAGTCAGGCAGAGTAAAAAGTACATTTAGATTAAAAATTTACTATTAAAATACAAATCACACAGCTCTTCATGGTAGAGTTTGAGAAGCTGCATAATATACCCTCCTGCTACTTTGCCTAAATAGTGAGCAAATAGAAATTTTTCTACCTAAAATGGCAGAAAACACACCATTTTGGAGATGGAAAGGACGGCTAGAGGGGAAATGGAGGAGGCCGTAGTTTTTTAATTACATTTTTTTCCTTGGTGTTTTTTTTTTCCATTTGCTAACGATTTAGTCAAAGTAGCTCAAAAGTAAATGTCTTTATAATACATGATATTGTAAAGTAATGTAATGGGTAATTTTGGCGCATGCCCGTTTTGAGTAAAAATTTTAGCTTTTTGAGACTTTATGCTGTTTTCGCGTCTTTTCAACTAGTAAGTCGGGACCAGCGGGAGAGCAGATCTCCTGTATGACATATTTAATTTACACCTGCGGATATTATAGCTGACATCTATGCTAACTGGTGTAGATGTCAGTTTGTGCAGCACTGACAACCCAAGTTGCGCCATATTTATTCAGAGCTGTGGGCTTCTTGGAGTATGTTCACATTCAATTTTTTCTTTTCTTCAGAGGTATGCGTTGGGAGAAGTCTCTACGTATACCTCCAACGCAAGGCTGTATAGGCATAGAGTGGGATATATCACCTGAACTCCCCAGGCACAGCGTAACTTTAAGCACTAGGCTCGGAAAGCCCCTGACGTTAGCAACGCTCTGACTGGGGATTCTGCTCCTAGGGAAGCCCCTCACAACACTGTCCATAAATGGACACTGACTTTAGGAGCTTTAAGATGCCAAAATCCTAGGCCAGAACACTGACATTGCACTGGCTGGGGATTCCACTCCTGGAGGGAACCCCTGACGTCACTGTCCATATATGGATTCTGCTCCTGTAGGATCCCTTGATGTTACTGTCTGTACATAGACAGTGACATTAGGGGCTTTGTAATGTGAGAATTCCAAGTCGGAGCGTTGGCAGCGCTGTGGCCGGGAATTACGCTTGTAGAGAAAGCCTCTCACTTTACTGTGCATATATGGCTTTAAATATCCATATTTGGCTTTAAACTCTGGAGTCCCCGGCCAGAGCATCGCAAGCACTCACTGGCCGGGAACTCCTGACTTGGGAAAGCCCTTGATGTCACTTTCACTATATGGACAGTGATGTTAAGAGTTTAAAAACCCAGGAATCCATGGCCAGAGAGTCGGCAATGCTCTGGTTAGTGATTACTCTCCTGAAAGGAGCCCCTGATGTCTGTCAATTGTTATGGTAGTAGTCGGATATGACCTTTAATAAATTTAAACCATTTTTTAAAGCTTTAAGAACAAGGTTTGACAATGATAAGTTCTACCCATGTGTATCTAATGCTGATATGTATCCATGCTCCTTACTCATTTTAATATTGTGTGATTGAACTTGGTAACTTGGTATGCTTGGCTGACTGTACTGTATGATCAGAAGTAGTAACTAGATGTTCAAGAATCAGATTCAGATAAGTTTTAGAAATGATACTTAGTTCAACAGATAGAGAGGTCCTATAGTGGAGGACCAAGTCAATGTGAGCTTGAAACTCTGAACAAATAAATACCAAGTCAGGCAGAGTAAAAAGTACATTTAGATTACAAAGTTACTATTAAAATACAAACCACACAGCTCTTCAAGGTAGAGTTTGAGAAGCTGCATAATATACCCTCCTGCTACTTTGCCTAAATGGTAGGCAAATATAAATTTTTCTACCTAAAATGGCAGAAAACACACCATTTTGGAGATGGAAAGGACGGCTAGAGGGGAAATGGAGGAGGCCGTAGTTTTTTAATTAAATTTTTTTCCTTGGTGTTTTTTTTTTCCCATTTGCTAACGATTTAGTCAAAGTAGCTCAAAAGTAAATGTCTTTATAATACATGATATTGTAAAGTAATGTAATGGGAAATTTTGGTGCATGCCCGTTTTGAGTAAAAATTTTAGCTTTTTGAGACATTATGCTGTTTTCGCGTCTTTTCAGCTATTAAGTCGGGACCAGCGGGGGAGCAGATCTCCTGCATGACATATCTAATTTACACCTGCGGATATTATAGCTGACATCTATGCTAACTGGTGTAGATGTCAGTTTGTGCAGCACTGACAACCCAAGTTGCGCCATATTTATTCAGAGCTGTGGGCTTCTTGGAGTATGTTCACATTCAATTTTTTCTTTTCGTCAGAGGTATGCGTCGGGAGAAGTCTCTACGTATACCTCCAACGGAAGGCTGTATAGGCATAGAGTGGGATATATCACCTGAACTCCCCGGGCACAGCGTTACTTTAAGCACTAGGCTCGGAAAGCCCCTGACGTTAGCAACGCTCTGACTGGGGATTCTGCTCCTAGGGAAGCCCCTCACAACACTGTCCATAAATGGACACTGACTTTAGGAGCTTTAAGATGCCAAAATCCTAGGCCAGAACACTGGCATTGCACTGGCTGGGGATTCCACTCCTGGAGGGAGCCCCTGACGTCACTGTCCATATATGGATTCTGCTCCTGGAGGATCCCTTGATGTTACTGTCTGTACATAGACAGTGACATTAGGGGCTTTGTAATGTGAGAATTCCAAGTCGGAGCGTTGGCAGCGCTGTGGCCGGGAATTACGCTTGTAGAGAAAGCCTCTCACTTTACTGTGCATATATGGCTTTAAATATCCATATTTGGCTTTAAACTCTGGAGTCCCCGGCCAGAGCATCGCAAGCACTCACTGGCCGGGAACTCCTGACTTGGGAAAGCCCTTGATGTCACTTTCACTATATGGACAGTGATGTTAAGAGTTTAAAAACCCAGGAATCCATGGCCAGAGCGTCGGCAATGCTCTGGTTAGTGATTACTCTCCTGGAAGGAGCCCCTGATGTCTGTCAATTGTTATGGTAGTAGTCGGATATGACCTTTAATAAATTTAAACCATTTTTTAAAGCTTTAAGAACAAGGTTTGACAATGATAAGTTCTACCCATGTGTATCTAATGCTGATATGTATCCATGCTCCTTACTCATTTTAATATTGTGTGATTGAACTTGGTAACTTGGTATGCTTGGCTGACTGTACTGTATGATCAGAAGTAGTAACTAGATGTTCAAGAATCAGATTCAGATAAGTTTTAGAAATGATACTTAGTTCAACAGATAGAGAGGTCCTATAGTGGAGGACCAAGTCAATGTGAGCTTGAAACTCTGAACAAATAAATACCAAGTCAGGCAGAGTAAAAAGTACATTTAGATTACAAAGTTACTATTAAAATACAAACCACACAGCTCTTCAAGGTAGAGTTTGAGAAGCTGCATAATATACCCTCCTGCTACTTTGCCTAAATGGTAGGCAAATATAAATTTTTCTACCTAAAATGGCAGAAAACACACCATTTTGGAGATGGAAAGGACGGCTAGAGGGGAAATGGAGGAGGCCGTAGTTTTTTAATTAAATTTTTTTCCTTGGTGTTTTTTTTTTTCCCATTTGCTAACGATTTAGTCAAAGTAGCTCAAAAGTAAATGTCTTTATAATACATGATATTGTAAAGTAATGTAATGGGAAATTTTGGCGCATGCCCGTTTTGAGTAAAAATTTTAGCTTTTTGAGACATTATGCTGTTTTCGCGTCTTTTCAGCTATTAAGTCGGGACCAGCGGGAGAGCAGATCTCCTGCATGACATATCTAATTTACACCTGCGGATATTATAGCTGACATCTATGCTAACTGGTGTAGATGTCAGTTTGTGCAGCACTGACAACCCAAGTTGCGCCATATTTATTCAGAGCTGTGGGCTTCTTGGAGTATGTTCACATTCAATTTTTTCTTTTCGTCAGAGGTATGCGTCGGGAGAAGTCTCTACGTATACCTCCAACGGAAGGCTGTATAGGCATAGAGTGGGATATATCACCTGAACTCCCCGGGCACAGCGTTACTTTAAGCACTAGGCTCGGAAAGCCCCTGACGTTAGCAACGCTCTGACTGGGGATTCTGCTCCTAGGGAAGCCCCTGACAACACTGTCCATAAATGGACACTGACTTTAGGAGCTTTAAGATGCCAAAATCCTAGGCCAGAACACTGGCATTGCACTGGCTGGGGATTCCACTCCTGGAGGGAGCCCCTGACGTCACTGTCCATATATGGATTCTGCTCCTGGAGGATCCCTTGATGTTACTGTCTGTACATAGACAGTGACATTAGGGGCTTTGTAATGTGAGAATTCCAAGTCGGAGCGTTGGCAGCGCTGTGGCCGGGAATTACGCTTGTAGAGAAAGCCTCTCACTTTACTGTGCATATATGGCTTTAAATATCCATATTTGGCTTTAAACTCTGGAGTCCCCGGCCAGAGCATCGCAAGCACTCACTGGCCGGGAACTCCTGACTTGGGAAAGCCCTTGATGTCACTTTCACTATATGGACAGTGATGTTAAGAGTTTAGAAACCCAGGAATCCATGGCCAGAGCGTCGGCAATGCTCTGGTTAGTGATTACTGTCCTGGAAGGAGCCCCTGATGTCTGTCAATGGTAGTAGTCGGATATGACCTTTAATAAATTTAAACCATTTTTTAAAGCTTTAAGAACAAGGTTTGACAATGATAAGTTCTACCCATGTGTATCTAATGCTGATATGTATCCATGCTCCTTACTCATTTTAATATTGTGTGATTGAACTTGGTAACTTGGTATGCTTGGCTGACTGTACTGTATGATCAGAAGTAGTAAGTAGATGTTCAAGAATCAGATTCAGATAAGTTTCAGAAATGATACTTAGTTCAACAGATAGAGAGGTCCTATAGGGGAGGACCAAGTCAATGTGAGCTTGAAACTCTCAACAAATAAATACCAAGTCAGGCAGAGTAAAAAGTAAATTTAGATTAAAAAGTTACTATTAAAATACAAACCACACAGCTCTTCAAGGTAGAGTTTGAGAAGCTGCATAATATACCCTCCTGCTACTTTGCCTAAATGGTGAGCAAATAGAAATTTTTCTACCTAAAATGGCAGAAAACACACCATTTTGGAGATGGAAAGGACGGCTAGAGGGGAAATGGAGGAGGCCGTAGTTTTTTAATTACATTTTTTTCCTTGGTGTTTTTTTTTTCCCATTTGCTAACGATTTAGTCAAAGTAGCTCAAAAGTAAATGTCTTTATAATACATGATATTGTAAAGTAATGTAATGGGAAATTTTGGCGCATGCCCGTTTTGAGTAAAAATTTTAGCTTTTTGAGACATTATGCTGTTTTCGCGTCTTTTCAGCTAGTAAGTCGGGACCAGCGGGAGAGCAGATCTCCTGCATGACATATTTAATTTACACCTGCGGATATTATAGCTGACATCTATGCTAACTGGTGTAGATGTCAGTTTGTGCAGCACTGACAACCCAAGTTGCGCCATATTTATTCAGAGCTGTGGGCTTCTTGGAGTATGTTCACATTCAATTTTTTCTTTTCGTCAGAGGTATGCGTTGGGAGAAGTCTCTACGTATACCTCCAACGGAAGGCTGTATAGGCATAGAGTGGGATATATCACCTGAACTCCCCGGGCACAGCGTTACTTTAAGCACTAGGCTCTGAAAGCCCCTGACGTTAGCAACGCTCTGACTGGGGATTCTGCTCCTAGGGAAGCCCCTGACAACACTGTCCATAAATGGACACTGACTTTAGGAGCTTTAACCCCTTCCCGCTCCTTGACGTACTATTACGTCATGGCAGCTGTATCGTTCGCGCTCCATGCCGTAATAGTACGTCTCGGGAGTAACGGCCGTTTCGGCCGTCCTCCCGACACATACAGGAGCTGTGACGCTGCTGTCTTGTTCAGCAGCTGTCACAGCTCCTACAGCGGGGACCGATCGCTGTGTCCCCGCTGATTAACCCCTTAAAAGCCGCGTTCTATAGAGATCGCGGCTTTTTAGGGGTTAAGCTGCCATCGCCGGCCTGCTACGCGATAGCGGCCGGCGATGGTGACTATGGCAACCGGACACCAAACAATGGCGTCCGGCTATGCCATAGACGGAAGCCTAGTGGGTCCTGACAACGTCAGGACCCACTATGCTTGCTGTCAGTGAGTAGCTGACAGTTCTAATACACTGCACTACGCATGTAGTGCAGTGTATTAGAATAGCGATCAGAGCCTCCTGCCCTCATGTCCCCTAGTGGGACAAAGTAATAAAGTAAAAAAAAAGTTAAAAAAAGTTGTGTAAAAATAAGAAAATAAAAGATTTTAAAGTATTAAAAGTAAAAATCCCCCCTTTTCCCTTATCAGTCCTTTATTATTAATAAAAATATATAAACAAACAAATAAACTATACATAATTGGTATCGCCGCGTCCGTAACGGCCTGAACTACAAAATTATTTCATTATTTATCCCGCACGGTGAACGCCGTAAAATAAAATAATAATAAACCGAACCACAATCACAATTCTTTGGTCACTTCACCTCCCAAAAAATGGAATAAAAAGAGATCAAAATGTCGCATGTACCTAAAAATGGTACTGATCGAAACTACAGTTCGTTACGCAAAAAATAAGTCCTCGCACGGCTTTATTGATTGAAAAATAAAAACGTTCTGGCTCTTAGAATAAGGTAACACAAAAAGTGAATGATTGTTTACAAAACGTATTTTATTGTGCAAACGCCATAAGACATAAAAAAAAACTATAAACATCTGGTATCGCCGTAATCGTATCGCCCCGCAGAATAAAGTGAATATGTCATTTATATCGCACGGTGAACGCTGTAAAAAAAAACGAAAAAAAAACAATAGTAGAATTGCTGTTTTTTAGTCACCATGCCACCTAAAAATAGAATAAAAACTGATCAAAAAGCCGCATGCACCCCAAGAAAACTACAATGGATTCCTCAAGGGGTCTAGTTTCCAAATTGGGGTCACTTTTGGGGGGTTCCCAATGTTTTGGCACCACAAGACCTCTTCAAACCGGACATGGTGCCTAATAAAAAAGAGGCCTCAAAATCCACTGGGTGCTCCTTTGCTTCGGAGGCCGGTGCTTCAGTCCATTACCGCACTAGGGCCACATGTGGGATATTTCTCTAAACTGCAGAATCTGGGCAATACGTATTAAGTTGCGTTTCTGTGATAAATCCTTTTGTGTTATAAAAAAAATGGTATAAAGAGGATTTTCTGACAAAAAAATAATGTAAATTTCACCTCTACTTTGCTCTAAATTTTTGTGAAACACCTAAAGGGTTCATAAACTTTCTACATGCTGTTGTGGATACTTTGAGGGGTCTAGTTTCTAAAATGGGGTATTTGATAGGGGTTTCTAATATATGGGCCCCTCAAAGCAACTTCAGAACTGAACTGGAACCTAAAAAAATAAATAAATGAGGCAATACTTCGCTTCTTACATTATACTGATAATGAGCCGTGCCCACCCCGAGATGACCCCAGTTTTGACCGTTTGTCTAAACGGAGACCCCTATTAGACCGTTCCAGTGCCCGGTTTTCCCAAGCATACACCCCCGAGAAGTGTATTTCTATTGATGAGTCCCTGGTACATTTTAAAGGGAGGGTTCAATTCCGTGAGTACCTGCCGGGTAAGAGGGCAAGGTATGGCGTGAAGATGTATAAGCTGTGAGAGTGCATCAGGGTATACCTACAGGTTTAGGATATATGAAGGAAAGGCCACCCCCAAACCAGACTGCATCCTGGACTACAATAGGTACATGGGAGTGATGGACTTGTAAGATCAAGCCCTGAAGCCCTACAGCGCCATGCGGTGTGGTATAAGAAGCTGGCCGGGAACATCATATAGATGGCTTTGTACAATGCGTACGTGCTACGTCGATGTGCAGGCCAGACGCGAACTTTCCTGGAATTTCAAGAGGTGATTATCAAGAACCTAATCTTTAGGGACCAAGAAGGGGGGGCACCCAGTACTTCTGGAAGCGGGGCCACACGCATCGTACCAGGGCAACACTTTCCAGGGGAAGTTCCCCAAACTGGCAAGAAGGGAAAAAGTCAAAAGAGGTGCAAAGTCTGCTATAAGAGGGGGATAAGGGAGGACACAATATATCAATGTGACACGTGTCCCGAATAACCAGAGCTCTGTATGAAAGTGTTTTAAAATTTATCATACATCCCTTGGTTTATAATTTACCCCAATTTTACTTACCCTGATGCACTCCGCACAGCTTATCCCCCCTCGTCTTTCCCCTCTGGGCCCTGCTGTGTGTCCAGGCAGCTGATAACAGCCACATGTAAGGTATTGCCATACCCGGGAGAACCCACATTACAGTTTATGGGGTGTAGGTCTCCGGTCAAAATGGTCACTACACCTCTAGATGAATGCCTTAAGGGTGTAGTTTTTAAAACGGGGTCACTTCTTGCGGGTTTCAACTGTACTGGTACCTCAGGGGCTTCTGCATACATGACTTCGCACTAGAAAATCCCGAGTAGGCCAAATGGTGGTCCTTTCCTTCTGAGCCCTCCCATGGGCCCAAACGGCAGTTTATCACAACAAATGGGGTATTGCGGCACTCAGAACAAATTGCGCAACAGAATGGGGTATTTTGTTTCTTGTGAAAATAAGAAATTTTCAGCCAAAACGACATATTATTTGACAAAAATAATTTTGTTTTCATTCCCAGCCCAATTCAAATAAGTTCTGTGAAGAAACTATGGGGTCTAAATGGTCACATTACCCATAAATGAATTCCTTGAGGGGTGTAGTTTCCAAAATGGGGTCATTTCTGGTTGGTTTCCATTGCTTTGATACCTCTGGGGCTCTGCAAATGTGACATGGCACCCGAAAACCAATCCAACAAAATCTGTACTCCAAAGAACACACAGCGCTCCTTCCCTTCTGAGGCCTCCCATGGGCCCAAACGGCAGTTTATCACCACAAATGGGGTATTGCCGCACTCAGGACAAATTGGGCAACAAAATTGAGTATTTTATTTCTTGTGAAAATAAGAATTTTTGAGCTAAAATGACATATTATTGGAAAAAATATATATTTTTTAAATTCCCAGCCCAATTCAAATAAGTTCTGTGAAGAAACTATGGGGTCTAAATGGTCACATTACCCATAAATGAATTCCTTGAGGGGTGTAGTTTCCAAAATGGGGTCACTTCTGGTGGGTTTCCATTGCTTTGATACCTCTGGGGCTCTGCAAATGCGACATGGCACACGAAAACCAAACCAGCAAAATCTGTACTCCAAAGAACACACAGCGCTCCTTCCCTTCTGAGGCCTCCCATGGGCCCAAACGGCAGTTTATTGCCACAAATGGGGTATTGATGCACTCAGGAGAAATTGGGCAACAAAATTGAGTATTTTGTTCCCTGTGAAAATAAGAAATTTTGGTAAAAAATTACATCTTATTGGAAAAAATGACATTTTTTTAATGTCACAGCCCAATTGAAATAGGTGCTGTGAAAAAACTGTGCTGTCAAAATGCTAACAACAACCATAAATGAATTCCTTGAGGGGTGTAGTTTCCAAAATGGGGTCACTTTTGGTGGGTTTCCATTGCTTTGATACCTCTGAGGCTCTGCAAATGCGACATGGCACCCGAAAACCAATCCAACAAAATCTGGACTCCAACAAACATATAGCGCTCCTTTCCTTCTGAGCCCTCCCATGGGCCCAAACGGCAGTTTATCACCACAAATGGGGTACTGCCACACTAAGGACAAATTGGGCAACAAAATGGGGTATTTTGTTCCATGTGAAAATAAGAAATTTTGATCACAAATGACATTTTATTGGAAAAAATTACATTTTTTTCATTTCAGAGCCCAATTCAAATACGTGCTGTGAAAAAAATGTGCGGTCAAAATGGTAACAACAACCCTAAATGAATTCCTTGAGGGGTGTAGTTTACAAAATGGGGTCACTATTGGGGGATTCCTACTGTTTTGACACCTCAACACCTCTTCAAACCTGGCATGCTGCCTAAAATATATTCTAATAAAAAAGAGGACTCAAAATGCACTAGGTGCTTCTTTGCTTCTAGGGCTTGTCTTTTAGTCCACGAGCGCAGTAGGGCCACATGTGGGACATTTCTAAAAACTGCAGAATCTGGAAAATACATATTTAGTAGTGTTTCTCTGGTAAAAACTTCTGTGTTACAGAAAAAAAAATGAATAAAATTGAAATTCAGCAAGAAAAATGAAATTTGCAAATTTCACCTCCACTTTGCTTTAATTCCTGTGAAATGCCTGAAGGGTTAAAAAACTTTATAACTGCTGTTTTGAATACTTTGAGGGGTCTAGTTTTTAAAATGGGGTGTTTTATCAGGGTTTCTAATACATAGGCCCCACAAAGCCACTTCAGAACTCAAGAGGTACCTTAAAAAAAAGGCTTTTGAAATTTTCTTAAAAATATGAGAAATTGCTGTTTATGTTCTAAGCCTTGTAACGTCCAAGAAAATTAAAAGAATGTTCAAAAAACGATGCCAATCTAAAGTAGACATATGGGAAATGTGAACTAGTAACTATTTTGGGTGGTATAACCGTCTGTTTTACAAGCAGATGCATTTAAATTCTGAAAAATGCAATTTTTTCAAAATTTTCTCTAAATTTTGCAATTTTTCACCAATAAACACTGAATATATCGACCAAATTTTACCACGAACATGAAGCCCAATGTGTCACGAGAAAACAATCTCAGAATCGCTTGGGTAGGTTTAAGCATTCCGACGTTATTACCACATAAAGTGAAATATGTCAGATTTGAAAAATGGGCTCTGAGCCTTAAGGCCAAAACTAGGCTGCGTCCTTAAGGGGTTAAGATGCCAAAATCCTAGGCCAGAACACTGGCATTGCACTGGCTGTGGATTCCACTCCTGGAGGGAGCCCCTGACGTCACTGTCCATATATGGATTCTGCTCCTGGAGGATCCCTTGATGTTACTGTCTGTACATAGACAGTGACATTAGGGGCTTTGTAATGTGAGAATTCCAAGTCGGAGCGTTGGCAGCGCTGAGGCTGGGAATTACGCTTGTAGAGAAAGCCTCTCACTTTACTGTGCATATATAGCTTTAAATATCCATATTTGGCTTTGAACTCTGGAGTCCCCGGACAGAGCATCGCAAGCACTCACTGGCCGGGAACTCCTGACTTGGGAAAGCCCTTGATGTCACTTTCACTATATGGACAGTGATGTTAGGAGTTTAAAAACCCAGGAATCCATGGCCAGAGCGTCGGCAATGCTCTGGTTAGTGATTACTCTCCTGGAAGGAGCCCCTGATGTCTGTCAATTGTTATGGTAGTAGTCGGATATGACCTTTAATAAATTTAAACCATTTTTTAAAGCTTTAAGAACAAGGTTTGACAATGATAAGTTCTACCCATGTGTATCTAATGCTGATATGTATCCATGCTCCTTACTCATTTTAATATTGTGTGATTGAACTTGGTAACTTGGTATGCTTGGCTGACTGTACTGTATGATCAGAAGTAGTAACTAGATGTTCAAGAATCAGATTCAGATAAGTTTTAGAAATGATACTTAGTTCAACAGATAGAGAGGTCCTATAGTGGAGGACCAAGTCAATGTGAGCTTGAAACTCTGAACAAATAAATACCAAGTCAGGCAGAGTAAAAAGTAAATTTAGATTAAAAAGTTACTATTAAAATACAAACCACACAGCTCTTCAAGGTAGAGTTTGAGAAGCTGCATAATATACCCTCCTGCTACTTTGCCTAAATGGTGAGCAAATAGAAATTTTTCTACCTAAAACGGCAGAAAACACACCATTTTGGAGATGGAAAGGACGGCTAGAGGGGAAATGGAGGAGGCCGTAGTTTTTTAATTACATTTTTTTCCTTGGTGTTTTTTTTTTCCCATTTGCTAACGATTTAGTCAAAGTAGCTCAAAAGTTAATGTCTTTATAATACATGATATTGTAAAGTAATGTAATGGGAAATTTTGGCGCATGCCCGTTTTGAGTAAAAATTTTAGCTTTTTGAGACATTATGCTGTTTTCGCGTCTTTTCAGCTAGTAAGTCGGGACCAGCGGGAGAGCAGATCTCCTGCATGACATATTTAATTTACACCTGTGGATATTATAGCTGACATCTATGCTAACTGGTGTAGATGTCAGTTTGTGCAGCACTGACAACCCAAGTTGCGCCATATTTATTCAGAGCTGTGGGCTTCTTGGAGTATGTTCACATTCAATTTTTTCTTTTCGTCAGAGGTATGCGTTGGGAGAAGTCTCTACGTATACCTCCAACGGAAGGCTGTATAGGCATAGAGTGGGATATATCACCTGAACTCCCCGGGCACAGCGTTACTTTAAGCACTAGGCTCGGAAAGCCCCTGACGTTAGCAACGCTCTGACTGGGGATTCTGCTCCTAGGGAAGCCCCTGACAACACTGTCCATAAATGGACACTGACTTTAGGAGCTTTAAGATGCCAAAATCCTAGGCCAGAACACTGGCATTGCACTGGCTGTGGATTCCACTCCTGGAGGGAGCCCCTGACGTCACTGTCCATATATGGATTCTGCTCCTGGAGGATCCCTTGATGTTACTGTCTGTACATAGACAGTGACATTAGGGGCTTTGTAATGTGAGAATTCCAAGTCGGAGCGTTGGCAGCGCTGTGGCCGGGAATTACACTTGTAGAGAAAGCCTCTCACTTTACTGTGCATATATGGCTTTAAATATCCATATTTGGCTTTAAACTCTGGAGTCCCCGGCCAGAGCATCGCAAGCACTCACTGGCCGGGAACTCCTGACTTGGGAAAGTCTTTGATGTCACTTTCACTATATGGACAGTGATGTTAGGAGTTTAAAAACCCAGGAATCCATGGCCAGAGCGTCGGCAATGCTCTGGTCAGTGATTACTCTTCTGGAAGGAGCCCCTGATATCTGTCAATTGTTATGGTAGTAGTCGGATATGATCTTTAATACATTTAAACCATTTTTTTAAGCTTTAAGAACAAGGTTTGACAATGATAAGTTCTACCCATGTGTATCTAATGCTGATATGTATCCATGCTCCTTACTCATTTTAATATTGTGTGATTGAACTTGGTATGCTTGGCTGACTGTACTGTATGATCAGAAGTAGTAACTAGATGTTTAAGAATCAGATTCAGATAAGTTTTAGTAATGATACTTAGTTCAACAGATAGAGAGGTCCTATAGGGGAGGACCAAGTCAATGTGAGCTTGAAACTCTGAACAAATAAATACCAAGTCAGGCAGAGTAAAAAGTAAATTTAGATTACAAAGTTACTATTAAAATACAAACCACACAGCTCTTCAAGGTAGAGTTTGAGAAGCTGCATAATATACCCTCCTGCTACTTTGCCTAAATGGTGAGCAAATAGAAATTTTTCTACCTAAATTGGCAGAAAACACACCATTTTGGAGATGGAAAGGACGGCTAGAGGGGAAATGGAGGAGGCCGTCGTTTTTTAATTAAATTTTTTTCCTTGGTGTTTTTTTTTTCCATTTGCTAACGATTTAGTCAAAGTAGCTCAAAAGTAAATGTCTTTATAATACATGATATTGTAAAGTAATGTAATGGGAAATTTTGGCGCATGCCCGTTTTGAGTAAAAATTTTAGCTTTTTGAGACTTTATGCTGTTTTCGCGTTTTTTCAACTAGTAAGTCGGTACCAGCGGGAGAGCAGATCTCCTGTATGACATATTTAATTTACACCTGCGGATATTATAGCTGACATCTATGCTAACTGGTGTAGATGTCAGTTTGTGAAGCACTGACAACCCAAGTTGCGCCATATTTATTCAGAGCTGTGGGCTTCTTGGAGTATGTTCACATTCAATTTTTTCTTTTCGTCAGAGGTATGCGTCGGGAGAAGTCTCTACGTATACCTCCAACGGAAGGCTGTATAGGCATAGAGTGGGATATATCACCTGAACTCCCAGGGGACAGCGTTACTTTAAGCACTAGGCTCGGGAAGCCCCTGACGTTAGCAACGCTCTGACTGGGGATTCTGCTCCTAGGGAAGCCCCTGACAAGACTATCCATAAATGGACACTGACGTTAGGAGCGTTAAGATGCCAAAATCCTAGGCCAGAACACTGGCATTGCACTGGCTGGGGATTCCACTCCTGGAGGGAGCCCCTGACGTCACTGTCCATATATGGATTCTGCTCCTGGAGGATCCCTTGATGTTACTGTCTGTACATAGACAGTGACATTAGGGGCTTTGTAATGTGAGAATTCCAAGTCTTAGCGTTGGCAGCGCTGTGGCCGGGAATTACGCTTGTAGAGAAAGCCTCTCACTTTACTGTGCATATATGGCTTTAAATATCCATATTTGGCTTTAAACTCTGGAGTCCCCGGCCAGAGCATCGCAAGCACTCACTGGCCGGGAACTCCTGACTTGGGAAAGCCCTTGATGTCACTTTCACTATATGGACAGTGATGTTAGGAGTTTAAAAACCCAGGAATCCATGGCCAGAGCGTCGGCAATGCTCTGGTTAGTGTTTACTCTCCTGGACGGAGCCCCTGATGTCTGTCAATTGTTATGGTAGTAGTCGGATATGATCTTTAATAAATTGAAACCATTTTTTTAAGCTTTAAGAACAAGGTTTGACAATGATAAGTTCTGCCCATGTGTATCTAATGCTGATATGTATCCATGCTCCTTACTCATTTTAATATTGTGTGATTGAACTTGGTAACTTGCTATGCTTGGCTGACTGTACTGTATGATCAGAAGTAGTAACTAGATGTTTAAGAATCAGATTCAGGTAAGTTTTAGTAATGATACTTAGTTCAACAGATAGAGAGGTCCTATAGGGGAGGACCAAGTCAATGTGAGCTTGAAACTCTGAACAAATAAATACCAAGTCAGGCAGAGTAAAAAGCAAATTTAGATTAAAAAGTTACTATTAAAATACAAACCACACAGCTCTTCAAGGTAGAGTTTGAGAAGCTGCATAATATACCCTATTGCTACTTTGCCTAAATGGTGAGCAAATATAATTTTTTCTACCTAAAATGGCAGAAAACACACCATTTTGGAGATGGAAAGGACGGCTAGAGGGGAAATGGAGGAGGCCGTAGTTTTTTAATTAAATTTTTTTCCTTGGTGTTTTTTTTTTTCCATTTGCTAACGATTTAGTCAAAGTAGCTCAAAAGTAAATGTCTTTATAATACATGATATTGTAAAGTAATGTAATGGGAAATTTTGGCGCATGCCCGTTTTGAGTAAAAATTTTAGCTTTTTGAGACATTATGCTGTTTTTGCGTCTTTTCAGCTAGTAAGTCGGGACCAGCGGGAGAGCAGATCTCCTGCATGACATATTTAATTTACACCTGCGGATATTATAGCTGACATCTATGCTAACTGGTGTAGATGTCAGTTTGTGCAGCACTGACAACCCAAGTTGCGCCATATTTATCAGAGCTGTGGGCTTCTTGGAGTATGTTCACATTCAATTTTTTCTTTTCGTCAGAGGTATGCGTTGGGAGAAGTCTCTACGTATACCTCCAACGGAAGGCTGTATAAGGCATAGAGTGGGATATATCACCTGAACTCCCCGGGCACAGCGTTACTTTAAGCACTAGGCTCGGGAAGCCCCTGACGTTAGCAACGCTCTGACTGGGGATTCTGCTCCTAGGGAAGCCCCTGACAAGACTGTCCATAAATGGACACTGACGTTAGGAGCGTTAAGATGCCAAAATCCTAGGCCAGAACACTGGCATTGCACTGGCTGGGGATTCCACTCCTGGAGGGAGCCCCTGACGTCACTGTCCATATATGGATTCTGCTCCTGGAGGATCCCTTGATGTTACTGTCTGTACATAGACAGTGACATTAGGGGCTTTGTAATGTGAGAATTCCAAGTCTTAGCGTTGGCAGCGCTGTGGCCGGGAATTACGCTTGTAGAGAAAGCCTCTCACTTTACTGTGCATATATGGCTTTAAATATCCATATTTGGCTTTAAACTCTGGAGTCCCCGGCCAGAGCATCGCAAGCACTCACTGGCCGGGAACTCCTGACTTGGGAAAGCCCTTGATGTCACTTTCACTATATGGACAGTGATGTTAGGAGTTTAAAAACCCAGGAATCCATGGCCAGAGCGTCGGCAATGCTCTGGTTAGTGTTTACTCTCCTGGAAGGAGCCCCTGATGTCTGTCAATTGTTATGGTAGTAGTCGGATATGATCTTTAATAAATTTAAACCATTTTTTTAAGCTTTAAGAACAAGGTTTGACAATGATAAGTTCTACCCATGTGTATCTAATGCTGATATGTATCCATGCTCCTTACTCATTTTAATATTGTGTGATTGAACTTGGTAACTTGCTATGCTTGGCTGACTGTACTGTATGATCAGAAGTAGTAACTAGATGTTTAAGAATCAGATTCAGATAAGTTTTAGTAATGATACTTAGTTCAACAGATAGAGAATTCCTATAGGGGAGGACCAAGTCAATGTGAGCTTGAAACTCTGAACAAATAAATACCAAGTCAGGCAGAGTAAAAAGTACATTTAGATTAAAAATTTACTATTAAAATACAAATCACACAGCTCTTCAAGGTAGAGTTTGAGAAGCTGCATAATATACCCTCCTGCTACTTTGCCTAAATAGTGAGCAAATAGAAATTTTTCTACCTAAAATGGCAGAAAACACACCATTTTGGAGATGGAAAGGACGGCTAGAGGGGAAATGGAGGAGGCCGTAGTTTTTTAATTACATTTTTTTCCTTGGTGTTTTTTTGTTTCCATTTGCTAACGATTTAGTCAAAGTAGCTCAAAAGTAAATGTCTTTATAATACATGATATTGTAAAGTAATGTAATGGGTAATTTTGGCGCATGCCCGTTTTGAGTAAAAATTTTAGCTTTTTGAGACTTTATGCTGTTTTCGCGTCTTTTCAACTAGTAAGTCGGGACCAGCGGGAGAGCAGATCTCCTGTATGACATATTTAATTTACACCTGCGGATATTATAGCTGACATCTATGCTAACTGGTGTAGATGTCAGTTTGTGCAGCACTGACAACCCAAGTTGCGCCATATTTATTCAGAGCTGTGGGCTTCTTGGAGTATGTTCACATTCAATTTTTTCTTTTCGTCAGAGGTATGCGTCGGGAGAAGTCTCTACGTATACCTCCAACGGAAGGCTGTATAGGCATAGAGTGGGATATATCACCTGAACTCCCCGGGCACAGCGTTACTTTAAGCACTAGGCTCGGAAAGCCCCTGACGTTAGCAACGCTCTGACTGGGGATTCTGCTCCTAGGGAAGCCCCTGACAACACTGTCCATAAATGGACACTGACGTTAGGAGCTTTAAGATGCCAAAATCCTAGGCCAGAACACTGGCATTGCACTGGCTGGGGATTCCACTCCTAGAGGGAGCCCCTGACGTCACTGTCCATATATGGATTCTGCTCCTGGAGGATCCCTTGATGTTACTGTCTGTACATAGACAGTGACATTAGGGGCTTTGTAATGTGAGAATTCCAAGTCGGAGCGTTGGCAGCGCTGTGGCCGGGAATTACGCTTGTAGAGAAAGCCTCTCACTTTACTGTGCATATATGGCTTTAAATATCCATATTTGACTTTAAACTCTGGAGTCCCCGACCAGAGCATCGCAAGCACTCACTGGCCAGGAACTCCTGACTTGGGAAAGCCCTTGATGTCACTTTCACTATATGAAGAGTGATGTTAGGAGTTTAAAAACCCAGGAATCCATGGCCAGAGCGTCGGCAATGCTCTGGTTAGTGATTACTCTCCTGGAAGGAGCCCCTGATGTCTGTCAATTGTTATGGTAGTAGTCGGATATGATCTTTAATAAATTTAAACCATTTTTTTAAGCTTTAAGAACAAGGTTTGACAATGATAAGTTCTACCCATGTGTATCTAATGCTGATATGTATCCATGCTCCTTACTCATTTTAATATTGTGTGATTGAACTTGGTAACTTGGTATGCTTGGCTGACTGTACTGTATGATCAGAAGTAGTAACTAGATGTTTAAGAATCAGATTCAGATAAGTTTTAGTAATCATACTTAGTTCAACAGATAGAGAGGTCCTACAGGGGAGGACCAAGTCAATGTGAGCTTGAAACTCTGAACAAATAAATACCAAGTCAGGCAGGGTAAAAAGTAAATTTAGATTAAAAAGTTACTATTAAAATACAAACCACAAAGCTCTTCAAGGTAGAGTTTGAGAAGCTGCATAATATACCCTCCTGCTACTTTGCCTAAATGGTGAGCAAATATAATTTTTTCTACCTAAAATGGCAGAAAACACACCATTTTGGAGATGGTAAGGACGGCTAGAGGGGAAATGGAGGAGGCCGTAGTTTTTTAATAAAAATTTTTTCCTTGGTGTTTTTTTTTTTCCATATGCTAACGATTTAGTCAAAGTAGCTCAAAAGTAAATGTCTTTATAATACATGATATTGTAAAGTAATGTAATGGGAAATTTTGGCGCATGCCCGTTTTGAGTAAAAATTTGAGCTTTTTGAGACTTTATGCTGTTTTCGCGTCTTTTCAACTAGTAAGTCGGGACCAGCGGGAGAGCAGATCTCCTGTATGACATATTTAATTTACACCTGCGGATATTATAGCTGACATCTATGCTAACTGGTGTAGATGTCAGTTTGTGCAGCACTGACAACCCAAGTTGCGCCATATTTATTCAGAGCTGTGGGCTTCTTGGAGTATGTTCACATTAAATTTTTTCTTTTCGTCAGAGGTATGCGTCGGGAGAAGTCTCTACGTATACCTCCAACGGAAGGCTGTATAGGCATAGAGTGGGATATATCACCTGAACTCCCCGGGCACAGCGTTACTTTAAGCACTAGGCTCGGAAAGCCCCTGACGTTAGCAACGCTCTGACTGGGGATTCTGCTCCTAGGGAAGCCCCTGACAACACTGTCCATAAATGGACACTGACGTTAGGAGCTTTAAGATGCCAAAATCCTAGGCCAGAACACTGGCATTGCACTGGCTGGGGATTCCACTCCTGGAGGGAGCCCCTGACGTCACTGTCCATATATGGATTCTGCTCCTGGAGGATCCCTTGATGTTACTGTCTGTACATAGACAGTGACATTAGGGGCTTTGTAATGTGAGAATTCCAAGTCGGAGCGTTGGCAGCGCTGTGGCCGGGAATTGCGCTTGTAGAGAAAGCCTCTCACTTTACTGTGCATATATGGCTTTAAATATCCATATTTGGCTTTAAACTCTGGAGTCCCCGGCCAGAGCATCGCAAGCACTCACTGGCCGGGAACTCCTGACTTGGGAAAGCCCTTGATGTCACTTTCACTATATGGACAGTGATGTTAAGAGTTTAAAAACCCAGGAATCCATGGCCAGAGCGTCGGCAATGCTCTGGTTAGTGATTACTCTCCTGGAAGGAGCCCCTGATGTCTGTCAATTGTTATGGTAGTAGTCGGATATGATCTTTAATACATTTAAACCATTTTTTAAAGCTTTAAGAACAAGGTTTGACAATGATAAGTTCTACCCATGTGTATCTAATGCTGATATGTATCCATGCTCCTTACTCATTTTAATATTGTGTGATTGAACTTGGTAACTTGGTATGCTTGGCTGACTGTACTGTATGATCAGAAGTAGTAACTAGATGTTCAAGAATCAGATTCAGATAAGTTTTAGAAATGATACTTAGTTCAACAGATAGAGAGGTCCTATAGTGGAGGACCAAGTCAATGTGAGCTTGAAACTCTGAACAAATAAATACCAAGTCAGGCAGAGTAAAAAGTAAATTTAGATTACAAAGTTACTATTAAAATACAAACCACACAGCTCTTCAAGGTAGAGTTTGAGAAGCTGCATAATATACCCTCCTGCTACTTTGCCTAAATGGTGAGCAAATAGAAATTTTTCTACCTAAAATGGCAGAAAACACACCATTTTGGAGATGGAAAGGACGGCTAGAGGGGAAATGGAGGAGGCCGTAGTTTTTTAATTACATTTTTTTCCTTGGTGTTTTTTTTTTTCCCATTTGCTAACGATTTAGTCAAAGTAGCTCAAAAGTAAATGTCTTTATAAACATGATATTGTAAAGTAATGTAATGGGAAATTTTGGCGCATGCCCGTTTTGAGTAAAAATGTTAGCTTTTTGAGACTTTATGCTGTTTTCGCGTCTTTTCAACTAGTAAGTCGGGACCAGCGGGAGAGCAGATCTCCTGCATGACATATTTAATTTACACCTGCGGATATTATAGCTGACATCTATGCTAACTGGTGTAGATGTCAGTTTGTGCAACACTGACAACCCAAGTTGCGCTATATTTATTCAGAGCTGTGGGCTTCTTGGAGTATGTTCACATTCAATTTTTTCTTTTTGTCAGAGGTATGCGTTGGGAGAAGTCTCTACGTATACCTCCAACGGAAGGCTGTATAGGCATAGAGTGGGATATATCACCTGAACTCCCCGGGCACAGCGTTACTTTAAGCACTAGGCTCGGAAAGCCCCTGATGTTAGCAACGCTCTGACTGGGGATTCTGCTCCTAGGGAAGCCCCTGACAACACTGTCCATAAATGGACACTGACGTTAGGAGCTTTAAGATGCCAAAATCCTAGGCCAGAACACTGGCATTGCACTGGCTGGGGATTCCACTCCTGGAGGGAGCCCCTGACGTCACTGTCCATATATGGATTCTGCTCCTGGAGGATCCCTTGATGTTACTGTCTGTACATAGACAGTGACATTAGGGGCTTTGTAATGTGAGAATTCCAAGTCGGAGCGTTGGCAGCGCTGTGGCCGGGAATTACGCTTGTAGAGAAAGCCTCTCACTTTACTGTGCATATATGGCTTTAAATATCCATATTTGGCTTTAAACTCTGGAGTCCCCGGCCAGAGCATCGCAAGCACTCACTGGCCGGGAACTCCTGACTTGGGAAAGCCCTTGATGTCACTTTCACTATATGGACAGTGATGTTAAGAGTTTAAAAACCCAGGAATCCATGGCCAGAGCGTCGGCAATGCTCTGGTTAGTGATTACTCTCCTGGAAGGAGCCCCTGATGTCTGTCAATTGTTATGGTAGTAGTCGGATATGATCTTTAATACATTTAAACCATTTTTTAAAGCTTTAAGAACAAGGTTTGACAATGATAAGTTCTACCCATGTGTATCTAATGCTGATATGTATCCATGCTCCTTACTCATTTTAATATTGTGTGATTGAACTTGGTAACTTGGTATGCTTGGCTGACTGTACTGTATGATCAGAAGTAGTAACTAGATGTTCAAGAATCAGATTCAGATAAGTTTTAGAAATGATACTTAGTTCAACAGATAGAGAGGTCCTATAGTGGAGGACCAAGTCAATGTGAGCTTGAAACTCTGAACAAATAAATACCAAGTCAGGCAGAGTAAAAAGTAAATTTAGATTACAAAGTTACTATTAAAATACAAACCACACAGCTCTTCAGAGTTTGAGAAGCTGCATAATATACCCTCCTGCTACTTTGCCTAAATGGTGAACAAATAAAATTTTTTCTACCTAAAATGGCAGAAAACACACCATTTTGGAGATGGAAAGGACGGCTAGAGGGGAAATGGAGGAGGCCGTAGTTTTTTAATTACATTTTTTTCCTTGGTGTTTTTTTTTTTCCCATTTGCTAACGATTTAGTCAAAGTAGCTCAAAAGTAAATGTCTTTATAATACTGTAATATTGTAAAGTAATGTAATGGGAAATTTTGGCGCATGCCCGTTTTGAGTAAAAATTTTAGCTTTTTGAGACATTATGCTGTTTTCGCGTCTTTTCAGCTAGTAAGTCGGGACCAGCGGGAGAGCAGATCTCCTGCATGACATATTTAATTTACACCTGCGGATATTATAGCTGACATCTATGCTAACTGGTGTAGATGTCAGTTTGTGCAGCACTGACAACCCAAGTTGCGCCATATTTATTCAGAGCTGTGGGCTTCTTGGAGTATGTTTACATTCAATTTTTTTCTTTTCGTCAGAGGTATGCGTTGGGAGAAGTCTCTACGTATACCTCCAACGGAAGGCTGTATAGGCATAGAGTGGGATATATCACCTGAACTCCCCGGGCACAGCGTTACTTTAAGCACTAGGCTCGGAAAGCCCCTGACGTTAGCAACGCTCTGACTGGGGATTCTGCTCCTAGGGAAGCCCCTGACAACACTGTTCATAAATGGACACTGACGTTAGGAGCTTTAAGATGCCAAAATCCTAGGCCAGAACACTGGCATTGCACTGGCTGGGGATTCCACTCCTGGAGGGAGCCCCTGACGTCACTGTCCATATATGGATTCTGCTCCTGGAGGATCCCTTGATGTTACTGTCTGTACATAGACAGTGACATTAGTGGCTTTGTAATGTGAGAATTCCAAGTTGGAGCGTTGGCAGCGCTGTGGCTGGGAATTACGCTTGTAGAGAAAACCTCTCACTTTACTGTGCATATATGGCTTTAAATATCCATATTTGGCTTTAAACTCTGGAGTCCCCGGACAGAGCATCGCAAGCACTCACTGGCCGGGAACTCCTGACTTGGGAAAGCCCTTGATGTCACTTTCACTATATGGACAGTGATGTTAAGAGTTTAAAAACCCAGGAATCCATGGCCAGAGCGTCGGCAATGCTCTGGTTAGTGATTACTCTCCTGGAAGGAGCCCCTGATGTCTGTCAATTGTTATGGTAGTAGTCGGATATGACCTTTAATAAATTTAAACCATTTTTTAAAGCTTTAAGAACAAGGTTTGACAATGATAAGTTCTACCCATGTGTATCTAATGCTGATATGTATCCATGCTCCTTACTCATTTTAATATTGTGTGATTGAACTTGGTAACTTGGTATGCTTGGCTGACTGTACTGTATGATCAGAAGTAGTAAGTAGATGTTCAAGAATCAGATTCAGATAAGTTTTAGAAATGATACTTAGTTCAACAGATAGAGAGGTCCTATAGGGGAGGACCAAGTCAATGTGAGCTTGAAACTCTGAACAAATAAATACCAAGTCAGGCAGAGTAAAAAGTAAATTTAGATTAAAAAGTTACTATTAAAATACAAACCACACAGCTCTTCAAGGTAGAGTTTGAGAAGCTGCATAATATACCCTCCTGCTACTTTGCCTAAATGGTGAGCAAATATAAATTTTTCTACCTAAATTGGCAGAAAACACACCATTTTGGAGATGGAAAGGACGGCTAGAGGGGAAATGGAGGAGGCCGTAGTTTTTTAATTAAATTTTTTTCCTTGGTGTTTTTTTTTTTCCATTTGCTAACGATTTAGTCAAAGTAGCTCAAAAGTAAATGTCTTTATAATACATGATATTGTAAAGTAATGTAATGGGAAATTTTGGCGCATGCCCGTTTTGAGTAAAAATTTTAGCTTTTTGAGACATTATGCTGTTTTCGCGTCTTTTCAGCTAGTAAGTAGGGACCAGCGGGAGAGCAGATCTCCTGCATGACATATTTAATTTACACCTGCGGATATTATAGCTGACATCTATGCTAACTGGTGTAGATGTCAGTTTGTGCAGCACTGACAACCCAAGTTGCGCCATATTTATTCAGAGCTGTGGGCTTCTTGGAGTATGTTCACATTCAATTTTTTCTTTTCGTCAGAGGTATGCGTTGGGAGAAGTCTCTACGTATACCTCCAACGGAAGGCTGTATAGGCATAGAGTGGGATATATCACCTGAACTCCCCGGGCACAGCGTTACTTTAAGCACTAGGCTCGGAAAGCCCCTGACGTAAGCAACGCTCTGACCGGGGATTCTGCTCCTAGGGAAGCCCCTGACAACACTGTCCATAAATGGACACTGACGTTAGGAGCTTTAAGATGCCAAAATCCTAGGCCAGAACACTGGCATTGCACTGGCTGGGGATTCCACTCCTGGAGGGAGCCCCTGACGTCACTGTCCATATATGGATTCTGCTCCTGGAGGATCCCTTGATGTTACTGTCTGTACATAGACAATGACATTAGGGGCTTTGTAATGTGAGAATTCCAAGTCGGAGCGTTGGCAGCGCTGTGGCCGGGAATTACGCTTGTAGAGAAAGCCTCTCACTTTACTGTGCATATATGGCTTTAAATATCCATATTTGGCTTTAAACTCTGGAGTCCCCGGCCAGAGCATCACAAGCACTCACTGGCCGGGAACTCCTGACTTGGGAAAGCCCTTGATGTCACTTTCACTATATGGACAGTGATGTTAGGAGTTTAAAAACCCAGGAATCCATGGCCAGAGCGTCGGCAATGCTCTGGTTAGTAATTACTCTCCTGGAAGGAGACCCTGATGTCTGTCAATTGTTATGGTAGTAGTCGGATATGATCTTTAATAAATGTAAACCATTTTTTTAAGCTTTAAGAACAAGGTTTGACAATGATAAGTTCTACCCATGTGTATCTAATGCTGATATGTATCCATGCTCCTTACTCATTTTAATATTGTGTGATTGAACTTGGTAACTTGGTATGCTTGGCTGACTGTACTGTATGATCAGAAGTAGTAACTAGATGTTTAAGAATCAGATTCAGATAAGTTTTAGTAATGATACTTAGTTCAACAGATAGAGAGGTCCTATAGGGGAGGACCAAGTCAATGTGAGCTTGAAACTCTGAACAAATAAATACCAAGTCAGGCAGAGTAAAAAGTAAATTTAGATTAAAAAGTTACTATTAAAATACAAACCACACAGCTCTTCAAGGTAGAGTTTGAGAAGCTGCATAATATACCCTCCTGCTACTTTGCCTAAATGGTGAGCAAATATAAATTTTTCTACCTAAATTGGCAGAAAACACACCATTTTGGAGATGGAAAGGACGGCTAGAGGGGAAATGGAGGAGGCCGTAGTTTTTTAATTAAATTTTTTTCCTTGGTGTTTTTTTTTTTCCATTTGCTAACGATTTAGTCAAAGTAGCTCAAAAGTAAATGTCTTTATAATACATGATATTGTAAAGTAATGTAATGGGAAATTTTGGCGCATGCCCGTTTTGAGTAAAAATTTTAGCTTTTTGAGACATTATGCTGTTTTCGCGTCTTTTCAGCTAGTAAGTAGGGACCAGCGGGAGAGCAGATCTCCTGCATGACATATTTAATCTACACCTGCGGATATTATAGCTGACATCTATGCTAACTGGTGTAGATGTCAGTTTGTGCAGCACTGACAACCCAAGTTGCGCCATATTTATTCAGAGCTGTGGGCTTCTTGGAGTATGTTCACATTCAATTTTTTCTTTTCGTCAGAGGTATGCGTTGGGAGAAGTCTCTACGTATACCTCCAACGGAAGGCTGTATAGGCATAGAGTGGGATATATCACCTGAACTCCCCGGGCACAGCGTTACTTTAAGCACTAGGCTCGGAAAGCCCCTGACGTAAGCAACGCTCTGACCGGGGATTCTGCTCCTAGGGAAGCCCCTGACAACACTGTCCATAAATGGACACTGACGTTAGGAGCTTTAAGATGCCAAAATCCTAGGCCAGAACACTGGCATTGCACTGGCTGGGGATTCCACTCCTGGAGGGAGCCCCTGACGTCACTGTCCATATATGGATTCTGCTCCTGGAGGATCCCTTGATGTTACTGTCTGTACATAGACAGTGACATTAGGGGCTTTGTAATGTGAGAATTCCAAGTCGGAGCGTTGGCAGCGCTGTGGCCGGGAATTACGCTTGTAGAGAAAGCCTCTCACTTTACTGTGCATATATGGCTTTAAATATCCATATTTGGCTTTAAACTCTGGAGTCCCCGGCCAGAGCATCGCAAGCACTCACTGGCCGGGAACTCCTGACTTGGGAAAGCCCTTGATGTCACTTTCACTATATGGACAGTGATGTTAGGAGTTTAAAAACCCAGGAATCCATGGCCAGAGCGTCGGCAATGCTCTGGTTAGTGATTACTCTCCTGGAAGGAGCCCCTGATGTCTGTCAATTGTTATGGTAGTAGTCGGATATGATCTTTAATAAATTGAAACCATTTTTTTAAGCTTTAAGAACAAGGTTTGACAATGATAAGTTCTACCCATGTGTATCTAATGCTGATATGTATCCATGCTCCTTACTCATTTTAATATTGTGTGATTGAACTTGGTAACTTGGTATGCTTGGCTGACTGTACTGTATGATCAGAAGTAGTAACTAGATGTTTAAGAATCAGATTCAGATAAGTTTTAGTAATGATACTTAGTTCAACAGATAGAGAGGTCCTATAGGGGAGGACCAAGTCAATGTGAGCTTGAAACTCTGAACAAATAAATACCAAGTCAGGCAGAGTAAAAAGTAAATTTAGATTACAAAGTTACTATTAAAATACAAACCACACAGCTCTTCAAGGTAGAGTTTGAGAAGCTGCATAATATACCCTCCTGCTACTTTGCCTAAATGGTGAGCAAATAGAAATTTTTCTACCTAAAATGGCAGAAAACACACCATTTTGGAGATGGAAAGGACGGCTAGAGGGGAAATGGAGGAGGCCGTAGTTTTTTAATTACATTTTTTTCCTTGGTGTTTTTTTTTTTCCATTTGCTAACGATTTAGTCAAAGTAGCTCAAAAGTAAATGTCTTTATAATACATGATATTGTAAAGTAATGTAATGGGAAATTTTGGCGCATGCCCGTTTTGAGTAAAAATTTTAGCTTTTTGAGACTTTATGCTGTTTTCGCGTCTTTTCAACTAGTAAGTCGGGACCAGCGGGAGAGCAGATCTCCTGCATGACATATTTAATTTACACCTGCGGATATTATAGCTGACATCTATGCTAACTGGTGTAGATGTCAGTTTGTGCAGCACTGACAACCCAAGTTGCGCTATATTTATTCAGAGCTGTGGGCTTCTTGGAGTATGTTCACATTAATTTTTTTCTTTTTGGCAGAGGTATGCGTTGGGAGAAGTCACTACGTATACCTCCAACGGAAGGCTGTATAGGCATAGAGTGGGATATATCACCTGAACTCCCCGGGCACAGCGTTACTTTAAGCACTAGGCTCGGAAAGCCCCTGACGTTAGCAATGCTCTGACTGGGGATTCTGCTCCTAGGGAAGCCCCTGACAACACTGTCCATAAATGGACACTGACGTTAGGAGCTTTAAGATGCCAAAATCCTAGGCCAGAACACTGGCATTGCACTGGCTGGGTGTTCCACTCCTGGAGGGAGCCCCTGACGTCACTGTCCATATATGGATTCTGCTCCTGGAGGATCCCTTGATGTTACTGTCTGTACATAGACAGTGACATTAGGGGCTTTGTAATGTGAGAATTCCAAGTCGGAGCGTTGGCAGCGCTGTGGCCGGGAATTACGCTTGTAGAGAAAGCCTCTCACTTTACTGTGCATATATGGCTTTAAATATCCATATTTGGCTTTAAACTCTGGAGTCCCCGGCCAGAGCATCGCAAGCACTCACTGGCCGGGAACTCCTGACTTGGGAAAGCCCTTGATGTCACTTTCACTATATGGACAGTGATGTTAGGAGTTTAAAAACCCAGGAATCCATGGCCAGAGCGTCGGCAATGCTCTGGTTAGTGATTACTCTCCTGGAAGGAGCCCCTGATGTCTGTCAATTGTTATGGTAGTAGTCGCATATGATCTTTAATAAATTGAAACCATTTTTTTAAGCTTTAAGAACAAGGTTTGACAATGATAAGTTCTACCCATGTGTATCTAATGCTGATATGTATCCATGCTCCTTACTCATTTTAATATTGTGTGATTGAACTTGGTAACTTGGTATGCTTGGCTGACTGTACTGTATGATCTGAAGTAGTAACTAGATGTTTAAGAATCAGATTCACATAAGTTTTAGTAATGATACTTAGTTCAACAGATAGAGAGGTCCTATAGGGGAGGACCAAGTCAATGTGAGCTTGAAACTCTGAACAAATAAATACCAAGTCAAGCAGAGTAAAAAGTACATTTAGATTAAAAAGTTACTATTAAAATACAAACCACACAGCTCTTCAAGGTAGAGTTTGAGAAGCTGCATAATATACCCTCCTGCTAGTTTGCCTAAATGGTGAGCAAATAGAATTTTTTCTACCTAAAATTGCAGAAAACACACCATTTTGGAGATGGAAAGGACGGCTAGAGGGGAAATGGAGGAGGCCGTAGTTTTTTAATTACATTTTTTTCCTTGGTGTTTTTTTTTTCCATTTGCTAACGATTTAGTCAAAGCAGCTCAAAAGTAAATGTCTTTATAATACATGATATTGTAAAGTAATGTAATGGGAAATTTTGGCGCATGCCCGTTTTGAGTAAAAATTTTAGCTTTTTGAGACATTATGCTGTTTTCGCGTCTTTTCAGCTAATAAGTCGGGACCAGCGGGAGAGCAGATCTCCTGCATGACATATTTCATTTACACCTGCGGATATTATAGCTGACATCTATGCTAACTGGTGTAGATGTCAGTTTGTGCAGCACTGACAACCCAAGTTGCGCCATATTTATTCAGAGCTGTGGGCTTCTTGGAGTATGTTCACATTCAATTTTTTCTTTTCGTCAGAGGTATGCGTTGGGAGAAGTCTCTACGTATACCTCCAACGGAAGGCTGTATAGGCATAGAGTGGGATATATAACCTGAACTCCCCGGGCACAGCGTTACTTTAAGCACTAGGCTCGGAAAGCCCCTGACGTTAGCAACGCTCTGACTGGGGATTCTGCTCCTAGGGAAGCCCCTGACAACACTGTCCATAAATGGACACTGACGTTAGGAGCTTTAAGATGCCAAAATCCTAGGCCAGAGCAATGGCATTGCACTGGCTGGGGATTTCACTCCTGGAGGGAGCCCCTGACGTCACTGTCCATATATGGATTCTGCTCCTGTAGGATCCCTTGATGTTACTGTCTGTACATAGACAGTGACATTAGGGGCTTTGTAATGTGAGAATTCCAAGTCGGAGCGGTGGCAGCGCTGTGGCCGGGAATTACGCTTGTAGAGAAAGCCTCTCACTTTACTGTGCATATATGGCTTTAAATATCCATATTTGGCTTTAAACTCTGGAGTCCCCGGCCAGAGCATCGCAAGCACTCACTGGCCGGGAACTCCTGACTTGGGAAAGCCCTTGATGTCACTTTCACTATATGGACAGTGATGTTAGGAGTTTAAAAACCCAGGAATCCATGGCCAGAGCGTCGGCAATGCTCTGGTTAGTGATTACTCTCCTGGAAGGAGCCCCTGATGTCTGTCAATTGTTATGGTAGTAGTCGGATATGATCTTTAATAAACTGAAAACATTTTTTTAAGCTTTAAAGGTAATGTTTTGCCAGAAAAACATGTTTTGTTTTTTTTAATTAAACATTTAGTGTGTAGGTGATTAAACATTGTTCAAATTTTTTATTTTTTTTTCACGAGTCAGGAAATATTATAAATTAATTCTAATTTATAATATTTCCCATTGCTGGTCACTAGATGGAGCTATTCCCAAAATTGCAGCAATGCAAAATTGGGTAAAAAGCCCTCGCTCTAGTGAGCTCTCAGCATCCCCCCCCTCCTTTATCCTGGCTAGTGCCGGGATAAACGACGGGTTTGAACGGTCTAACCTCCTACCCTGTGTGTCGCCATTTTTTGAGCTAACACACAGTGTAGTAGGTTTACATACAGTAGTAAACGTACACAAACACGAACATACATAGAAATCTCTTACCTGCTCCTGCCGCCGCGGCTCCCTCCGGCCCGTCCGCTCCGTCTGCTGCCGCTGGTCCAAGTGCACAAGTCCGGAAGCCGCGACCGGAAGTAGTAATTTTACTGTCCGGCCGCGACTTCTGGTCCACAGGAAAATGGCGCAGGAGGGCGCGCATTTCAAATTGGACTGTGTGGGAGCGGCGCATGCGCAGTTCCCACACAGACGGCGTACATGTTAGTGGATGGAACGGGCCCCGTTCGCAGTCCCTATGGGACTGTGGCTGCCGTATTCCATGTCTGTATGTGTCGTTAATCGACACATACAGAAATGGAAAAAAAAAGGGAAGAAAAAGTATAAAAATAAGAAAAAGTAAAACACAAACACACAAATAAATATAAATGTTTTTAATAAAGCACTAACATCTTTAACATATTAAAAAAAAAATTGTGATGACACTGTTCCTTTAAGAACAAGGTTTGACAATGATAAGTTCTACCCATGTGTATCTAATGCTGATATGTATCCATGCTCCTTACTCATTTTAATATTGTGTGATTGAACTTGGTATGCTTGGCTGACTGTACTGCATGATCAGAAGTAGTAACTAGATGTTTAAGAATAATATTCAGATAAGTTTTAGTAATGATACTTAGTTCAACAGATAGAGAGGTCCTATAGGGGAGGACCAAGTCAATGTGAGCTTGAAACTCTGAACAAATAAATACCAAGTCAGGCAGAGTAAAAAGTAAATTTAGATTAAAAAGTTACTATTAAAATACAAACCACACAGCTCTTCAAGGTAGAGTTTGAGAAGCTGCATAATATACCCTCCTGCTACTTTGCCTAAATGGTGAGCAAATAGAATTTTTTCTACCTAAAATGGCAGAAAACACACCATTCTGGAGATGGAAAGGACGGCTAGAGGGGAAATGGAGGAGGCGGTAGTTATTTAATAAAAAATGTTTCCTTGGTGTTTTTTTTTTTCCATTTGCTAACGATTTAGTCAAAGTAGCTCAAAAGTAAATGTCTTTATAATACATGATATTGTAAAGTAATATAATGGGAAATTTTGGCGCATGCCCGTTTTGAGTAAAAATGTTAGCTTTTTGAGACTTTATGCTGTTTTCGCGTCTTTTCAACTAGTAAGTCGGGACCAGCGGGAGAGCAGATCTCCTGCATGACATATTTAATTTACACCTGCGGATATTATAGCTGACATCTATGCTAACTGGTGTAGATGTCAGTTTGAGGAGCACTGACAACCCAAGTTGCGCCATATTTATTCAGAGCTGTGGGCTTCTTGGAGTATGTTCACATTAAATTTTTTATTTTCATCAGAGGTATGCGTCGGGAGAAGTCTCTACGTATACCTCCAATGGAAGGCTGTATAGTCATAGAGTGGGATATATCACCTGAACTCCCCGGGCAAAGCGTTACTTTAAGCACTAGGCTCGGAAAGCCCCTGACGTTAGCAACGCTCTGACTTGGGATTCTGCTCCTAGGGAAGCCCCTGACAACACTGTCCATAAATGGACACTGACGTTAGGAGCTTTAAGATGCCAAAATCCTAGGCCAGAACACTGGCATTGCACTGGCTGGGGATTCCACTCCTGGAGGGAGCCCCTGACGTCACTGTCTGTACATAGACAGTGACATTAGGGGCTTTGTAATGTGAGAATTCCAAGTCGGAGCGTTGGCAGCGCTGTGGCCGGGAATTACGCTTGTAGAGAAAGCCTCTCACTTTACTGTGCATATATGGCTTTAAATATCCATATTTGGCTTTAAACTCTGGAGTCCCCGGCCAGAGCATCGCAAGCACTCACTGGCCGGGAACTCCTGACTTGGGAAAGCCCTTGATGTCACTTTCACTATATGGACAGTGATGTTAGGAGTTTAAAAACCCAGGAATCCATGGCCAGAGTGTCGGCAATGCTCTGGTTAGTGATTACTCTCCTGGAAGGAGCCCCTGATGTCTGTCAATTGTTATGGTAGTAGTCGGATATGATCTTTAATAAATTGAAACCATTTTTTTAAGCTTTAAGAACAAGGTTTGACAATGATAAGTTCTACCCATGTGTATCTAATGCTGATATGTATCCATGCTCCTTACTCATTTTAATATTGTGTGATTGAACTTGGTAACTTGGTATGCTTGGCTGACTGTACTGTATGATCAGAAGTAGTAACTAGATGTTTAAGAATCAGATTCAGATAATTTTTAGTAATGATACTTAGTTCAACAGATAGAGAGGTCCTATAGGGGAGGACCAAGTCAATGTGAGCTTGAAACTCTGAACAAATAAATACCAAGTCAGGCAGAGTAAAAAGTACATTTAGATTAAAAAGTTACTATTAAAATACAAACCACACAGCTCTTCAAGGTAGAGTTTGAGAAGCTGCATAATATACCCTCCTGCTACTTTGCCTAAATAGTGAGCAAATATAAATTTTTCTACCTAAAATGGCAGAAAACACACCATTTTGGAGATGGAAAGGACGGCTAGAGGGGAAATGGAGGAGGCCGTAGTTTTTTAATTACATTTTTTTCCTTGGTGTTTTTTTTTTTCCATTTGCTAACGATTTAGTCAAAGTAGCTCAAAAGTAAATGTCTTTATAATACATGATATTGTAAAGTAATGTAATGGGTAATTTTGGCGCATGCCCGTTTTGAGTAAAAATTTTAGCTTTTTGAGACTTTATGCTGTTTTCGCGTCTTTTCAACTAGTAAGTCGGGACCAGCGGGAGAGCAGATCTCCTGCATGACATATTTAATTTACACCTGCGGATATTATAGCTGACATCTATGCTAACTGGTGTAGATGTCAGTTTGTGCAGCACTGACAACCCAAGTTGCGCCATATTTATTCAGAGCTGTGGGCTTCTTGGAGTATGTTCACATTCAATTTTTTCTTTTCGTCAGAGGTATGCGTCGGGAGAAGTCTCTACGTATACCTCCAACGGAAGGCTGTATAGACATAGAGTGGGATATATCACCTGAACTCCCCGGGCACAGCGTTACTTTAAGCACTAGGCTCGGAAAGCCCCTGACGTTAGCAACGCTCTGACTGGGGATTCTGCTCCTAGGGAAGCCCCTGACAACACTGTCCATAAATGGACACTGACGTTAGGAGCTTTAAGATGCCAAAATCCTAGGCCAGAACACTGGCATTGCACTGGCTGGGGATTCCACTCCTGGAGGGAGCCCCTGACGTCACTGTCTATATATATATTCTGCTCCTGGAGGATCCCTTGATGTTACTGTCTGTACATAGACAGTGACATTAGGGGCTTTGTAATGTGAGAATTCCAAGTCGGAGCGTTGGCAGCGCTGTGGCCGGGAATTACGCTTGTAGAGAAAGCCTCTCACTTTACTGTGCATATATGGCTTTAAATATCCATATTTGGCTTTAAACTCTGGAGTCCCCGGCCAGAGCATCGCAAAGCACTCACTGGCCGGGAACTCCTGACTTGGGAAAGCCCTTGATGTCACTTTCACTATATGGACAGTGATGTTAGGAGTTTAAAAACCCAGGAATCCATGGCCAGAGTGTCGGCAATGCTCTGGTTAGTGATTACTCTCCTGGAAGGAGCCCCTGATGTCTGTCAATTGTTATGGTAGTAGTTGGATATGATCTTTAATGAATTGAAACCATTTTTTTAAGCTTTAAGAACAAGGTTTGACAATGATAAGTTCTACCCATGTGTATCTAATGCTGATATGTATCCATGCTCCTTACTCATTTTAATATTGTGTGATTGAACTTGGTAACTTGGTATGCTTCGCTGACTGTACTGTATGATCAGAAGTAGTAACTATATGTTTAAGAATCAGATTCAGATAAGTTTTAGTAATGATACTTAGTTCAACAGATAGAGAGGTCCTATAGTGGAGAACCAAGTCAATTCGAGCTCGAAATTTTGAACCAAAAAAAACCAGAGTAAAAAGTAAATTTAGATTAAAAACTTACTATTAAAATACAAACCAGACAGCTCTCCAAGGTAGAGTTTGAGAAGCTGCATACTATATTCTAATGCTACTTTGCCTAAATGGTAAGCAAATAGATTTTTTTTTTCTACCTAAAATGGCAGAAAACACACCATTTTGGAGATGGAAAGGATGGCTAGAGGGGAAATGGAGGAGGCCATAGTTTTTTAATTGCTTTTTTTTCCTGGGTGTTTTTTTTATTCCACTTGCTAACAATTTAGGCAAAGTAGCTCAAAAGTAAACATTTTTAAAATCCGTAATTTTGTGAAGTATTGTAATTGGAAATTTTGAGTTTTGAGTAACAATGTTAGCTTTTTGAGACTTTATGCTGTTTTCGCATCTTTTAAATAGTAAGTTGGTACCAGCGGGAGAGGGGACCTCCAGCATGACAGATTTAATATAATTTACACCAGCGAATATTATAGCCGAAATCTATGCTAGCTGGCGTAGGTATCTGTTTGTGGAGCACTGAACACCCAAGGTGCGCCAAATTTGTTCAGAGCTGTGGGCTTCTTAGAGTATGTTCACATTAAGTTTTTTCTTTTCGACTGAGGTATACGTCGGGAGAAGACTGTACGTATACCTCCAACGGAAGGCCTCGACGTATCCCATTGTATACGCATACAGTGGGATATGTCACCTGAATTTCTCGGGCACAGAGCTACTTTAAGCACTAGGCTCGGGAAAGCCCCTGACGTTACTGTCCATATATAGACAGTGATGTTAGGGGCTTAAAAAAAATCAAGAATCCACACCCAGAGCGTTAGCATTGCTCTGGCCTGGGATTCGGCCCCTGGAGGAGCCCCTGACGTTACTGTCCATACATGGACAGTGACTACAGGGGTTTTAAGATGCTGTAATCCTAGTCTAGAACATCGGCAACACTCTGGACAAGGTTTCTGCTCCTGGAGGAAGCCCCTAACGTCACTGTGTATATATGGACAGTGACGTCAGAGGATTTGAGATGCTGGAATCCCTAGCCAGAGCATCGACAATGCTGTGGAAGGAAAAACCGGTTCTTGAGGGAGCCTGTGATGTCACTTTCCATATATGGACAGTGATGTCAGGGGCTTTCAACTATGGAGTCCCCAGCCAGAGCATCGAAAGCCCTCTGGCTGGGGGCCCCTGTCTTGGGAAGGCCCTTGACATCACTGTCCATATATGAGCAGTGATGTTAGGAGCTTAAAAACTCAGAATCCACAGGCAGAACGTTGGCAACGCTCTGGCTGGGAATTCCGCTCCTTGAGGAGACCCTGACAACACTATCCATAAATGGACTGTGAGTTCAGGAGCTTTAAGATGCCAAAATCCTAGGCCAAAACCTCGGCATTGCTCTAGCTGGGCATTCCGCTCCTGGAGGGAGATTCTGATGTCAGGGTCAAAATATGGACAGTGACGTTAGAGGCTTTGAGATGTTGGAATCCCCAAACAGAGCATTGGCAATGCTCTGGCCAGGGATTCTGCTCCTGGAGGAAACCTTGACGTTACATAGATAGTAATATTAAGGGATTTGTAATGCCAGAATTTCAGGCCAGAGCATTGCCAATGCTCTGGCCAGTGATTCCGCTCCTGGAAGGAGCCCTTGACGTCAATGTCCAGATATGGACAGTGATGTTAGGAGCTTTGAGATTCCGGAATCGCCAGCCAAAGCATCGGCAACGCTCTAGCCGGGGATTCTGCTTCTGTAGGATCCCCTGACTTTACTGTCCATGTATCGACAGTGACGTGAGGGGCTTTCTAATGCAAGTGTCCCAGACCAGACCATTGGCAAAGCTGTGGCTGGGGACTCGACTTCTAGAGGGAACCCTTGACGTCATTGTGCATAAAAAGGCGGTAACATCAGAGGCCCCACTGGTACTGGAATCCCCGGCCAGAGTGCTACCGATGCTCTAGGCCGGGGTCCGAATAGTTCAAAGCTTATTTCAGTAGGCTTCGGTTTAAAATTGGCGTATAAAAATGCCAGTCTTTTTTAATTCCACCCATTGGTTATATGCAACAACGGGAGGTGAGGTCCTCTTGCTCGACAGATTTACTATAAGTTACATCAGGCATTGGTGTAAATTACAGCGGAAATCCATGGCAGATTTTTTCTGGCGTCGATTTCAGTTTGTGGAGCCTTGACAGCCAAAGTTGTATCAAATTTATTAAGAGCCACGTCCAGTGTCTTCTGCTTCATCGCATACTGCCCGCCACGTCTGGCGCCACCTGCTGCACCAGCCTCCATCTGTGCTGTAGCCACAGCCACCGTCCGGACTATTTCAGGTACCCAAGCATTACTGTCTGCCATTGACTTTCGCATAGACTGTGACCTTGTCAGCTGCCTCCCCGCTACGGCGGAGCGACCTGGTGGGTCCACATACCCTGTGTTCGTGAAAGTACGCTCAGGCCATGGAACCCGCTGGCCTGCCCAAGACCGCAATCCAGAAGATACAGACAGAGATGCATGACCTATGCACACGTCAGGATCAACTCCTTGAGGCGGTGAATTCTATCCTTGTCCGCCTGGATCGACTCGCTGTTCCACCTCCGGTTCTTCCTCCTGAAGCTGTTGCTGTGCCACTGCCTGTTGCTCCTCCTGTTTGTCCCGGATCCACAGTTCCTCTGCCTCTTCCTCCTCGCTACGACGGCGACCTCAGAGCATGTAGAGGATTTCTCAAACAATGCACGGTGCATTTTAGGCTACGGCCTCATCTCTTCCCCTCCGAGGACTGCAAAATTGCGTTTATTATCTCCCTCCTCACTGGCAAGGCCCTCGCGTGGGCGAACCCAATTTTGGAGCAACAAGGACCTGTATCCGCGGACCTAGCCTTGTTCCTGCAGTCGTTTTGTGCCGTGTTCGAGGAGCCGGGTCGAACATCCTCTGCCGCAGCCACTCTGTTGACCCTCAAGCAAGAAGGCTCCACTGTAGGGGAGTATGCTATCTCCTTCCGTACCCTAGCAGCCGAGCTGGCATGGAACAATGAGGCACTGGTGACGACCTTCTGGCAGGGACTGTCCTCTCACATCAAGGACGAACTGGCAACCTGCGACCTTCCTTCTACCTTGGATGCCCCCATCCTGTTAGCCTCTTCCAGATTATCGATTCCTGTGGCCATCGTCACCGGAGAGACATCACATCCTTCCTCCGCCTATCTTGACTCTGGAGCGGCTTCTAATTTCATCCAGCAGGATCTAGTGGATCGTTTTAGTCTACCCACAGTCCGTCTGGAGAGACCCCTGGCTGTTGCCTCCATGAATGGTCTACCATTGCCTGATCCGATCATGCTCATCACAGAGCCGTTGACACTACGGGTCGGAGCTCTTCACTCAGAACAGATCACCTTCCTGGTACTACCCAAGGCTATCAATCCTATCCTGCTGGGTCTGCCATGGCTCCGTCTACACGCCCCGACACTTGACTGGAGTTCTGGAGAGGTTCTTCAATGGGGTTCCAGATGCCATAGCCATTGCCTGTCACAAGTCCGTCCTGTAATGTTCCTCTACCTCAGTCACTTTCTGGTCTACCATCTCAGTATGCCAGTTTTGCGGATGTCTTTTGCAAACGAGAGGCTGAGACGTTGCCTCTACATCGGAATTATGACTGTCCCATTGAATTGGTTCCCTATGTTCTCTTCCCCGTGGACGAGTATATCCTCTCTCCTTGCCAGAGACTTTATCGATGTCAGCCTATATCAAGGAGAACTTGGAGAGGGGTTTTATTAGAAAATCTTCCTCCCTGGCCGGGGCTGGCTTCTTCTTCGTTAAAAAGAGAGAAGGATCTCTTCGACCCTGCATTGTCTACCGTGGTCTCAATCAGATCACGGTCATGAACAAATACCCGTTGCCACTTATTTCCGAGCTCTTCGATCGCATACGAGGAGCGAAATTTTTTCTAACCTAGATCTGCGGGGGGCTTATAATCTAATCCGGATTCGCCGGGGTGACGAATGGAAGACGGCATTTAACACCCGCGATGGGCACTACGAATACCTAGTGAGGCCCTTCGGACTGTGTAACGCTCCCGCAGTATTTCAGGAGTTCGTTAATGATATCTTCCGAGATCTCCTCTATATGTGTGTTGTAGTTTATCTCGATGATATTTTAATTTTCTCCCCAGATCTGATGACCCATCGGAGGCATGTTCGTCAAGTTCTTTTGCGACTAAGAGAGAATCGCTTGTATGCCAAGTTGGAAAAGTGCACCTTTGAAAAGAGGTCTTTGCCCTTCCTGGGCTACGTCATCTCGGATCAAGGTCTTAAGATGGAGGAAAACGAAAGAATAGAGGATCCATCGCAGTTAGTTAAAATAACATTGTTCCAATTTTATTTGGAGTATTTAAAACAAGATTAGTCCCGAGTGTAATACTTAGAGATAGATAGAAGGTGCCTACGTGTTTCAGACGCACACCGCGTCCTTCCTCATGGTTTTTTGTTAAATGACAGACTATCAGGGGGAGGTTTATATCCGGTTATCTACAGGTGATAATTAAACCTAGTAGCTGCAACTAGTTCAGCAGGGTAATGCTATTGGTTGAGCAAAGCGATGCTATCCAGCATATTGGTTTTTGAACACAAGAGGGCGCACAACTACCTTGAGCAATTTATGAATGGAAGCTATGTATCGTAATGGAGCTGTCCAGCAGAATGGTGCTGAACTGAAACGCCGGTAAAGTGTTATGTTGTTATTCTATAGTAGTTGTCATGTTTATCATATCATGGACACTGAACATGTCCAAAAATGATAGAAATACCAAATGTTCTAGTTGTAGCTTAATGAAATAATATTTAATTTGTAAGGCTGACGTATATAAACCTCTTTAATGCTCACATCGAGAGATTAAAAATATGAATAATAGGCTAAAAAATACAATATTTCAAACCATTTAAAATGAGTTCTGAACTGAGAAGATTACTATAATTAGGTGTTTGGGGCAGACATGAATATTATTTACTTACCCATAAATGTTATAACAGGTGGAAATAATGTACATCGTACAGAATAGTATGACCCGACAAATGCATAAAACCAAACAGATATCACTATAGTAATAGTATTACTTTATTAGCCAAACTTTTAATATTTTCTAGTTTGCTATTAATTATTCTGTAATATTTTTGTTCATTATTTTTGTTCCTTACTCATAATTAGGAAATGATGCACATTGTATAGAACAATATGCCCCGACGAACACAAATAATCATTTAGATGGCATTGTGGTTGTGATATTACTTTACTAGCCAATGTTTTAGCATTCCTAAATTTGTGTTGCTGATTCTGTATTATTTGTATCCATTAGAAGTGGAACATAAGTTATTTTCTAAGGTTAAGTCCATCGGGGATCCTCGTTTTTAGAGTGAATATCCAGTAGGCTTCTCGTGATAAGATTTTGTGTTTTATGTTCCCCCCTCTAGTTGGTATTTTTACTTTCTCTATGGCATAACATTGAAGGCTTGTAGTGGATCTATTATGTTGGGTTATAAAATGTCTTGCAACATTGGAAATGTTTGCAATGTTTGGATTTTTAATATAACCCAGATGTTCCAGTATTCTCACTTTAAATTTACGGCTGGTACATCCTATGTACATGAGATTGCATGTGTTGCACTCTATAATGTAAATTAGTGCTTCACTATTACAGTTGATGTGATTTTGGATTGTGAAATTCTTTACATTATCTGAATCTCTGAAAGTTTTTGTTGGTCTAGCATATGAGCAAACGTTGCAGGGATGTGAGCCGCATCTAAAGAAACCAGCATAATGAAGCCAAGTAGGTTTTAAAGTATTTAGCGGAAGAACAGAGGGAGAGAGAACATCACCTAAAGAGGGAGCTTTTCTGGGTACTACTTGACAACCGTCCTTCAGAATATCTGACAAGATGTCGTCATCCATAAGGATGACTAAGTTTCTTTGAACGATTTTCTTAATAGCATTGAACTGGGTACTGCACTGTAACACCAGGGTGGGTATATTTCGGATGATATTTTTGTTACATTTTGGTTCAAGGAGTAGATTTCTAGGTTTATTCTCTACAATAGAGGATGCTCTTTTTAGGGTCCATTCTGGGTACCCTCTCTTTTGTAGTCTCCTTTGTATTTGTTGTTGTTCCACTTGGTAATTGCTACCGTCACTACAATTTATTTTCGCCCGGTACATCTCACCCACAGGGATTGATGATATGGTCTGTTTGGGATGACTGCTTGTTGCATGCAGGATGGTGTTTCCTGAGATGGGTTTGCGATAGGTTTTAGTGTTAATTATTTCTCCTGATTGGCCTGTGAGTTCTAGATCTAAGAACTGAATAGTGTTTTTTTGGACCAAATGAGTACATTTTAAGTTTAATTGGTTGTCATTCAGATAGTGTATAAAGTTAGGGATGTCTGATATATTACCCTCCCATATAAATAGCAGGTCATCAATGTATTTTGAATACCAATTGATGGATCTGCCAAAGGGATTAGCACTAGAAAAGATGAACAATTCCTCCCACCAGGCCATCACAAGATTTGCCAGAGAGGGGGAGAACTTGGCTCCCATTGATACTCCAGTCAGTTGTAAATAGAATGTACCATCGCATTTAAAAAAATTGTGTGTCATAAGAAAAGTAAGTACCTCAAGTATGAAAGATTGTAATTCATAGCTATAGGCACTGTGTCTGAATAGATGATGTTCTAGTGCCCTCTGAGCTATATGGTGAGGGATACTGGTATAAAGAGAGGTCACGTCACAACTCAACCATGTAAATTCATCTTTCCACTTTTTATCTACAAATGAGCATAAAACATCTCTTGTATCACGTAGATGACCCGGGGTTTTTACTGCTAGAGGTTGTAGCAGGGAGTCTAACCATTCCGAGAGTTTGTCTGTCATTGAACCTATCCCTGACACTATGGGACGCATGGGAGGAGGAACTATACCTTTATGTGTTTTGGGTAATGCGTGCATGATTGGGATAGTAGGGCATTGTACAGTAATATATTCTGATTGTTTTTTGTCAGTACACCACTATTTAGCCCATCACTTATAAGTTTGTCAAGTTTCTTTTGAAACATGGTGGTTAGATTACATGTTAATTTTTTGTATGTGTCTTTGTCTTCCAACAACTTTAAAATTTGACTTTTATACATTTCCCTGTCTAGTACGGTAATGCTACCCCCCTTATCCGACATTTTAATCACAATATCGTTGTTATTTTTCAATGATTGTTTTGCCCTATTAAGAGCTTTAGAGATGTTATAGTCCCTTTTGCAGTGCTTGGACTTCTCAGATAGTTGTTGTAAATCTTTCTCTATTGCCCATTGGAACCTATCCATAGAATCAGTCCTGGATGCCAAAGGGTAGAAACTCTGATTTTTTGTGACAAATACCGTAGAGAGACTGATGTTCCGTACAGGAGGTTGGGAGTCCAAACTTTCTAGACATTGGGTAGTCCTGTGTTCTTCAAATGACAGTGATCTATGATCATGGGAATTGATATTCTGCTCTTGTTGATTAATTTCTTCATTATCCGTTATTACTGATAGTGGGTTATAGAAATGCCTTTTAAATGTAAGATTTCTGACAAACCGGTTGATATCCAAAAGCGTGTTAAAGGTATCAAACGTACGATTGGGGGCAAAATTAAGGCCCAAAGAAAGGACTTTGACTTGGTCTGGAGTTAACTCAGTTGACGAGAGGTTAATCACACTTATGCTGGATAAGGGTTCTTGCGATTTCGTAGGCGGCGGTTCTGTTCCTGATCACTTTGATTTATGTTTCCTGCCGCCCCTCCTTCCTCGTTTTTTGAATTCTTGACCTTGGTAATTGGTTGATATATTTGGGAATAAGAATTCCTGGAGTTATCGCTGTCTGAGGTTCCATTTATCCCCTCAAAAGAGTCTGGTTCAGAGGAGCTGAAACTGACTCTATTCAGACTAGTATTCAATCTCCTCTCTTGTCTGCAGTTTTTAAGAATAGGCTTAATTTTATGTCGTTTGTCTCTTCTGTTCCATTGATATACTTCTTTATTTGAATCGTCTCTAAGATCTCTTTGGAACTTGTTCTTTTTAGTTTCAGCTATAGATTTATTTAGTTTTTCCAAATAAAGAGAGGTACGTTGTTCCAATGAAATGAAAGCAGGTGAGCTGGAAAAGGCATTAATTTGTTCCTTCAGTGAGAAAATATCTGTATCCAATTCTGTCAATTTGGCCTCCTCATGACTGGTTATTAATTCCATTAATTTTATGGAACATTCAGATAGTATAGAATTCCATTGTGTGTTGAACTCTTCAGAATAAACAAACGTAGGACTATTTCTTAGGCGTAAGCCCCTTGGGATCATCTGTTTCGTAATATAATTACGTAGGGTAGTTAGGTCCCACCAGATTTTAACCTCCTGCACTGATAGGTTTCATGCATTTGTCAGGTCATACTATTCTGTACGATGTACATTATTTCCACCTGTTATAACATTTATGGGTAAGAAAATAATATTCATGTCTGCCCCAAACACCTAATTATAGTAATCTTCTCAGTTCAGAATTTATTTTAAATTGTTTGAAATATAGAATTTTTTAGCCTATTATACATATTTTTAATCTCTCAATGTGAGCATTAAAGAGGTTTATATCCGTCAGCCTTACAAATTAAATATTATTTCATTAAGCTACAACTAGAACATTTGGTATTTCCATCATTTTTGGACATGTTCAGTGTCCATGATATGATAAACATGACAACTACTATAGAATAACAACATAACACTTCACCGGCGTTTCAGTTCAGCACCATTCTGCTGGACAGCTCCATTACGATACATAGCTTCCATTCATAAATTGCTCAAGCCAGTTGTGCGCCCTCTTGTGTTCAAAAACCAATATGCTGGATAGCATTACCTTGCTCATCCAATAGCATTACCCTGTTGAACTAGTTGCAGCTACTAGGTTTAATTACCACCTGTAGGTAACCGGATATAAACCTCCCCCTGATAGTCTGTTATTTAACAAAAAGCCATGAGGAAGGACGCGGTGTGCGTCTGAAACGCGTAGGCACCTTCTATCTATCTCTAAGTATTACACTCGGGACTGATCTTGTTTTAATACTCCAAATAAAATTGGAACAATGTTCTATTTTAACTAACTGCGCTGGATCATCTATTCTTTCGGTTTCCTGCATTACAGCCTAATGTCAGCTGTAAGATACTGCTGACATCCGGCGATGATGGCACCGACTCAGCTTCTGAGCCGATGCCATGCATTTGTCGTATGGCTACGGCAAAATGCGGAAAGCACTAGCTTACCATGACATATCCATCCGGCAAATGTCGGGAAGGGGTTATTTGCATTGAGCAGCAATACGTCACCCCTACTGTAACAAAACGACTCCAAAAGACCACATCTTTGAGAAGACCACCCATGGTTTTTCTATGACTTATTATAAATTTTCTTCTATCATATTCAATTTGGCTATTTCATTGAGATAACAACGTTTTAGAAGACGACTTTTCACTAAAGTGTCGGAGGGTCGTTTCATCAACAACATTGGTCATTGATGCAGTAAGTAATACTTTAAACATCCACATTGAGGTTTACACTAAAGACATTTTCTGCGATCACCTGCTAGCAGAAAACGTGTAGATAACTGACAGCAAAGCGACATCTGGTGGCCTTGATGTGTTTTACAGTATGTGATGTACTCTGCCTAGAAGAGCTGGGTTATTGCAGCATTATTAGTAGTAGAATCGGAGTTGGCTGCAAATTACAGTTAAATAGAAGCGTTACCTGTAAACTCAGAGGTGACGTCAATGATTCTCAATAGGAGACACCTGCAAGGAATATTGAGAATATCGGGAAAACTAAGAGCATTTGACAAGGTTGCTTGGATCTTTATTTCGATAGAGAACATTACTCACCCATGATTTATGGTAACACCGCAAATCGCACCCATCTGTGTTGCTGTCAAACCTTGGCCGTAACATTTTAGCCACATCAAATGCTGTCATATGTGGTCTAGTCTTTCAAGATGATAACTACGTATATCCACTTTAGATAGTCAGATGAATGAACAGGTCACTGACTCCCACAAGATCAGCACACTCCTCTCCTGCTGCTTGGATCTGTCCAATGCTCTGATTGGCTACTATCCCCACCCTCTTCCAAACACTGTAAATACTAAAGAAAATAAACAAAAATGTAATTTAAAACTAATGAATGTGTCGCAATCAAAGCACAATACACAGAAATGAGTATAAAAGACATGTTAATAATGATTCCAAAAACAAAATCTTTAATGTTTCATGAAAACAGATCAAACATTTGGACAATTGACATGACATATGGGAGAAAAAATAATTATGAGCAAGTGATTTATTTAATATTTAATTTTAGGAAACATCGGTCGCTTTAAGGTTGTCATGACTACTATCCAACCTTCTGGATGGTCCTGGATTTTGATGCAGAGCCGATCTTATTTCTCTGTCTGCGTCCTATCAGGGCCAAGGATGGAGTTTTCGAATCTGTTCAGTTTTCTCATTGTTGTTTGTGATTTCATGTATTTGCATGTTTCTGATCAAGCTTCTGTATCACCTTGACTGTTTGGACTCTTTGAACTGGTCCTCGACTTTGTCTTTGGATTTTCCCTCTGCTCACAAATTTGGACATTCTGCTCTTGGCTGGTTTTGACCTCTGCAAGTCCTGGTATTCTTCTGTTTTGGGATTTGGACTTTTAGTATTTCCTGGTTGTGAACTCCGCTTGCTGTTTACCCTCTATCTGTCTGGTTTCCGTTCTGGCATTGCCTGCATTGCACCTCCTGTCCAACACCGTATTCCATAAAAGCAACCTGGGTTCTATGCAGCCAAATCCAACCTGCCTTGAGGTGGGCTCTGGTGAAGACCATAGAGTAGCCTTAGACTATGCTGACCAGAGTGGTGATGGACTTGAGGTAGCTAATTTACCTGCACACTTCATCCAGACGGTCTCCAGCTGCCTTTGGGGAATTTATCGTATAGCAATTCCATAAACTTGCACTCTGGGGAATTTCTCAAGTAGTGATTTCTTGACATTTAGTCTCCCTTGGAAAGGGGAGGCCGTCTCAGTGCCAGGATAAATGGAGAGCAGAAGACAAGACACGACTCAAAAAGAAAGGATCCTTCTGTGTGACACCAAGTTTCATTAGAATTCAAGAGAATTACTATCCCCAGAAATGATCCCAACCCTCTCATGTATCATATAGGAAAATATTGTTCAAATCCTAAAGAATAACACGATGCAAACCGCACTCCCACTTACAGTATATATAATATGAAACTCTACATGCAGTGATATATTGTATCTTTTTATTTTATTCGTCACCATACACCATGTAAGAATTTCATATCCGTGTGCATCATAGGAAAGTCGCCATCACAGCGAACAATATTGTGTCCAGTCATGTAGAGAGGGATACGGACACTATGGTGAAGAAAACTACAGGGGCGGCTTTGGATATGTTCTATGCATAGGGAAATTTATGTATCAATTTCTTTAGGTTACAATATCTTTCTCACAGCGCTACTTTAAAGAAGCTCTGTCACCAGATTAAAAATGCCCTGAACAACGTGATCTCGCGAGACCACGCTGTGACGTCACTTCCGCCCACAGGTCCTTCGCCTCTAGGGAGTTCTATATGTTTACCTGCACTGTGTGATGCTGCCTCCTCCGCTGCTGCTGCTGCAGATCCGACGACTGTAACTTCTTATACGCCTGGAGACGATCTATGTTCAGTCTTCAGACGCAGGGATGAAGGATCTGTGGGCGGAAGTGACGTCACAGCATGGTCTCGCGAGATCACGCTGTTCAGTGAAACCAGCTTGGGTGTAATGAAGAGAAGTGTATGATGCTGATTGGTCAGCGTCATACACTCTATTGTAATACACCCTCTCGGTTAAAAGTAAAAAAACGCCCACTCAGGCATTAAGAAACTAATTTGCATAATTGTAATAAAGGTCATAACTTTGCTGAAAAAAGATAGTTTCTCAAAATAAAAACCACTGCTGTTAACTACATTCCAGCGCCCATAAAATTATGTAGGAGATAGGGCATTTTTAATCTGGTGACAGAGCCTCTTTAAGGCCTCCTTCACACACAGAAAATGTCTGTCATTTTAAACTGCACCGAAACGCTTCTAAAAACACCAGCGTTATTAAAATGAAACAAGCGTTTTTTTAAGGCGTTTTTAGTGGCGTGTTTATGTGGTGTCATTTTGTACGTGCTTTGTTTTCTGCCATTTTTGAAGTCCTATAAAGAATCTATAGAAAAAACGCCTGAAAAAAACGCTATACCCAGAGCGTGTGGAAAAAAAATGCCACTGATCACAAAATTGCCTCAAAAACGACACAAACCAGAACGCAGTTGTGTGTAATGCATTTGATATTTTACTACAGACTTTAATGTAACATCTGCCACACTTAATACAGCAAGAAAAAAAAACACAGAAACTGCATTAAAAACACCACAACGAAAAGCACAAAAACGCAGCAAAGCGCTGTGCGTGAATCCAGCCTAAAAAGGGTTGTCTGGGATTTGGGAAAGGAAAACCCCCTGCTCCCCAAAACAAATTTAGGGTGAAGCAAGTAGCGATGACTGGGTAAGGTCTGCAGGAAATGTGCATGTGAGGGCAGGTTCACACCGCAGATGTTTAGGCTGAAAATACGAGGCTGAGATTAAAAGAAGACAGACTCTGAATCCGGACGTTTTTTACAGCTGATATTCCAATCATTTATTGAGCGCATTTTGAGGCGTTTTTTCAGAGAGTTTTTTAAAGTGTCATGGGAAAAGGGAAAAATCAGCTTCTAAAATGCTTCCGAAAGGGACATGTCCCTTCTTTTTTATAAAGCATATTTTTACGTGTTTAATAATTCAGCAGCAAAAAAATATACCTCATATGAGCTGCGCGGTGTATTTCCTATTAATATTAATGGGAAGCGGTTTGCAGGCGCATTTCAAGTGTATTTTGGAGCGTAACACGACCATTTTACGCTCTGACATACGCCTGAAGATGAGCCGTGTGAACACGTCCTTTATATGTAAGCTGGGAATACTCCTTTAAGACCCATTTACACCGATTTTGTATCCCTAATAATTCCCAATATCGGTGGCGGCATCTTCAATTAAAATTACCTCCTGTGACCGCACAATCACCATGACGTAACTGTACATCATGGTGGCCTTATGTAAGACAATCCATGGTGCACAGTTATGTCATGGGGGCTTAAGGGGTTAATGTTATGGCTGAACGGTGTATAATCATCAAGGGCTTAATAATAGGGGTTACAGAGGTAAAAGTCTCTCCGGGGGCTGGTGCCTGAGGGGGCTTAAAAGAAGACACCAATATTATAAATGGTGCACAGTCTATAAAGATAGTCGCCTATTGGTCAGTGTCTGTAGCGTCTCCGGAATAAAGAGAAAACGTTATTTCAAAATGAGCTTGTAATGACGAGACGACCACTTTACAGACAGAAGTGACAGTTTTACACATAATTCCAATTTATATAAGTGACACTAATGATATAATTGTTCTGCAATATGTCCCCTTCTATGTACAGATGTAGAGATCTTTAACTTGACTTTTAATGCATTAAATACACAGCGGCAAGAAACTTTCATTTCACTTTTTCAATGGTTTTCAATGACTTAACCCCTTAAGGATGCAGCCTAGTTTTGGCCTTAAAGGGCAGGTGTCGCGATTTTTTTTTTTTTATATAATATTGCTTTTAGTATGTTATTAAAATTAATTTTATTTATTTGTGTGTTTGTGTTTTACTTTTTTCTAACTTTTACTTCTCTATGGGGGCTGCCATTTTGTTTTTCATCTCTGTATGTGTCGATTAACGACACATACTGAGATGGAATACGGCAGCTACAGTGCATAGGAGTCAATGAACGGGAGCCGTTCCATTGATTCTGCTCTCTGGCTCTCTACTGCGCAGACGCAGGTCAGAGTCACACAGCAGAGAAGCTGTTTGCAGGGAGATAGCAGGCGCCATTATGAAGACCAGCTGCACTGCAGCCCCCACCCCTGACGGGACCCCCCCCCTGTATGAAGGACACATGAAACAACTGTACAGGGAAAGCCCTGAACGGTAAATCTCTCTAGTTGTGCTGAGACTGGGAGGTTCATTAGTCACATTCCCAAACAGTCTCAGCACAACTAGAGAGATTTACCGTTCAGGGGTCTGGGAAAGCTGGGTGACCACCATTACCCCTCCTACTGGAGTGTGAGAGGTTCATTAGTCACATCCCCAAACACTCCAGCAGGAGGGGTAATGGTGGTCACCCAGCTTTCCCAGAAGCAGATATAACCAGGAAAGGGCTGGATAGACGGGCTGAGGGTGCACAGGGTTTTTGGTGACCCCTCTGTCATGTGATTGGACCTAGGTTACCGGTTCATCAGACGGGGTTCATGTGACTATAAATCTGTCCATAACAAGAGACAGTGCACTCAGGAGAAGCCCTGCCCTCATGCCGTAGCTGTGGTTCTGTCTGCAGTGATGGCGCTGGGTGGCTCTGACACCCGCCTCCCCCGTCGGGTCATCTCAGGACAGAAGGGGTGTCCGGATTGGAGACACAGCGCCGCACCTGTCCTCAGGTTGTGTCTGGTATTGCAGTTCACCTCCATTGAAGTGAATAGGACAGAGCTGTAATACCACACACGACCTGAGGACAGGTGCAGCGCCATGTTTTCCTGGACGACCCCTTTAAGACTTTTCCCATGTGTGTGTGTGTGGCAGAGCGGAGTGTACACGGGCACCGCTGATACTTCATAGCCGCTTATCAGCTGTTTTGAAGAATCAGCGGCGAGCACCCCCCCCCACACACACACACACACAAATCCCCCCAAACACGCAAGATCAAGTTTAATCAAGTGTTTTTTTAATGTGTTTTTTTGCACGTAAAATGTGCAAAAAAAAAAACGTATCAAATACACGGCGTGTGAACCGGTCAACTGAAAAGTCATTCACTTCAATTTCATCATTCTAAGGGCTCATTTACACGAGCGTGTTATACGTCCATGCGACGCACGTGATTTTCACGCGCGTCGCAGGGACCTATATTAGTCTATGGGGCCGTGCAGACAGGTGCGTGATTTTCACTGCGTAAAAGTCACGACATGTCCGTTCTTTGAGCGTTTTTCGCGCATCACGCACCCATTGAAGTCAATGGGTGCGTGAAAACCACGCATGTCGCACGGAAGCACTTCCATGGGACGCGCATGATTCGCGCAACTGCAGTGAAAAGGATGAATGAAAACAGAAAAGCACCACGTGCTTTTCTGTTTACAAACATCCAAACAGAGTTTACCAGAGAAACACTACTAAATATGTATTGTCCAGATTCTGCAGTTTTTAGAAATGTCCAACATGTGGCTCTAGTGCGCTCGTGGACTAAAACACAAGCCCCAGAAGCAAAGAAGCACCTAGTGCATTTTGAGGCCTCTTTTTTTATTAGAATATATTTTAGGCAGCATGCCAGGTTTGAAGAGGTGTTGAGGTGCCAAAACAGTAGGAATCCCCCAATAATGACCCCATTTTGGAAACTGCACCCCTCAAGGAATTGATTTATGAGTAATGTGACCATTTAGAGACCATAGTTTCTTCACAGAACTTATTTGAATTGGGCTGGGAATTAAAACAAAATTAATTTTTTCCAATAATATGTAGTTTTGGCTAAAAATGTCTTATTTTAACAAGAAATAAAATACCCCATTCTGTTGCGCAATTTGTCTTGAGTGCGGCAATACCCCATTTGTGGTGATTAACTGCCGTTTGGGCCCATGGGAGGGCTCAGAACGAAAGGACCACCATTTGGCCTACTGGGGATTTTCTGGTGCGAAGTCATGTATGCAGAAGCCCCTGAGTTACCAGTACAGTTGAAACCCGCAAGAAGTGACCCCGTTTTAAAAACTAAACCCTTAAGGCATTCATCTAGAGGTGTAGTGAGCATTTTGATCGGAGACATACACCCCATAAACTGTAATGTGGGTTCTTACGGGTATGGCAATACCCTCAATGTGGATGGTAACAGCTGCCTAGGCACGCAGCAGGGCCCAGAGGGGAAAGATAAGGGGGGATAAGCTGTGCGGAGTGCATCAGGGTAAGTAACATTGGGGTAAATTATAAACCAAGGGATGTATGATACATTTTAAAACACTCTTTCATACAGAGCCCTGGTTTTTTCGGGACACGTGTCACATTGATATATTGTGTCATCCCTTATCCCCCTCTTATAATAGACTTTGCACCTTTTTTGACTTTTTCCCTTCTTGCCAGTTTGGGGAACTTCTCCTGGAAAGTGTTTCCCTGGTACGATACGTGTGGCCTCGCTTCCAGTAGTACTGGGTGCCCCCCCCCTTCCTGGTACCTAAAGATTAGGTTCTTGATAACCACCTCTTGAAATTCCAGAAAAGTTCCCCTCAGGCCTGTTCATTGACGTAGCACGTACACATTGTACAATGCCATCTGTATGATGTGCACGGCCAGCTTCTTATACCACACCGCATGGCGCTGTAGGGCTTCAGGACTTGATATGACAAGTCCACCCCTCGCATCTACCTATTGTAGTCCAGGATGCAGTCTGGTTTGGGGGTCTCTGTACTGGTACCTCGTACAGGTACATGGGTACTGGTGTGACATCTCTATTGTCTTGTACTTGACACACAATATGTTGCTGCTAGATTGTGCCCTGCGCTCACCCCTTTTTGTTTGCCCTGCAGAGTCTTAGGGAGGCCTCTCAGGTTTCTTCTAGCAGTGCCGCATGCCACAGGACTGGAAGCGAGGCAGTTGAAGAGTGGGACGCTGGTATAAAAATTATCCAGGTAGAGGTGGTAACCCTGGTCCAGCAGTGGGTGCACCAAATCCCACACAATTTTTGCATTAACTCTCAGTAAGGGGGGGCATTATGGGGGATGAATACTGGTGTCCTTCCCTTTATATACCCTAAATTTGTAGGTATACCCTGATGCACTCTCGCACAGCTTATACATCTTCACACCATACCTTGCCCTCCTACCCGGCAGGTACTGGTGGAATTGAACACTCCCTTTAAAATCTACCAAGGACTCATCAATAGAAATTCACTTCTCAGGGGTGTATGCTTGGGAAAACCGGGCACTGAAATGGTCTAATAGGGGTCTCCGTTTATACAAACGGTCAAAACTCGGGTCATCTCGGGGTTGGCACGGCTCATTATCAGTATAATGTAAGAAGCGAAGTATTGCCTAATTTATTTATTTTTTTAGGTCCCAGTTCAGTTCTGAAGTTGCTTTGAGGGGCCCATATATTAGAAACCCATATGAAACACCCCATTTTAGAAACTAGACCCCTCAAAGTATTCACAACAGCATTTAGAAAGTTTATGAACCCTTTAGGTGTTTCACAGGAATTTAGAGCAAAGTAGAGGTGAAATTTACATTTTTTTTTTGTCAGAAAATCCTCTTTATACCATTTTTTTATAACACAAAAGGTTTTACCAGAGAAACGCAACTTAATACGTATTACCCAGATTCTGCAGTTTTGAGAAATATCCCACATGTGGCCCTAGTGCGGTAATGACTGAAGCACCGGCCTCCGAAGCAAAGGAGCACCTAGTGGATTATGAGGCCTCTTTTTTATTAGGCACCATGTCCGGTTTGAAGAGGTCTTGTGGTGCCAAAACAGTGGAAAACCCCCAAAAGTGACCCCTTTTTGGAAACTAGACCCCTTGAGGAATTCATTGCAGTTTTCTTGGGGTGCATGTGACTTTTTGATCAGTTTTTATTCTATTTTTAGGTGGCGTGGTGACTAAAAAACAGCAATTCTACTATTGTTTTTTTATTCTATTTTTTTTACAGCGTTCACCGTGCGCTATAAATGGCATATTCACTTTATTCTGCGGGGCGATACGATCACGGCGATACCAGATGTTTATAGTTTTTTTTTATGTCTTATGGCGTTTGCACAATAAAATACTTTTTGTAAAAAATCATTCACTTTTTGTGTTACCTTATTCTAAGAGCCAGAACGTTTTTATTTTTCCATCAATAAAGCCGTGCGAGGACTTATTTTTTGCGTAACGAACTGTAGTTTCGATCAGGACCATTTTTAGGTACATGCGACTTTTTGATCTCTTTTTATTCCTTTTTTTGGGAGGTGAAGTGACCAAACAATTGTGATTGTGGTACGGTTTATTATTATTTTCTTTTACGGCGTTCACCGCGCGGGATAAATAATGAAATAATTTTGTAGTTCAGGCCGTTACGGACGCGGCGATACCAATTACGTATAGTTTGTTTGTTTATATATTTTTATTAATAATAAAGGACTGATAAGGGAAAAAGGGGGATTTTTACTTTTATTACTTTTAAATCTTTTATTTTCTTATTTTTACACATCTTTTTTTAACTTTTTTTTAACTTTATTACTTTGTCCCACTAGGGGACTTGAGGGCAGGAGGCCCTGATCGCTATTCTAATACACTGCACTACATACGTAGTGCAGTGTATTAGAGCTGTGAGCTGTTCACTGACAGCAAGCATAGTGAGTCCTGACTTTGTCAGGACCCAGTAGGCTTCCGTCGATTGCAGAGCCGGACGCCATTGTTTAGTGTCCGGTTGCCATAGTCACCATCGCCAGCCGCTATCGTGTAGCAGGCTGGCAATTGTAGCTTAACCCCTAAAAAGCCGTGATCACTATTGAACACGGCTTTTCAGGGGTTAATCAGCGGGGACACAGCGATCGGTCCCCGCTGTAGGAGCTGCGGCAGCTGCTGTACGAGACAGCAGCTGTCACAGCTCCTGTATGTGTCGGGAGGACGGCCGAAATGGCCGTTACTCCGGCGACGTACTATTCCGTCGCTGAGCGCGAACGTATTGGTTAGCGTGACGGAATAGTACGTCGCTGAGCGCGAAGGGGTTAAAGAGGCTGTGTCACCGCATTCTACGTGGCCTGTCTTCTACATGTGATCGGCGCTCTCATGTAGATCACAGCAGTGTTTTTTTATTTAGAAAAACGATCAATTTTGACCAAGTTATGACCTATTTAAGAAAGTTATTAGCATAAATCTAAATGCCCAACTGGGCATTTTTTTTAGCCTTTGACCAAGTGGGCATGTATCTTCCATGCTTATAAAACAGCAGTCCCATATAACGCCTATATCCAGTGTATACACAGACAGTCTATCCAGGCAGGAGGAGATAACCGATGATGTAACCGATACTGCAGCCACTTATGATGTCACTGATGATGTCATAGACAGTACTAGTCGCTAAGTTCTATGTGCAGCTGGATTCCACTCACTTTGCACTTGATATTTGATCAGTGTGTTTCCTACAGATCACGATTTTTGGGCTTTTTCTCCAATTTTTGGGAATAACATCTGGACCATGACTGTGATTGACTGTGATTGACAGGTAAGATGCAGCATTTTATTATTTATCAGCTATAATATCAGTGTTATTAATTATACATGTTACTGGATACATGAAATATCTACGCTCTAGAATTCTGATATAAGACCAGATTCACACTGGACATTACTGCAGCAATTTATAACCAGCATCTCACCACAACTATCTGATTGTAGAAGGATTTTTTTTTCCTGTGATTGACGGGGTTGTTTTTTGTTTTTTTTTCAAGTTCCAGTAAAATGTTTCTATGAACACAAGTAAAAACTGAACATGTGGATTTTACATTCAGATTTCTGTTTCAATATGTCTTTATTAAACAGTTGAGACATCAGAAATATATGTGTATAACAGTTCTACTCGCAGGTAGAAGTAAATAGTTAGTCTCAAATAATAATTAAATCGTTAATTCCTATAAGTTTTAACATTTTGAGAAAATGGGATTCAAAATAATATGTGTAATAAAAGGTAAATAAAATAAATGTTGTGAAGAACGTATACAGGTCACCATAAAGAAAAAATAATATGTATACAACAGACAACGTATGAGCGCCCCCTAGAAAGGGAGCGGTACGGCATATACAGAATTATTCCAACACATCCAATCTTTACAGAACCGGTCATGTCTTTGTATACTACGGGCATAAATATATTCATATTGATAGTTTGTATTGACTTTTTTAATGATGTCTGTGATGGTCGGGATGTTACATGTTTTCCATCTGAACGCTATAGCTGATGTGGCAGATATCAATATATGACATATTACAATTTGGAATTGTTTGTTTCCCCATTAAAGTTAAAATTTATTATTTCCTAAAAATTACAGCAGTCAGTAATGTGTGAATGGAAATGTGAATTCTCAAGTATTTTCTAGAACAGACATGCCAGGAGAGACGTCAGATCCTCTATAATTTTATATGTATGTTCTGTCCTTTGTATAAAATGTCTTATTTACCTTTTAAAGGGATTTTCCATAACTTTATTATTAATAGTAAATATCACATCGGTGGAGATCTGACTCCTACCACCCCCATGATCAGCTGAGTAAAGGGGCCGCACACCACCCTGGTCAGCCACATGTCCTCTTCATTGTTTACCAGGAAAGCTCCATGCATTTGGTAGTGGCTGTGCTCGGTATTGCAGCTCAGAGAGAACCACCTCTGGAACGGGGCCCCCTAAACCCTGTTCTACCTTTTTGTGTTCCGGCTGATTTCCTACTATGAAGGGGGAAAGCCCCATAGAACTGAATAGTAGTTACCCAAACAGCGTAGCTCGCATGCTATGCTGCTTCCGTAGCTGCCATTCACTACTATGGGAGTTAGAGCAACAGCGTAGTTCAGCGAGCTACGCTGTTTACGTAACTCCGACCATGTAATCTGTAAGTGGCCGGGAGTCAGTGTGAGCACAAAATGCTAGAACAGGGTTTAGGGAGCCCCATTCTAGAGATTGGTGTACAGATGGGACCCGCATTTATCTGACGTTTATTACATATCCTGTGGTTACGTCAAATATGTCGCTCATGGGAAAACTCTAACATACTGTACACGTTTCTTACAGGATGGCGGTGACGGACACCTCTGATATATGTCATATGTTGGTCATCTGTCACCTATAGACGTCAATGTTAAATAGTGTATACGTGTAATGTATAAGTGTAACCTCTGGTAACATGACAACTATTATTGTATCTATCCTGTGATCAGAGGTTTTGTATCTTTTTCTTAGATCTTGTCTGAACAGATCCCTTGATTAGTCCCAGAACTGCTGCTGCCGGGACAGTGTCCTGAATACAGCGCTCAGGTATTGATCTCTCTTTCCTGTAATTTACCTTTCCTGCATATTACTCACACACGTCCCAAATTATCTGGTCAGAAAACAGACGGCACTGTTGTGTATGACTGAAGCCATTCCTCCATGTCACATAGGCAGATAGATCCCTGACACGTGGCGGCAGTCATAGTTATCATGAACACCCTTAGGCTGGGTTCACACGACCTATTTTCAGGCGTAAACGAGGCGTATTATGCCTCGATATACGCCTGAAAATAGGGCTACAATACGTCGGCAAACATCTGCCCATTCATTTGAATGGGTTTGCCGACGTACTGTGCAGACGACCTGTAATTTACGCGTCGTCGTTTGACAGCTGTCAAACGACGACGCGTAAATTGACTGCCTCGGCAAAGAAGTGCAGGACACTTATATACATTATATGCAGGACACTTCTTTGCAACGTAATTTGAGCCGTTCTTCATTGAACTCAATGAAGCACAGCTCAAGATTTACGAGCGTCACAGACGCCTCGCATAATACGAGGAGGAGCTTTTACGGCTAAAACGAGGCAGCTGTTTTCTCCTGAAAACAGTCTGTCATTTCAGCCGTAAAAGCCCCTCGTCGTGTGCACATACCCTAATTCTACTGACACCAAGAAGTTCACCAAACAGTCACATAATCTTACTCCTGGATATAGAGCCGGACATAGAAGACTGGTCCTCATAGCAAAGATCAAACTGGGCCCTCCATTATGGGGCCCAATGTAGCTACTGAGGAGAGCCGGGCGTGATGTTTGTTTACCTCTCCATTCCCCTTCCCATGACCTTTGGGACAATTCTCCACCGCTTTGCTTGCTGCCAATGTAGTTCCTCTGGAGAGCGGAGTCCTGCACAGGTTGTCACCAGCCAGCCGCAAAGAAGAGAGGACCAACTCCATTTCCTGCTATATAGTGACACCAAATCCACTGCTGTCTAAATCTATAACTGTCAAATTGTATTTTCCATGAAGTGTAATCTTATATTATAATATTTTATTACAATTAACCTCCAATCCCAGGGATGATGGATTATCTCTTCTATGTATATAATACTGGTCATATGTTCTGGACTTGTCTGTTCTTATGACGAGTAAATAATTGTATTTCCCATAAAATTATAATGCTGGAGCATCTCCTCTTAGCACTCTGAATTTTTCCATTCCTCTATAATTCCGCCTGGGAATGTTTGAATATGGGGGATACAATATCTCTTGTCTATAGGACGTGTCCCTAAACATTGTGAAACTGTCAGCACACATTGTATTGTATCAGACCATGGCCATTGAGAAAAGGGACGTCACCCAGTTGTCAATTTCTTCTTACATTTCCAGGAGTAATAAAAAAGTAACAGCCCAATGAAGAGCTCTGTGATGGCCTCAGGTCCAGGTGTAGGAGGGGCTGCTCCAAAAATAAGGAGAGCGCCCAACTAATGCCCAGCATATAAAGTAGGAGAGTCCAAGGTAAGTGCCGAATATTTCTTTATCTCTACACACGTTATATCACATATTTACTGGCTGGAAGGTTTATAGCAATAATGGATATTTTCTCCAAGAACCCAATTTCAGTTTTCTCACATTGTCCCTCAGAAAACAAGGTTGCTCTTCCTAATATTCCTCACTTCAATGTTGGGGGTGGTAGATGGAAGAATAGAAAAAAATGTCCTACACAAAATGTAGTGACCGCTTATTACTGACAAGCTACAAACCTGTAATATATTAGGAACAGAGACCAAGAGCCGGGAAACCCGGTGTGGTCAACTATGGCATCCAGACTAAGCTGCCACCCAAACTTATATGTTGTCAGGTAACCCGGTACATGCCCAGAATATTCATTACATGTATCCACATTATATGTGTCCAGAGACACCACAAAAGAGAGAAGAATCAGAAACTCCACAGTTCTCTATAGTTTCCCTTAAGTTCTGGTTTATATAGAGACATAACTATAAGCTCCGGGGCCTTGGTGCCAAATCTATACCAGGTCCTGCCAACTATCATATACCATATATAATCTGCACTCCCACAGACACAATATGCTTTATGTAAGATGGGGTCCTGGGCAACAAGTAAAGTAGGCTCACCCACCCACCCCATCCCACAGGGTCATGTTTCTATACAGTTTTTGATATTTATCTGGTGGTCTAGGGCTGTGAAAGGGTTCAGTGTAAATTCACTGGTGGTTTAAGGCAGTAAAGGGGAATTGTTTTTTCATTGTATGGTGGTCTAGGGCAGTCAAGGGGGTGACAGGTAAAATCAGGATTCCTCCAGGTGATGGCGGCATTGGGGATTTGTTCAGATTGTGACCCCCTTATGCCAGTCATGGACACCAGGGCCTGTACAACCTCTTCACCCCTATAGTTATGTTCCCTGGGTCTACGTTACATTACAAAATGTGTTCAATGTCTGACTCGCCCTGTGATAGATAATGACATGTGTGACAGTAAATATATTATTATACATTATAGATATGGGGTTATTTTATGTATATGCAGTAAACCCATTATGTATATTACAGACATATAAAACATGTGAATATGCGGCCCCAGTGACAGCCGACATGCTAGAAGATCCACCGTATATATGTAAGTATTATAGAAAATAACAACCTATAGAAATTCTATAATGTGATGTCATCCAGAATGTTCCTATAGAGACACATGAGAGGCTGCGGGAACAAATTCCCCAATGTTGTCAATTGGCTGAACATATATTTGTTGATATGATGACCCATACTAAGCTCACATCATAATTTTAACTTTTCGTTCCAGAAAACCTTGGGATCGGCTGCCTGCTGCCAGGGGGACTCTCTGAAGTAATATTTCATCTATATGAGGTATATCCATCTTTAGTTACTATATATAGGGATGGGGATCGTGTAGGTAATGGGTTTCTTTGTATAGTATGAAGATGGCCATATGACTGGTGGTGCCATGTAGTCTAGGGGGGACACGTAAGGGAACAATAGGGAGCGGTTTTGGCCTGAAGATAGATTTAAGGTAATTGGTTGAGGGGACTAGGGGTACAGTAAAGTTAATTGGGGATTAGGGGTGGAGCAGTGTTGGGGGATATAAGGCACGGTCACCCTGCCAAGAGCACTTGCCACACATTATTGCCTACAAGAAATTCATTATCCCAAACCCTTACATGCAATCTAATAGACAGTAGGACGCTACCAGTTACTTTCGGGGTGGCAGAGGGCCCCCTGACCTGCTGGGCCCCAATGTAACTGCACAGTTCTCACTTATAGTACGTCCGCCCCTGATTTATGTTAGAAAGTCATATGGTAGAAGCCCCCTGACCGGTTAAATACCTAGGCCAAATGGGCAAACATCTTGTAATAGCCACTGATTCCATGTCATGTAACTGCTGAGGACTTGTACTATATAATATTGTATATTGTAATGTCGTGGTGAAGGAAAGGTACAGGGTTCAGGAGTCATCTCTACTACTTGGTGTCTCAGCGCTGGGCACTTGTGCCATGTATCCCAGACATGTACCCCAAACTTTGCTAGCAGTCAGGGGAGACACTGCTTACCTTACTGTTATCATTACTACAAGTAATAAAAGCAGGCGGCCGGGAGCGGACCTATCCATGCCGCCTGTCACTCTGACGTCCGCAATGTTTATCTGCAGCATTGTAGGGGGGGGTGGCAGGACTCCTAATAAAGTGTCTCTGTGTGAATAATTGTATGAACCCCCTCAGAAACCCCATAATAGTTACTGTTGTGATATAATAAGAATAAAGCTCATTATAATAACTCACTGATAAGAGACACATTGTAGAAGCATAAAAATGAGATAATATATAATACACCTAAAGCTATAAAATACACTGTTGGGGACTGGTCTCTGTTCTACATGAAAATGTTTCCATTGATTGGGATTTGTCCTAATACTTTGTCTTTCTTACTCCTAGTATTGATTCTGAATGGCCCCATTGAATTGCATAGGTCCGTGTGATGTCCGTTGTTTTAACACACGTAAGGCCTTATTCACACGAACGCGTTTAACGTCCATGATACGTCGCACGGACCTATGTTAGTCAATGGGGCCGTTCAGACAGTCCGTGATTTTCACACAGCGTGTGTCCGCTGCGTAAAACTCACGACATGTCCTATACTTGGCCGTTTTTCCCGCATCACTCACCCATTGAAGTCAGTGGGTGCATGAAAATCACGCGCAGCACATGGAAGCACTTCCGTGTGTCGAACGTGACTCGCGCAACTGTAGATAAATAAATGAAGGAAAAAATTAAAGCACGTCCTTCATTTCTTTTTCTAAACATCAAAACCGCGTGTCATAAGGATGGCATATGCGTGGAAATCACGCAGCCACGCACCATTCACTGATGACACACGGAACTGCAAGATGCACACGTTCGTGTGAATAAGGCCTAACACGGATGTGGAATACGCTGGTGTGAATAAGGCCTAAGTTGTATTTTTATACACGTATGCTTTGTGCGCTCAAAAAAAAAAAAAGTGGATTTTGCCTGCATACAGTAGAAGTTGCTTGTTGTCTGCAGTATTTTTTTTTTCAAATACATTTGTAGATGATGGCCAAATATTGTAGGGCTTCTGTTTCAGTGTTTTGAGAGCGCACACTTTTATGGCTGTAGATGTATGTGGTATTTATATATATATATAAGCTTTTATCACCTTGATCTATTCATTGTAAATGATATTTTCTCTAAATCGCTGATTGTATGTGAGTTTTAGGCACAAATGTGAATTTTAATGCATTTGTTTTTAAAAATAAATTCCTCTATCCTATATCTAAGGTGTGATAGTGAAGGTGAACACGGCCGCCAGGACCACGTCAAGACAACTGCAATCGTCCAGAAAAATAGGAGCTTTGTGGACGCCTCATTTTTCTAGGTGTGTAATCCCTGCATTTTATAGATTGTTACTTTTTTTTTGTACATTTCCTGCTTAAAGCCACATTTTTGGTGTTTTCAATTTGTAATTTTATGGAGATAATATATGTACATGTAGAAACAGGCACAAGTGGTATGTATGTATGTATGTATGTATGTATGTATGTATGTATGTATGTATGTATGTACGTATGTATGTATGTATGTATGTATGATATATGTATGTATGTATGTATGTATGTATGATATATGTATGTATGTATGTATGTATGTATGATATATATATTTTTTTTTTTATTGTGTCTCCTTAATCTAACTTTTTGGTATTTCCTCATGGGAATTGGTCTGTGATATGACCTTTTTTTCCCCCTTTTTTAACAACTTAATTAATAAAATTATTTATTTTTACTACATACCCATGTGAGTGCTGATATATCCTAGAGGGTTTTTTTGTTTTTTCTTTTCTGCTTTAATTACTAGGATAGCACCGTGTGGCATTCGGTCCACAAAATTTCTTGGGTTATTGGATATCAAATATTTTCTTTTTTTCAGATATATATATATATATATATATATATATATATATATGCATGTATGTATGATATATATGTATGTATGTATGTATGTATGCTGCTACGGGGCCCGCGGCATGAGGCTCCGCTAGCTGCCGTTATGGCTGCTACAGCGCGACACCCCTGAACACTACGGCAGAGCAGGGAGGTATCTCCCCACTCTGCCATTAAACAAAAGACATGTATCCCCTATCCACAGGATAGGGGATACATGTGTGATCGCTGGCATTGATAGGGAGAACGGGGGACTGAAAGTCCCCTGAAGTTCTCCATCACAAAACTCGGACTTCCGGGGTCTGTGTCGGCAGCTCCGTAGAAATGAATGGAGCACCGGTCGCGCTTGTGCGCATGCGTGACCAGCGCTCCTTTCATTTTTATTGAGCTGCGCAGACGCCGGAAGTCCGAGGTTAGTCATGGAGAACTTCGGGGGACTTTCGGTCCCCCGTTCTCCTTATCGCTAGGAGCGATCACACATGTATCCCCTGACCTGTGGATAGGCGATGCATGTTATTTGTAGGAGACACTGTAGGTCGCATTTTTTGGGGGGGCTGGGGACGCTGTATGGCGTTCCCTACAGGGGGGGCTGTATGGCGTTCCCTACAGGGGGGGACTGTATGGCGTCCCCTGCAGGGGGGGACTGTATGGCGTCCCATGCAGGGGGGGGGACTGTATGGCGGCCCCTGCAGGGGGGAGCTGTATGGCGTTCCCTACAGGGGGGGGCTGTATGGCGTTCCCTACAGGGGGGGGCTGTATGGCGTTCCCTACAGGGGGGGCTGTATGGCATTCCCTACAGGGGGGGCTGTATGGTGTTCCCTACAGGGGGGCTGTATGGCGTTCCCTACAAGGGGGGGCTGTATGGCGTTATCTACAGGGGGGCTGTAAAAAAAGCACTATCTACAAGGGGGGGGGGGTTGTGTGACACCCAGGGGAGGGGGGGCCACAGTAAAAAGTTTGCTATGGGGCCCAGTCTTTCCTAGTTACGCCCCTGTATGTATGTATGATATATATGTGTGTATGTATGATATATATGTGTGTATGTATGTATTTATTTATGATATATATATATATATATATATATATATATATATGTATATATATATGTATGTGTGTATGATATATATATATATATATATATATGTATGTATGTATGTATGTGTGCATGTATGTATATATGTATGTGTGTGTGTGTGTGTGTGTGTGTATGTATTTATGATATATATACTGTATGTATGTATGTATGTATGTATGATATATATATGTATGTATGTATGATGTATGTATGTATGTATGTATACATGTATGTATGTGTGTATGTATGATATATATGTATGTATATATGTATGTGTGTATGTATGATGTGTATGTATGTATGATGTATGATGTATGCATGTATGTATGATATATGTATGTATGTATATATATATATATATGTGTGTATGTATGTATGTATGCATGTATGCATATATGTATGTATGTATGTATGATATATGTATGTATGTATATATGTATGTATGTATATAGTATGTATGTATGTATGAATAATGTATGTATGCATGTATGTATGTATGAATAATGTATGTATGTATGTATGAATAATGTATGTATATATATATATATGTGTGTATGTATGTATATATGTGTGTGTATGTATGTATATATGTGTGTATGTATGTATATATGTGTGTATGTATGTATGTATATATATATATGTATGATATATGTATGTATGTATGATATATGTATGTATGAACGCTGCACATATTGAACTTTTTTTTTTTAGTATGCCTGGAGCATAACATTTTCTGCTTTAGGTTACACTGTTGACATAAAGAATAAATTTGTATGCATTTTTTTTAATTAAAAATGACACTTTATACACACAAGGACCGTCATGCAATTTTATGCGGAGTGGCAAATGGACAATGTACCAGGAATCTACTTTCAGAAAATATATAAGTATGGGGGGTTTAGTATGATTTTTTTTACTTAGTAATATAGGTTTTATTTGTACATGACAAAAATAAGAGGCAAAATGCCTAAAAAACCCTGGTAGTGAAAGGGTTAAAAAGGTCCAACAGGAAAGACTGGCGCAACCAATCGGAGCTCAGCTTTCATTTCAAAACTGCTCTGAAAAAAAGCTGCACTGTGATTGGTTGCTATGGGCAACAAGGACAGTTGATGTGTTTGACAGTCTGTCCGCCATCCATGCAGCGTGATGTATAATCTGTACACAAGACAGGTAACAGAAAGAAGTATTTATATGTAATGTATAGACATGCTTAGTAGATGACGGACATTACAATATTTACACTAAAGATGCAAATGTGACGATGACATTCTACTTTCTTACAAGCCGATTCTGCCTTCCTTGTAGCCGGATCCCTCTGGGTGGGGGGAAATATTGTGCATGCCATTAGGCTGTGTTCATATGACAGATTTTTCTTATGGAAAAATCAGACGTGGAATTGGTCGAGAAACCGCGGTAGAAAACCACGGCCGACCCTCAGATTTCGGTCGTTGTTTTGTAGTAAAAACGGAGGCGTTTCTGGACACAGATTAGAACCATTTAATGGGGCTAATCTGCCTACGATTACCTGATGTGGAACATGCGACGGAAAACGCGTGACATGTCACTTTTTTTCAGCGAGGCGGTGTACAATTTCACCCGCTTAATATTCTGTTCTGTATAAACGGGTGGTTTCTCTTTATAGACAATGGTGCACTTTTTTCCGCGTGAAAATTCTGCCTTGTGAACAGGGCCTTAGTCCTGGCAAGGAGAAAAATCACATGGAGGCTTGGAGAAAATCAAGACTGAAATACGACAATGAAATCTGAATATATAAAGTGAAATAATGTCCTTCTAGGGCGACACAGGATAATGATTGTGACAGCGGTGCCTTATATTGTACACGTCCACCTCACATAACCGCCGGCCTCTGCTTCAATGATTCCAGTAAGAGTAGGAGGTTCCCCCGGGGCAAGAATTACCACAGCGGAAAGATGTACAAGACTTGTGAATGTTGTTATTCCCATCCCATTACACCTGGGTTCTCATGGCTAGGTGTTGTGGCTTTTTTTGTCATAAACTTCCAAATCGGGCAACACACAGACACACACACACACACACAGACACACACACACGCACATACATACACACACACACGCACATACATACACACACATATACACACACACACACACGCACATACATACACACACACACACACACACACACATACACACGCACGCACGCAACACACACACACACAGACACATACACACACACACACACACACGCACATACATACACACTCACACACACACACACACACACTCACATACACACACGCACGCACGCACGCACGCACAGACACACAAACAGACACACACAGAGACACACACGGATCTGTATTGCATTATGGGCCTACACTGTTCCTCTAATTTTACACATTCCGTAAGAAGAAAAGAAAATGTGTCACGCTCCACCACACGCCATAGGGAGGATATGGCGTCTCATTAAAGCACCGCACGGCGACAGAGGGTGAAATACAGAATTGTAACTTGTCAGATATACAATACATGTTAGAGGCTTTAGTACTTGCTGTAAGAGGTGTAAATGGAAGTCTTCCCAGCTCATGATTCATCAAAACTCTACACAGGTTAGGCTCTGTTCACAACACCATTAGAGCCCGAAACCTCACTGACCCATTAGAAGTCAATGGGATCTTTTACACAACGGATCCATCATGATTGTCATAGCTCTGTCAATAAATCCTAGGATTTGTACCAGTCTAAATAAGAGCCAAGGCTTGATATGGAATCAATCATTTCAGTTTGTGAGGGTAAATAATCGTTTTCTAGGAGTCCTAAGCTGATCCACTCCCCCACACCAGCCAAAATGGCTCCATTACCAATACCAGCAGAGTGCCCCATAAACAGTGCCAGTAGAGTGCCCCATAAACAGTGCCAGTAGAGTGCCCCATAAACAGTGCCAGTAGAGTGCCCCATAAACAGTGCCAGTAGAGTGCCCCATAAACAGTGCCAGTAGAGTGCCCCATAAACAGTGCCAGTAGCGTGCCCCATAAACAGTGCCAGTAGAGTGCCCCATAAACAGTGCCAGTAGAGTGCTTCCCTGCGTGCAGCCACAAGCAGGAGCTCAATGATACATGTTTACACAGCTACCATGCGGCCATAGAAATAAATATGCAGCAAGAGCCCCTGTTCTCAGCCGTCAGGAGACTTTCAGGAGACCTCCTTCTCTGCCGGGAGATTTCTTGTAGACTACTGGACAATCCTGGAGAGTAGGCAAGAATGACGTCTATGTGTTTAGTCAGACACAAACCCAAAGCACATTATTAACCCCTTCCCATCGCCGACATTATTTTTATTCACATTTTTTCCACCCCACCTTCCAAAAGCCATATTTTTTTTTTAATTCTCCGTGCGGGGGGGGGGGGGGGGGGTTCGTGTGGAAAGTGAAGATATAACATAGCAGCGATAGCTTTGTTTTCTTGGTTTCACTTTTATGGAATTCACCGTTTGTAAAAATGGCTAGTTAACTTTATTCTGCGGGTCAGTACGATTACGGCAATACCAAATGTATATGTTTTTTTTATGGTTTACTACTTTAAGGGCTTGTCCACATGTAACGGAATTGCTGCAGGAATTTCCGCTTGGACTAGCAGACAATCTGCTATGGAAAAACATTTCCTGCATTTTTTTACTGTAGAAAATATTCCGGATTTTGCTGCGTTTTTTTTCCAAGTCTGTGAGATGGTGACATTTCCTCTGAAAAACGCAGGAATTCAGTCCACTTTCCGCAGCAGGAATTTACATACAGCCGGTGAATTTCAGGACTGACATTTTATGCAGCGTGTGGATAACATTCGCTCATTCACACCCACTTTGCTGCTACTGTATTCTGCTGCATATTATCCGTTCGCAACTCCGAATGGAAAATACGCAGCCATTTGCGTTACATGTGGACAAGCCCTTACAAGGAGAAAATTCATTATTAAAAATAAAATTTGTTTTGTGTTGCCATATTCTGAGACATAACTTTTTGATTTTTCCGTCTATATGAGGGCTTATTTTCTGCAGGCCGAGCTGTAGTTTTAATTGGTACCATTTTGGGGTACATAAGACTTTTTGACCACTTTTTATTAAATTCTTTTGTGGGATACAAGGTGACTAAAAAACACAGCGATTTTGGGGCTTTCATTTTATATTGTAACAGTTTGGACTTTTACAGGTGTCGCGATTCCAGATATGTTAAAATAAAAAATCCACTGCTTTTGAGCGAAAATGTTTTTATTTTTAATATTCTTTTGGTCTATGTAAAAAAAAAAAAATGAACAGGGAGATGTGCTGCCAACAACGGTAATATTTTCGGCTGCATAAACGTTACAATCAGTCGATGAACGAGCGTTATACCCAGAAAAGGAGTATACAGTTACTCACAAAAGATAAAGAATAAAATCAAAATATACAACCCATCAAACCAAACCAAACAACAATCCCCAGTAGAAGAGTAGAAGCCCTAACATTTAATATAAAAATGGAAGAATCCCCAAAATACAGCAAAGGGGGATATCACTGGCAATATTGTTCACAATCTGTGCAAAGCCATACTATAAGAAAGGCACAAATGATACCTTCTCATTCAGGCCCAAAGGAGCTTGGGTGCGTAACTTTATGATCCAACGACATTCAATTCGCTCATGAAGTTTGGCTAGATTCCCTCCTCAGGAGCCCAAAGAAAGTTTATCAATTTCAGGAACTTTTAAATCCTGACATCTGCCCTTGTGTTTCTCCCTAAAGTGCTTAGGTATTGGTTTAAATTTGATGAGTTTCTGAGGGTCCAATTTCACTGCTGCCCTGATATCCTTGGCATGTTCCTGGGTGCGTACCCTCAGATCTCGTGTGGTCATACCCACGTATATCAAACCACAAGTGCATGTAGCGCGATATATGACCCCCGTGGTACTGCAATTAATGACGTGCACAATTTTGTGTTCATCACATCCTGATGAATCACAAAATGTGTCTGTCCTAACAATCATGCTACAGATAGAGCAGTGGCCACATGGGAATGAGCCCCACTTAGGGCCCGATGACACACAGGGAGGTACATAATGGCTTCTTACTAACATGTCCTTTAGTGTTCTGCTTCTTTTAGCCACCATCAATGGTCGGTGTGGAAGAACACCCCTAAGATCGGGATCATTCTGCCATTGTGTGTTAGAGTTGGTTACAAATCTGACCAGATTTCCTTTGATCTACGTACCTTTTGTATCAACAGAATGTCCCGATTAGTACTCCTTGCTCTTTGGCATCCTTTTTCAGCATCTATATTTCTGTAGCCACGTTGTCTTAATCTCTGTTTCAGATTTGAGGCCTGTTCTTTAAAATTCCGATGAGAATTAAATCACTCATTTAGCCCTCAAGAATTGGCCTGTCGGGATGGAACGCACAATATGAGGAGTATAAAACGATGATGCGTGCAATAAAGAATTCACCGCTGTTGCTTTCCGAAAGATGGTCGTGCTTAAATGACCGTTATACAAAACCAAGAAATTTATGTCAAGAAATTCCTACAATTTCTTAGGACTGGAAAACCCCTTTAAGCTAAAGGGTTTTCCCACTAAGAACATTTATCACCTATCCACTGGATAGGTGATAAATATATGATCGCTAAGGGCCCCACTACTGGGACCCCCACCGACCATGTACTAACTCCTTATGAAATTTTGTTCGAAAATCACCCAGGTTGCCCATAACACCTACAGACTCAGAACTATATTTGTCACATGACACCCTTGTCCAATATGTGATAAGGCTTCAGAAGCAGTTTTAGGCATGGTTTACAATGTGCGTTTTTGTTGCGTTTTTAGCATTCTTTTTTTGTTTGGTTTGATGAACTTCCACGTTAGTTTATCTACCAAAACAAAAAAAATTCATGGCAAAAACGCACAGTGTAAACCCAGCCTGAGAGAGTTAAGACTCAGGTGCAGGAGGCTCAACATAAATGTACTGAAGAGACTTATTCCGTTAATCTGTGAAACTTTATAATGATCAATTAGTTTTACATTCTGGTTTATTTACAGTGCTTTGGGGAAGTCTCTTCAAGGTACTGCTGCTGAACATCCTTACTGCCATGAAGTGTGAAAGAAGTGATACCTGGATCGATTCTTCCTATGTGAAGAAATCTGCACATATTATTTAGACCGACTCATCACCCGTGAGAGAAACCAATTATTACTGGAGACCTGCGAGCAGTTGTAACTTGATCCTCTGTTAGACGGAAAATTCCTTGACCTGGAGGAAAAGATAAGTGGGTCTGAGGATAATATACCGCACAGAAGACCCCCAGGTGAGAAGAAGGAGGTTGCTTCATGTAAGCCCACCTCACATGAAACAGCTGCAACAGGTACTGTTCTTTGCTCCCCTACAAGAGGTCAAGAATAATAGCATTAGATTCTACAGTATTTGATGACAGACAGTCTCCTGAAACTCTGCAATGGCCGACTTCTTCAATCCACTTGGACCTAAACCAGACAAAGGACTATGGAGTTTCATTGCTCGTAGCTCTATACATCAAAGTCTATGTATTTCAGCTTTCTGACATCATTCTTTTCTTAAAGCAATCTGACAACAACACTCTTACCAAACAACATAGAATACTCCAACGTGACTTCAGTGAAATACAGGAGTGAATTGTATATTACTGCAAACTAAATCGGAAGTACTGATACCTACGATTATCGACTTTCTGACATCATTCTTCCTTAACCCCTTCCCTCTTTGGCCGCTTTTGACCTTCCTGACAGAGTGTAAAGGATCTGCCAGGTACTACGTCTGTGTATACTCCCGAGATTAATCAGTCGACACCTGAGGCCAGACCTCTTAGGGCATGACCACACGTGGCGGATTTCCTCCGCAACTGTCCGCATCAATGCCGCACAGAATCTGCGTTGCAGATTCTGCTGCGGATCTGCACAAAATGTGCAGTACATTGATGCGGACTGGCTGCTGCGGACTGCGGGAAAAGTGCTTCCCTTCTCCCTATCAGTGCAGGATAGAGAGAAGGGACAGCACTTTCCCTAGTGAAAGTAAACGAATGTCATACTTACCGGCCGTTGTCTTGGTGACGCGTCCCTCTTTTGGCATCCAGCCCGACCTCCCTGGATGACGCGCCAGTCCATGTGACCGCTGCAGCCTGTGCTTGGCCTGTGATTGGCTGCAGCCGTCACTTACACTGAAACGTCATCCTGGGAGGCCGGACTGGAGACAGACGCAGGGAGTTCTCGGTAAGTATGAACTTATATGTTTTTTTACAGATACATGTATATTGGGATCGGTAGTCACTGTCCCGGGTGCAGAAACAGTTACTGCCAATCGCTTAACTCTTTCAGCACCCTGGACAGTGACTATTTACAGACGTCTCCTAGCAACGCTCCCGTCATTACGGGAGCCCCATTGACTTCCTCAGTCTGGCTGTAGACCTAGAAATACATAGGTCCAGCCAGAATGAAGAAATGTCATGGTAGTAAAACCAATACGCTCCGCAGCACACATAATATCTGCAGACTTCATTGCGGAATTTTGATTCTCCATTGAAGTCAATGGAGAAATTCCGCCATGAGTCCGCCACTGCTCCGCAACAGACAGAGCATGCTGCGGACACCAAATTCCGCTCCGCAGCCTATGCTCCGCAGCGGAATTGTACGCATCGTCTAAACGAACACTGCTAAATTAAAGTGAAAGTCAATGGAGAAACGGCTCCGCTGCGGATTAACGCTGCGGAGTGTCCGCAGCGGAATTTAAGTGAAATTCCGCCACGTGTGAACCCGCCCTTAGACTGACACCGGCTCCCACCAACCAGGGTGGCAGGCTCAGGAGTGGGAGAGCCTATCGCGGCCTGGTCAGTCGGAGTTAGCTCCGCCCCCTGTTCATTTATACCTGCCGTGTTCTCTTCCTCAGTGCTTGTTATTCTTCTTGGATTCCTGGCCCCACTGCTGCCTTGCTCCAGCCTGCTTCTGCCGTGCTTCTGCCTTGCTTCAGTTCCGCTTATCCTGCTTCGCTTTGCCCCTGGCTTGCTTCCTGCTCCGTGCTCTGCGTTTGTATACTCCACTACATCCTGATCCTGACTGGCTCATTCACCGCTCCGTTTCCTCGTGGTGTTCCGTGGCCTACTGCCCCTTCCCTTGCGTGTTCCCTGTTTGTACTCCCTTGCACTTAGACAGCGTAGGGACCGCTGCCAAGTTGTACCCCGTCACCTCGGGCGGGTCGTTGCAAGTAGGCAGGGACAGGGCGGTGGGTAGATTAGGGCTCACTTGTTCCCTTCACCTCCTTCCTGCCATTACATAATAACAAGCCCATACCTAGTCTACTATTTCTCCTACTCTGACGCTATCATGGACCCCCTTGAGACCCTGACCCAGCAGATGCAGGGCCTCTCCCTACAGGTCCAGGCCCTGGCTCAGAGGGTCAACCAGGCTGACGCTGCCTTAGTAGTACCCCTCACAACACCTCTAGAACCCGACCTCAAGTTACCTGACCGGTTCTCAGGGGACCGTAAGACTTTTCTCTCCTTCCGGGAGAGTTGCAGACTTTATTTCCGCCTAAAACCTCACTCCTCAGGTTCCGAGAACCAGCGGGTGGGTATCATTATATCCCGACTCCAGGAAGGGCCCCAAGAGTGGGCCTTCTCCTTGGCTCCTGACGCCCCTGAACTTTCCTCCGTTGATCGTTTTTTCTCTGCCCTCGGACTCATTTACGACGAGACTGACAGGACTGCCTTAGCCGAGAGTCAGCTGGTGACCTTACGTCAGGGTAGGAGACCTGTTGAGGAATACTGTTCTGATTTTAGAAAGTGGTGCGTAGCTTCTCGGTGGAACGACCCGGCCCTAAGGTGCCAGTTTAGGTTAGGATTATCTGACGCCCTGAAGGATCTGCTGGTTAACTACCCCTCTTCTGACTCCCTAGACCAGGTTATGGCCCTAGCAGTACGACTTGACCGACGTCTCAGGGAACATCAGCTTGAACGTTTCAATGTGTTCCCCTCTGACTTCCCTGCGATTCCCCCCGAGGTCCCGTCTCCTCGCTCTTGCATGGAGGACTCGGAGGTACCTATGCAACTCGGGGCCTCAATGTTCCCTCGACAACGTATACAGTTTCGCAGGAAGAATGGTCTCTGCTTCTATTGTGGGGACGACAAGCATCTACTGAACACCTGTCCCAGGCGCAAGAATAAACAGCCGGAAAACTTCTGCGCCTAAGTGATCATCGGGGAGGTCACTTGGGCGCACAGGTATTTCCCGTTAATATGAAACGCAATAAAATTTTGCTTCCCTTTCAGGTCTCGTTTGCTGGCCGGTCTGCCACTGGCAGTGCCTTCGTGGATTCTGGCTCATCTGCTATTATCATGTCTGTGGAATTTGCTATGTCTCTAAAAATGCCTTTTATTGATTTGCCTTATCCTATCCCGGTAGTGTGTATCGACTCCACTCCTCTTGCTAATGGTTATTTTACTCAGCATACTCCTGTTTTTGAACTCCTTGTTGGCTCCATGCATTTGGAGCAGTGCTCTGTACTGGTGATGCAGGGATTATCGTCCGATCTGGTATTAGGTCTTCCCTGGTTGCAGCTGCATAATCCCACGTTTGATTGGAATACTGGGGATCTCACCAAATGGGGTAGTGAATGCCTGATGTCATGTCTTTCGGTTAACTCTATTTCTCCCCGGGAGGAGGTAAACACGCTTCCTGAGTTTGTTCAGGACTTCGCTGATGTGTTTTCTAAGGAGGCCTCCGAGGTGTTGCCCCCTCATAGAGATTACGATTGCGCCATCGATTTGGTGCCTGGTGCCAAGCTTCCTAAGGGTAGGATATTTAATCTTTCATGTCCTGAACGTGAAGCTATGAGGGAGTATATCCAAGAATGCCTGGCCAAGGGTTTCATTCGCCCCTCGACTTCTCCTGTAGGTGCTGGCTTCTTCTTCGTGGGGAAGAAGGATGGTGGTCTTAGGCCGTGCATTGATTATCGGAACCTGAATAAGGTCACCGTAAGGAACCAGTATCCCCTTCCTTTGATTCCGGATCTTTTTAATCAGGTTCAGGGGGCCCAATGGTTTTCTAAGTTCGATCTACGGGGGGCATATAACCTTATCCGCATCAAAGAGGGGGATGAGTGGAAAACTGTGTTCAACACACCCGAAGGTCATTTCGAATACCTGGTCATGCCCTTTGGGTTGTGTAATGCCCCTGCCGTCTTCCAGAATTTTATTAATGAAATTCTGAGAGATTACCTGGGTAATTTTCTTGTAGTGTACCTTGATGACATACTGGTGTTTTCCAAGGACTGGTCCTCCCACGTGGAGCATGTCAGGAAGGTCCTCCAGGTCCTCCGGGAAAATAATCTGTTTGCGAAGACCGAAAAATGTGTGTTTGGGGTACAGGAGATACCATTTTTAGGTCAAATCCTCACTCCTCATGAATTCCGCATGGACCCTGCCAAGGTTCAGGCTGTGGCGGAATGGGTCCAACCTGCCTCCCTGAAGGCGCTACAGTGTTTTTTGGGGTTCGCTAACTATTACAGGAGATTTATTGCCAACTTCTCGGTCGTCGCTAAGCCTCTTACGGACCTTACTCGCAAGGGTGCTGATGTCCTCCATTGGCCCCCTGAGGCCGTCCAGGCATTTGAGACCCTCAAGAAGTGCTTTATCTCGGCCCCCGTGCTGGTTAAGCCCAACCAAAGGGAGCCATTTATTGTGGAGGTTGACGCATCCGAGGTGGGAGTGGGGGCCGTCTTGTCCCAGGGTACCAGCTCCCTCACGCATCTCCGCCCCTGTGCTTACTTCTCTAGGAAGTTTTCGCCCACGGAGAGTAACTATGATATTGGCAACCGCAAACTTTTAGCTATTAAATGGGCTTTTGAAGAGTGGTGTCACTTCCTGGAGGGGGCCAGACACCAGGTAACGGTCCTTACTGACCACAAGAATCTGGTTTTCCTAGAATCTGCCCGGAGGCTTAATCCTAGACAAGCTCGTTGGGCACTATTCTTTACCAGATTTAATTTCTTGGTTACCTATAGGGCTGGGTCCAAAAATATTAAGGCTGATGCACTGTCACGTAGTTTCATGGCCAATTATCCTCCCGAGAAGGATCCTGCTTGTATTTTACCCCCTGGTATAATCGTTTCTGCCACTGATTCTGATTTAGCTTCTGACATCGCGGCTGATCAAGGTTCAGCTCCCGGGAACCTCCCTTGGGACAAACTGTTTGTCCCCCTGCAATACCGGCTAAGGGTACTCAGGGAAAACCATGACTCCGCACTATCTGGTCATCCTGGCATCTTGGGTACCAAACACCTCATTACCAGAAACTATTGGTGGCCTGGGTTGCCTAAAGACGTTAGGGCTTACGTCGCCGCTTGTGAGGTTTGTGCTAGGTCCAAGACCCCTAGGTCCCGACCTGCGGGCTTACTACGTTCCTTGCCCATTCCCCAGAGACCTTGGACCCATATCTCCATGGATTTTATCACCGATTTGCCTCCATCTCAGGGCAAGTCGGTGTTGTGGGTGGTAGTAGACCGCTTCAGCAAGATGTGCCACTTTGTGCCCCTTAAGAAACTACCTAACGCCAAGACGTTAGCTTCTTTGTTTGTTAAACACATTCTGCGTCTCCATGGGGCCCCAGTCAATATAGTTTCTGACAGAGGGGTACAATTTGTTTCCTTATTTTGGAGAGCTTTTTGTAAAAAGTTGGAGATTGATCTGTCCTTCTCCTCCGCCTTCCATCCCGAAACTAATGGCCAAACGGAAAGGACTAACCAATCCCTGGAACAATATTTAAGGTGTTTCATCTCTGACTGTCAATTTGATTGGGTCTCATTCCTTCCCCTCGCCGAATTTTCCCTGAATAACCGGGTCAGTAACTCGTCAGGGGTCTCCCCGTTTTTCTGTAATTTTGGGTTTAACCCAACGTTCTCCTCCATTTCTCCTGGTTGTTCCAATAATCCCGAGGTAGAGGACGTTCATCGGGAACTGTGCACAGTCTGGGCCCAGGTTCAGAAGAACCTAGAGGCGTCCCAGAGCGTACAAAAGATTCAGGCTGATAGTAGACGTTCTGCTAACCCCCGGTTTGTCGTCGGGGATCTGGTCTGGTTTTCGTCCAGGAACTTGCGCCTTAAGGTCCCGTCCAGGAAGTTTGCTTCCTGATTTATTGGACCTTATAAGGTCATTGAAGTCCTCAACCCTGTATCTTTCCGTCTGGAGCTGCCCCCATCCTTTCGCATACATGACGTCTTCCATGCCTCCCTCCTTAAACGCTGCTCCCCGTCCTGGTCCCCCTCGAAGAAACCTCCTGTTCCCGTTCTTACCCCTGAGGGGGTGGAATTCGAGGTGGCCAAGATTATGGACAGTAGGATGATCCAGGGCTCCCTCCAGTACCTGGTCCATTGGAGAGGATACGGGCCGGAGGAGAGGACTTGGGTACCTGCTCGAGATGTTCACGCTGGGGTATTGATCAGGAGGTTCCACCTTCTCTTCCCCACTAAACCGGGTCCTCTTAGTAAGGGTCCGGTGGCCCCTCATAAAAGGGGGAGTACTGTAAAGGATCTGCCAGGTACTACGTCTGTGTATACTCCCGAGATTAATCAGTCGACACCTGAGGCCAGACCTCTTAGACTGACACCGGCTCCCACCAACCAGGGTGGCAGGCTCAGGAGTGGGAGAGCCTATCGCGGCCTGGTCAGTCGGAGTTAGCTCCGCCCCCTGTTCATTTATACCTGCCGTGTTCTCTTCCTCAGTGCTTGTTATTCTTCTTGGATTCCTGGCCCCACTGCTGCCTTGCTCCAGCCTGCTTCTGCCGTGCTTCTGCCTTGCTTCAGTTCCGCTTATCCTGCTTCGCTTTGCCCCTGGCTTGCTTCCTGCTCCGTGCTCTGCGTTTGTATACTCCACTACATCCTGATCCTGACTGGCTCATTCACCACTCCGTTTCCTCGTGGCGTTCCGTGGCCTACTGCCCCTTCCCTTGCGTGTTCCCTGTTTGTACTCCCTTGCACTTAGACAGCGTAGGGACCGCCGCCAAGTTGTACCCCGTCGCCTAGGGCGGGTCGTTGCAAGTAGGCAGGGACAGGGCGGTGGGTAGATTAGGGCTCACTTGTTCCCTTCACCTCCTTCCTGCCATTACACAGAGCCTCATTTTTCAAATCTGACATGTTTCACTTTATGTGGTAATAACTCCGGAATGCTTTTACCTATCCAAGTGATTCTGAGATTGTTTTCTCGTGACACATTGGACTTTATGTTACTGGCAAAATTTTCCCCATACATTCAGTATTTAATTGTGAAAAACACCAAAATTTAGCGAAAAATTGCAAAAATTTGCATTGTTCTCAATTTAAATGTATCTGCTTGTAAGACAGGCAGTTATACCACACAAAAATGTTGCTAACTAACATCCCCCATATGTCTACTTTAGATTGGCATCGTTTTTTGAACATCATTTTATTTTTCTAGGACGTTACAAGTCTTAGAACTTTAGCAGCAATTTCTCACATTTTCAAGAAAATTTCAAAATGCTATTTTTACAGGGGCCAGTTCAGTTGTGAAGTGGCTTTGAGGTCCTTAGATATTAGAAACCCCCAATAAGTCACCCCATTTTCTCAAAGTATTCAAAACAGCATTTAGAAAGTTTCTTAACCCTTTAGACATTGCGCAGGAATTAAGGCAAAGTAGAGGTGAAATTTACAAAGTTCATTATTTTTTTCCAGAAATTCATTTTGAATCCATTTTTTTTGTACCACAGAATGTTTTACCCAAGAAATGCAACTCAATATTTATTTTCCAGGTTCTGCAGTTTTAGGAAATATCCCACATGTGGCTCTAGTGTGCTACTGGACTGAAGCACCGGCCTCAGAAGCAAAGGAGCACCTGGTGGATTTTGGGTCTCCTTTTTATTAGAATATATTTTAGGCACCATGTCAGCTTTGAACAGGTCTTGTGGAACTAAAACAGTGGAAACCGCCCAAAAGTGACCCCATTTTGGAAACTACACCCCACGAGGAATTTATCTAGGGTTGTAGCAAGCATTTTGACTGGCCAGTTTTTTTGCAAAAATTTTTGGAACTAGGCCATGAAAATGAAAATCTACATTTTTTCAAATAAAATGTATGTTTAGCTAATTTTTTTTCATTTCCAAAAGAACTAAAGTAGAAAAAGCACCACAACATTTGTAGAGCAATTTCTCCCGAGTTTAACAATACCCCACATGTGGTAATAAACTGTTATTTGGACACACAGCAGGGCTTAGAATGGAAAGAGCGCCATTTGGCTCTTGGAGCTCAAATTTAGCAGGAATGGTTTGCGGAGGCCATGTCGCATTTGCAAAGCCCCCTAGGGGACAAAACAGTGGAAACCCCCAACAATTGACCCCATTTTGGAAACTATACCCCTCGAGGAATTTATCTAGGGGTGTAGCAAGCATTTTGACCGGCCAGTTTTTTTGCAAAAATTTTTGGAACTAAGCCATGAAAATGAAAATCTACATTTTTTCAAATAAAATGTAGGTTTAGCTAATTTTTTTTCATTTCCACAAGGACTAAAGGATAAAAAGCACCATAAAATTTGTAAAGAAATTTCTCACGAGTAAAACAATACCCCACATGTGGTAATAAACGGTTGTTTGGACACACGGTAGGGCTTAGAAGGGAAAGAGCACCATTTGGCTCTTGGAGCTCAAATTTAGTAGGAATGGTTTGCGGAGGCCATGTCGCATTTGCAAAGCAACTGAGGGGACAAAACAGTGGAAACCCCCAACAAGTGACCCCATTTTGGAAACTTTACCCCTTGAGGAAATTATCTAGGGGTATAGTGAGCATTTTGACCCCACAGGTTTTTTGCAGAAATTTTTGGAAGTAGGCTGTGAAAATTAAAATCTACATTTTTTCAAATAAAATGTAGGTTTAGCTAATTTTTTTTCATTTCCACAAGGAGTAAAGGAGAAAAAGCACCATAAAATTTGTAAAGACATTTCTCCCAAGTAAAACAATACCCCACATGTAGTAATAAACGGCTGTTTGGAGACACGGCGAGGCTGAGAAGTGAAAGAGCGCCATTTGGCTTTTGGAACTCAAATTTAGCAGGAATGGTTTGCGGAGGCCATGTCGCATTTGCAAAGCCCCTGAGGGGACAAAACAGTGGAAACCCCCAACAAGTGGCCCCATTTTGTAAACTACACCCCATGAGGAAATTATCTAGGAGTACAGTGAGCAGTTTGACCCCACAGGTGTTTTACAGAACTTATTGGAAGTAGGCCGTAAAAATGAAAATCTACATTTTTTCAAATAAAATGTAGGTTTAGGTATTTTTGTTTCATTTCCACAAGGACTGAAGGAGAAAAAGCACCATAAAATTAGTAAAGCAACTTCTCCCGAGTAAAACAATACCCCACATGTGGTCAGAAACGGCTGTTTGGACACACGGTAGGGCTCAGAATGGAACTAGCACCATTTGGATTTTGGATAGTGTCTGGGCGCCATGTCACATTTGCTGAGCCCCTGTAGTACTAGTACAGTGGAAACACCCCAAAATTGACTCCATTTGGAAAACTGCACCCCCTGAGGAATCATCTAGGGGTATAGTGAAAATTTTGATCCCAAAGGTTTTTTGCTGAATTAATTAGAATTAAGCTATGAAAATGAAAAATTATTTTTTTTTCCAACAAGATGTAGTTTTAGATCAACATTTTTCATTTTTACAAGGAATAGAGAAGAAAAAGCACCACAACATTTGTAAAGTAATTTCTCCCGAGTACGGTAACACCCCATATGTGGTTATAATAGGCTGTTTACGTATATGGGAGCATTCAGAAGAAAAGGAGCAGTATTTATCTTTTGGAGCGTAGATTTTTCTGGAATGGTTTGCGGACGCCATGTTGCATTTGCAAAACCCCTGATGTACCAAACAAAAGTGACCCCGTTTTAGAAACTACACCCCTAAAGGCATTTATCAAGGGGTGTAGTGAGAATTTAGACTCCACAGGTGTTTTTCTGAAATTAATACGCAGTGGATGGTGCAAAGTGAAAATTGCAATTTTTCCACTGATCTGCCCATTCACCGCACAAGATGTTGTGCCCCTAGAGAATCTTACGCCATAAATTGTTAAGCGGGTTCTCCCGGGTATGGTAATGCCTTACTTGTGGCCATAAATTGCTGTTTGGGCACACTGTAGAGCTAAGAAGGAATAGACCGCCATTTTGAGCATGGATTTTGCTTGGTAGTTTTGTTTGAGTTTTGCTGGTATTTCAGTTTATAATGTTGTGGCATATGTAATCTGTGCGGAGTATATCAGTGGTATATGTAAGCTGTGCGGAGTACATCAGGGTATATGTAATCTGTGCAGAGTACATCAGTGTATATGTAAGCTGTGCGGGGTACATCAGGGCATAATAAGAGGGTATAATAATGGGGTAAATAATACAATTATCCATAGATGTGTGTTACGATGTGAAGCGATCCATTATGCGCAGGTCGGTGTCACACTGGTAAACGGTTTTCTTTCTTATCCCCCTTTTGTAACGCTCTGCACCTTTTGGGGACTTTTTCTCCTTCGTAGTTTGGGAAATATTACTGGGAAAGTTTTGCGCTGGTATAATACGGGCGCCCTCGCTTCCAGCGGATGTGCGATGTCCCTTCCCTTTCCTAGTTCCTAAATACTAGGGCCCTGAACCTGAAGGAATGTTCCCCTCCGGCCTGCGCATTGAGATGTTTTTTCATCACCGCATTACTAGTGCGTAACTTTTTTGTTTTTCAGTTGATTGAGCGGTGTGCGGGCTTGTTTTTTGCGAGACGGGCTGTAGATTTTATTGGTATCATTTTAGAACACATACGACTTTTTGATCACTTTTTATTTCATTTTTTGGTAAAGGAAATTACCAAAAACAAGCAATTCTGGAATCGTTTTTTATTGTTTTTTTTATCGGCATCCACAGTGCGCCCTAAATTACATGTTAGCTTTATTCTGCGGGTCGATACGATTACGGTGATAGCAAATTTATATAGTTTTTTTTATGTATTGCGGCTTTTGCACAATAAAATCACTTTTTTTATAAAATCATTTGTTTTCTGTGTCGCCATATTCTAAGACCCATAACTTTTTTATTTTTGCGTGCACAAAGCGGTGTCAGGGATTATTTTTTGCGGGACAAATTGTCGTTTTTATTAGTACTATTTTGGAGTAAATGTGACTTTTTGATCACTTTTTATAGAATTTTTGGAAGGAGATGTGACCTAAAAACAAAGATTCTGGCGTTGTTTTTCATGTTTTTTTTTACGGCGTTCACCGTGCGGAATAAATTACATAATAGTTTTGTAGTTTGGGTCGTTACGGACGCGGCGATACCAATTATGTATAGTTTTTTTTATTTTTACGGTTTTCCCATAATAAAAGACATACTATGGGAAAAAAAAGTCAGTTTAGCTTTATTTTTATTTTAAATGTGTGTGTTTTTATTGTTTTACCACATTTTTATTAACTTTTTTTTACTTTTCTGACTTCCCACTAGGGGACATGAGGGCCTGATGCCCCGATCGCTACTCTAATACACTGTACTACATACGAAGTGCAGTGTATTAGCGCTGTCAGTTATTCACTGACAGCAAGCCTATGAGGACACGCCGCATGCGGGTCCTCATCGGCTCCCGTACAAGGCAGACTCGGACGTCATTTTCTGGCGTCCGATTGCCACAGCAACCCAGCGATTGCGTCACTGGGTTGCCGGTAGGGTGAAAACCTATCAGATGCTGCGCTCTATTGAGCGCAGCATCTGAGGGGTTAATCTGCCGGATCGGAGAATAGCTCCGGTCCTGGCAGTTACAGGAGGGTGCCAGCTGTATAATACAGCTGTCACCCCGCGGTGATGGTGCCGGCTCTGCTTCTGAGCCCGCACAATCACTGCGCCGTACATGTACGGCGCTTTGCGGGAAGCACCTCCCGACAGCGCCGTACATGTACGGCGCATGTCGGGAAGGGGTTAAAGCAATCTGACGACACTCTTACCAACCAACATCGCATACTCCAACGTGACCTCTGCCAAATACAAATGGTACTGATACCTACGATTATCGAATAATAGGCCTCTGATGCATAAGAGGGAGTTGCAAGACCAATTAAAAGAGCCGTGGAACAATGGGTTACTGAAGATACATGAATCTAAAGAAAAGATAGTTAACAAAACCGTTGAACTTGTTCTCATTCTCTATTTTCCTCAAGAGTAAGCCCTATTAAGCCTTATTTGGCTACTTCTTTGATTCAGGGAGAATTATTACAAGGTACATGTGCACCTAATTTATTTAACAAAACCCTCAATAAGTGGGGAGCGACTAAATTATTGTTGGATAGGTTGCCATGGGTTAAAAAGCCATGGTTGTGTGGGCCTTTCTCAAAGGTTGTATTTATTTGCATTGATGCTACCGCCGGGAGTATAGGCAATACTGTGGTCATGTTTGTATGCCAACATAATAGGGACTAATCTTTTTTTAGAGTATAACTCAATGGTACATTAATGATATGGAACAATGTTTGACATGTGTAGTCACACGTGCAAATTACACAGAGCAAAGACTTTGTAAAGCTGGTAAAGTTAATTGTCCTAACACAGGTCAGAAAAAGACAATTTTATAAATGTTTACATAACAAATGCTACCACACTAGAATCTTATGATGGGCAAGATTTAGGATTTAGGCCAGAGTTGCACCTAGACATTTAGTACTACTACTGATTGACTTTTACTCTTGTTAAACCCTCAATGTTTTGGAAACGGGTGGAGGACTTTGTCTTCAATAGAATGGGCTTTCTGCGATGCTGAGGCAGTTTGGATTCCACTCTTAGAAGGACTAGAGTGATGGTGATTTCACTGATCCTAGACCTGGAGTAGATTCTGTGCATTAGCCTCCCATGGGCGAACTGTTGCTATGTCAAAAAGATTTAGGTTAGCCAATCCAACAAAAAAAAATGGATTAATCTGTCACCTAAATCTTACAGCAGTATTAGTAGAATGCTGTTCCTAGGTTAAATATGCTTTTTAAAGTTAGGAAAAAAACAAAAGTTAGGATGAGGATTAAATAAAAATTCAGGATGAAAACAACCGTCTGCAGCTTCGGCTCGACTGCCCCTTTCTTTTGAGTGGCCCCTCAATGTTTTGGAAACAGGTGGAAGACTTTATCTTCATTAGAATGGGCCCCCCTGCGATGCTGAGGCAGTTTAGACTCCACTCTTAGAAGGCCTAGAGTGATGGTGATTTCACTGATCCTAGACCCGGAGTGGACTCTGTGCATTAGCATCCCATGGGCGAACTGTTGTTATGTCAAAAAGATTTAGGTTAGCCAATCCAACCAAAAAATGTATTAATCTGTCACCTAAATGTTACATCAGTATTAGTAGATCGCTGTCCTAGGGTAAATATGCTTTTTTTAAACTTAGGAAACAAACAAAAGATAGGATAAGGATTAAATAAAAAATCAGAATTATTACAAACGTCTGCAGCTTCGGTTCGACTGCCTCTTACATTTGAGTGGCCCCTCAATGTTTTGGAAACGGGTGGAGGACTTTATCTTCATTAGAATGGGCCCCCTGCGATGCTGAGGCAGTTTGGACTCCACTCTTAGAAGGCCTAGAGTGATGGTGATTTCACTGATCCTATACCCGGGTTAAACTCTGTGCATTAGCATCCCATGGGCGATCTGTTGTTATGTCAAAAAGATTTAGGTTAGCCAATCCAAGCAAAAAATTGATTCATCTGTCACCTAAATGTTACATCAGTGTTAGTAGATCTCTGTCCTAGGGTAAATATGCTTTTTTAAACTTATGAAACAAACAAAAGTTAGGATGAGGATTAAATAAAAAATCTGAATTATTACAAACGTCTGCAGCTTCGGTTTGACTGCCCCTTACATTTGAGTGGCCCCTCAATGTTTTGGAAACTGTTGGAGGACTTTGTCTTCATTAGAATGGGCCCCCTGCGATGCTGAGGCAGTTTGGACTCCACTCTTTGAAGGCCTAGAGTGATGATGAATTCACTGATCCTGGACACGGGGTAAACTCTGTGCATTAGCATCCCATGGGCGAACTGTTCTAATGTCAAAAAGATTTAGGGAGGCCAATCCAAACAAAAAATTTATTAATCTGTCACCTAAATGTTACATCAGTGTTAGTAGATCTCTGTCCTAGGGTAAATATGCTTTTTTAAACTTAGGAAAGAAACAAAAGTTAGGATGAGGATTAAATACAAATTCAGGACGAAGACAACCGTCTGCAGCTTCGGCTCGACTGCCCCTTTCTTTTGAGTGGCCCCTCAATGTTTTGGAAACGGGTGGAGGACTTTGTCTTCATTAGAATGGGCCCCCCTGCGATGCTGAGGCAGTTTGGACTCCACTCTTAGAAGGCCTAGAGTGATAGTGATATCACTGATCCTAGACCCGTAGTGGACTCTGTGCATTAGCATCCCATGGGCGAACTGTTGTTATGTCAAAAAGATTTAGGTTAGCCAATCCAACCAAAAAATGTATTAATCTGTCACCTAAATGTTACATCAGTGTTAGTAGATCTCTGTCCTAGGGTAAATATGCTTTTTTAAATTTAGGAAACAAACAAAAGTTAGGATGAGGATTAAATAAAAAATCTGAATTATTACAAACGCCTGCAGCTTCGGTTCGACTGTCCCTTACATTTGAGTGGCCCCTCAATGTTTTGGAAATGGGTGGAGGACTTTCTCTTCATTAGAATGGGCCCCGTGCGATGCTGAGGCAGTTTGGACTCCACTCTTAGAAGGCCTAGAGTGATAGTGATTTCACTGATCCTAGACCCGTAGTGGACTCTGTGCATTAGCATCCCATGGGCGAACTGTTGTTATCTCAAAAAGATTTAGGTTAGCCAATCCAACCAAAAAATGTATTAATCTGTCACCTAAATGTTACATCAGTGTTAGTAGATCTCTGTCCTAGGGTAAATATGCTTTTTTAAATTTAGGAAACAAACAAAAGTTAGGATGAGGATTAAATAAAAAATCTGAATTATTACAAATGCCTGCAGCTTTGGTTCGACTGCCCCTTACATTTGAGTGGCCCCTCAATGTTTTGGAAACGGGTGGAGGACTTTGTCTTCATTAGAATGGGCCCCCTGCGATGCTGAGGCAGTTTGGACTCCACTCTTAGAAGGCCTAGAGTGATGATGATTTCACTGATCCTAGACACGGGGTAAACTCTGTGCATTAGCATCCCATGGGCGAACTGTTGTTATGTCAAAAAGATTTAGGGAGGCCAATCCAAACAAAAAAATTATTAATCTGTCAACTAAATGTTACATCAGTATTAGTAGAACTCTGTACTAGGGTAAATATGCTTTTTTAAACTTAGGAAAGAAACAAAACTTAGGATGAGGATTAAATACAAATTCAGGATGAAGACAACCGTCTGCAGCTTCGGCTCGACTACCCCTTTCTTTTGAGTGGCCCCTCAATGTTTTGGAAATGGGTGGAGGACTTTGTCTTCATTAGAATGGGCCCCCCTGCGATGCTGAGGCAGTTTGGACTCCACTCTTAGAAGGCCTAGAGTGATAGTGATTTCACTGATCCTAGACCCGTAGTGGACTCTGTGCATTAGCATCCCATGGGCGAACTGTTGTTATGTCAAAAAGATTTAGGTTAGCCAATCCAACCAAAAAATGTATTAATCTGACACCTAAATGTTACATCAGTGTTAGTAGATCTCTGTCCTAGGGTAAATATGCTTTTTTAAACTTAGGAAACAAACAAAACTTAGGATGAGGATTAAATAAAAATTCAGAATTATTACAAAAGTCTGCAGCTTCGGTTCGACTGCCCCTTACATTTGAGTGGCCCCTCAATGTTTTGGAAACGGGTGGAGGACTTTGTCTTCATTAGAATGGGCCCCCTGCGATGCTGAGGCAGTTTGGATTCCACTCTTAGAAGGCCTAGAGTGATGATGATTTCACTGATCCTAGACACGGGGTAAACTCTGTGCATTAGCATCCCATGGGCGAACTGTTGTTATGTCAAAAAGATTTAGGGAGGCCAATCCAAACAAAAAATTGATTAATCTGTCAACTAAATGTTACATCAGTATTAGTAGAACTCTGTACTAGGGTAAATATGCTTTTTTAAACTTAGGAAAGAAACAAAAGTTAGGATGAGGATTAAATACAAATTCAGGATGAAGACAAATGTCTGCAGCTTCGGTTCGACTACCCCTTTCTTTTGAGTGGCCCCTCAATGTTTTGGAAATGGGTGGAGGACTTTGTCTTCATTAGAATGGGCCCCCCTGCGATGCTGAGGCAGTTTGGACTCCACTCTTAGAAGGCCTAGAGTGATAGTGATTTCACTGATCCTAGACCCGTAGTGGACTCTGTGCATTAGCATCCCATGGGCGAACTGTTGTTATGTCAAAAAGATTTAGGTTAGCCAATCCAACCAAAAAATGTATTAATCTGTCACCTAAATGTTACATCAGTGTTAGTAGATCTCTGTCCTAGGGTAAATATGTTTTTTTTAAACTTAGGAAACAAACAAAAGTTAGGATGAGGATTAAATAAAAATTCAGAATTATTACAAAAGTCTGCAGCTTCGGTTCGACTGCCCCTTACATTTGAGTGGCCCCTCAATGTTTTGGAAACGGGTGGAGGACTTTGTCTTCATTAGAATGGGCCCCCTGCGATGCTGAGGCAGTTTGGACTCCACTCTTAGAAGGCCTAGAGTGATGATGATTTCACTGATCCTAGACACGGGGTAAACTCTGTGCATTAGCATCCCATGGGCGAACTGTTGTTATGTCAAAAAGATTTAGGGAGGCCAATCCAAACAAAAAATTGATTAATCTGTCACCTAAATGTTACATCAGTATTAGTAGAACTCTGTACTACGGTAAATATGCTTTTTTAAACTTAGGAAAGAAACAAAAGTTAGGATGAGGATTAAATAAAAATTCAGGATGAAGACAACCGTCTGCAGCTTCGGCTCGACTGCCCCTTTCTTTTGAGTGGCCCCTCAATGTTTTGGAAACGGGTGGAGGACTTTGTCTTCATTAGAATGGGCCCCCCTGCGATGCTGAGGCAGTTTGGACTCCACTCTTAGAAGGCCTAGAGTGATAGTGATTTCACTGATCCTAGACCCGTAGTGGACTCTGTGCATTAGCATCCCATGGGCAAACTGTTGTTATGTCAAAAAGATTTAGGTTAGCCAATCCAACCAAAAAATGTATTAATCTGTCACCTAAATGTTACATCAGTGTTAGTAGATCTCTGTCCTAGGGTAGATATGCTTTTTTAAACTTAGGAAACAAACAAAAGTTAGGATGAGGAATAAATAAAAAATCAGAATTATTACAAACGTCTGCAGCTTCGGTTCGACTGCCCCTTACATTTGAGTGGCCCCTCAATGTTTTGGAAACGGGTGGAGGACTTTGTCTTCATTAGAATGGGCCCCCTGCGATGCTGAGGCAGTTTGGACTCCACTCTTAGAAGGCCTAGAGTGATGATGATTTCACTGATCCTAGACTCGGGGTAAACTCTGTGCATTAGCATCCCATGGGCGAACTGTTGTTATGTCAAAAAGATTTAGGGAGGCCAATCCAAATAAAAAATTTATTAATCTGTCACCTAAATGTTACATCAGTATTAGTAGAACTCTGTACTAGGGTAAATATGCTTTTTTAAACTTAGGAAAGAAACAAAAGTTAGGTTGAGGATTAAATAAAAATTCAGGATGAAGACAACCGTCTGCAGCTTCGGCTCGACTGCCCCTTTCTTTTGAGTGGCCCCTCAATGTTTTGGAAACGGGTGGAGGACTTTGTCTTCATTAGAATGGGCCCCCCTGCGATGCTGAGGCAGTTTGGACTCCACTCTTAGAAGGCCTAGAGTGATAGTGGTTTCACTGATCCTAGACCCGTAGTGGACTCTGTGCATTAGCATCCCATGGGCAAACTGTTGTTATGTCAAAAAGATTTAGGTTAGCCAATCCAACCAAAAAATGTATTAATCTGTCACCTAAATGTTACATCAGTGTTAGTAGATCTCTGTCCTAGGGTAGATATGCTTTTTTAAACTTAGGAAACAAACAAAAGTTAGGATGAGGATTAAATAAAAAATTTGAATTATTACAAACGTCTGCAGCTTCGGTTCGACTGCCCCTTACATTTGAGTGGACCCTCAATGTTTTGGAAACGGGTGGAGGACTTTATCTTCATTAGAATGGGCCCCTGCGATGCTGAGGCAGTTTGGACTCCACTCTTAGAAGGCCTAGAGTGATGATGATTTCACTGATCCTAGACACGGGGTAAACTCTGTGCATTAGCATCCCATGGGCGAACTAATGTTATGTCAAAAAGATTTAGGGAGGCCAATCCAAACAAAAAATTTATTAATCTGTCAACTAAATGTTACATCAGTATTAGTAGAACTCTGTACTAGGGTAAATATGCTTTTTTAAACTTAGGAAAGAAACAAAAGTTAGGATGAGGATTAAATACAAATTCAGGATGAAGACAACCGTCTGCAGCTTCGGCTCGACTGCCCCTTTCTTTTGAGTGGCCCCTCAATGTTTTGGAAACGGGTGGAGGACATTGTCTTCATTAGAATGGGCCCCCCTGCGATGCTGAGGCAGTTTGGACTCCACTCTTAGAAGGCCTAGAGTGATAGTGATTTAACTGATCCTAGACCCGTAGTGGACTCTGTGCATTAGCATCCCATGGGCGAACTGTTGTTATGTCAAAAAGATTTAGGTTAGCCAATCCAACCAAAAAATGTATTAATGTGTCACCTAAATGTTACATCAGTGTTAGTAGATCTCTGTCCTAGGGTAAATATGCTTTTTTAAACTTAGGAAACAAACAAAAGTTAGGATGAGGATTAAATAAAAATTCAGAATTATTACAAAAGTCTGCAGCTTCGGTTCGACTGCCCCTTACATTTGAGTGGCCCCTCAATGTTTTGGAAACGGGTGGAGGACTTTGTCTTCATTAGAATGGGCCCCCTGCGATGCTGAGGCAGTTTGGACTCCACTCTTAGAAGGCCTAGAGTGATGATGATTTCACTGATCCTAGACACGGGGTAAACTCTGTGCATTAGCATCCCATGGGCGAACTGTTGTTATGTCAAAAAGATTTAGGGAGGCCAATCCAAACAAAAAAATTATTAATCTGTCAACTAAATGTTACATCAGTATTAGTAGAACTCTGTACTAGGGTAAATATGCTTTTTTAAACTTAGGAAAGAAACAAAAGTTAGGATGAGGATTAAATACAAATTCAGGATGAAGACAACCGTCTGCAGCTTCGGCTCGACTACCCCTTTCTTTTGAGTGGCCCCTCAATGTTTTGGAAATGGGTGGAGGACTTTGTCTTCATTAGAATGGGCCCCCCTGCGATGCTGAGGCAGTTTGGACTCCACTCTTAGAAGGCCTAGAGTGATAGTGATTTCACTGATCCTAGACCCGTAGTGGACTCTGTGCATTAGCATCCCATGGGCGAACTGTTGTTATGTCAAAAAGATTTAGGTTAGCCAATCCAACCAAAAAATGTATTAATCTGACACCTAAATGTTACATCAGTGTTAGTAGATCTCTGTCCTAGGGTAAATATGCTTTTTTAAACTTAGGAAACAAACAAAACTTAGGATGAGGATTAAATAAAAATTCAGAATTATTACAAAAGTCTGCAGCTTCGGTTCGACTGCCCCTTACATTTGAGTGGCCCCTCAATGTTTTGGAAACGGGTGGAGGACTTTGTCTTCATTAGAATGGGCCCCCTGCGATGCTGAGGCAGTTTGGATTCCACTCTTAGAAGGCCTAGAGTGATGATGATTTCACTGATCCTAGACACGGGGTAAACTCTGTGCATTAGCATCCCATGGGCGAACTGTTGTTATGTCAAAAAGATTTAGGGAGGCCAATCCAAACAAAAAATTGATTAATCTGTCAACTAAATGTTACATCAGTATTAGTAGAACTCTGTACTAGGGTAAATATGCTTTTTTAAACTTAGGAAAGAAACAAAAGTTAGGATGAGGATTAAATACAAATTCAGGATGAAGACAACCGTCTGCAGCTTCGGTTCGACTACCCCTTTCTTTTGAGTGGCCCCTCAATGTTTTGGAAATGGGTGGAGGACTTTGTCTTCATTAGAATGGGCCCCCCTGCGATGCTGAGGCAGTTTGGACTCCACTCTTAGAAGGCCTAGAGTGATAGTGATTTCACTGATCCTAGACCCGTAGTGGACTCTGTGCATTAGCATCCCATGGGCGAACTGTTGTTTTGTCAAAAAGATTTAGGTTAGCCAATCCAACCAAAAAATGTATTAATCTGTCACCTAAATGTTACATCAGTGTTAGTAGATCTCTGTCCTAGGGTAAATATGCTTTTTTAAATTTAGGAAACAAACAAAAGTTAGGATGAGGATTATATAAAAAATCAGAATTATTACAAACGTCTGCAGCTTCGGTTCGACTGCCCCTTACATGTGAGTGGCCCCTCAATGTTTTGGAAACGGGTGGAGGACATTGTCTTCATTAGAATGGGCCCCCTGCGATGCTGAGGCAGTTTGGACTCCACTCTTAGAAGGCCTAGAGTGATGATGATTTCACTGATCCTAGACTCGGGGTAAACTCTGTGCATTAGCATCCCATGGGCGAACTGTTGTTATGTCAAAAAGATTTAGGGAGGCCAATCCAAACAAAAAATTTATTAATCTGTCACCTAAATGTTACATCAGTATTAGTAGAACTCTGTACTACGGTAAATATGCTTTTTTAAACTTAGGAAAGAAACAAAAGTTAGGATGAGGATTAAATAAAAATTCAGGATGAAGACAACCGTCTGCAGCTTCGGCTCGACTGCCCCTTTCTTTTGAGTGGCCCCTCAATGTTTTGGAAACGGGTGGAGGACTTTGTCTTCATTAGAATGGGCCCCCCTGCGATGCTGAGGCAGTTTGGACTCCACTCTTAGAAGGCCTAGAGTGATAGTGATTTCACTGATCCTAGACCCGTAGTGGACTCTGTGCATTAGCATCCCATGGGCAAACTGTTGTTATGTCAAAAAGATTTAGGTTAGCCAATCCAACCAAAAAATGTATTAATCTGTCACCTAAATGTTACATCAGTGTTAGTAGATCTCTGTCCTAGGGTAGATATGCTTTTTTAAACTTAGGAAACAAACAAAAGTTAGGATGAGGAATAAATAAAAAATCAGAATTAATACAAACGTCTGCAGCTTCGGTTCGACTGCCCCTTACATTTGAGTGGCCCCTCAATGTTTTGGAAACGGGTGGAGGACTTTGTCTTCATTAGAATGGGCCCCCTGCGATGCTGAGGCAGTTTGGACTCCACTCTTAGAAGGCCTAGAGTGATGATGATTTCACTGATCCTAGACTCGGGGTAAACTCTGTGCATTAGCATCCCATGGGCGAACTGTTGTTATGTCAAAAAGATTTAGGGAGGCCAATCCAAATAAAAAATTTATTAATCTGTCACCTAAATGTTACATCAGTATTAGTAGAACTCTGTACTAGGGTAAATATGCTTTTTTAAACTTAGGAAAGAAACAAAAGTTAGGTTGAGGATTAAATAAAAATTCAGGATGAAGACAACCGTCTGCAGCTTCGGCTCGACTGCCCCTTTCTTTTGAGTGGCCCCTCAATGTTTTGGAAACGGGTGGAGGACTTTGTCTTCATTAGAATGGGCCCCCCTGCGATGCTGAGGCAGTTTGGACTCCACTCTTAGAAGGCCTAGAGTGATAGTGGTTTCACTGATCCTAGACCCGTAGTGGACTCTGTGCATTAGCATCCCATGGGCAAACTGTTGTTATGTCAAAAAGATTTAGGTTAGCCAATCCAACCAAAAAATGTATTAATCTGTCACCTAAATGTTACATCAGTGTTAGTAGATCTCTGTCCTAGGGTAGATATGCTTTTTTAAACTTAGGAAACAAACAAAAGTTAGGATGAGGATTAAATAAAAAATTTGAATTATTACAAACGTCTGCAGCTTCGGTTCGACTGCCCCTTACATTTGAGTGGCCCCTCAATGTTTTGGAAACGGGTGGAGGACATTGTCTTCATTAGAATGGGCCCCCCTGCGATGCTGAGGCAGTTTGGACTCCACTCTTAGAAGGCCTAGAGTGATAGTGATTTCACTGATCCTAGACCCGTAGTGGACTCTGTGCATTAACATCCCATGGGCGAACTGTTGTTATGTCAAAAAGATTTAGGTTAGCCAATCCAACCAAAAAATGTATTAATGTGTCACCTAAATGTTACATCAGTGTTAGTAGATCTCTGTCCTAGGGTAAATATGCTTTTTTAAACTTAGGAAACAAACAAAAGTTAGGATGAGGATTAAATAAAAATTCTGAATTATTACAAAAGTCTGCAGCTTCGGTTCGACTGCCCCTTACATTTGAGTGGACCCTCAATGTTTTGGAAACGGGTGGAGGACTTTATCTTCATTAGAATGGGCCCCTGCGATGCTGAGGCAGTTTGGACTCCACTCTTAGAAGGCCTAGAGTGATGATGATTTCACTGATCCTAGACACGGGGTAAACTCTGTGCATTAGCATCCCATGGGCGAACTAATGTTATGTCAAAAAGATTTAGGGAGGCCAATCCAAACAAAAAATTTATTAATCTGTCAACTAAATGTTACATCAGTATTAGTAGAACTCTGTACTAGGGTAAATATGCTTTTTTAAACTTAGGAAAGAAACAAAAGTTAGGATGAGGATTAAATACAAATTCAGGATGAAGACAACCGTCTGCAGCTTCGGCTCGACTGCCCCTTTCTTTTGAGTGGCCCCTCAATGTTTTGGAAACGGGTGGAGGACATTGTCTTCATTAGAATGGGCCCCCCTGCGATGCTGAGGCAGTTTGGACTCCACTCTTAGAAGGCCTAGAGTGATAGTGATTTAACTGATCCTAGACCCGTAGTGGACTCTGTGCATTAGCATCCCATGGGCGAACTGTTGTTATGTCAAAAAGATTTAGGTTAGCCAATCCAACCAAAAAATGTATTAATGTTTCACCTAAATGTTACATCAGTGTTAGTAGATCTCTGTCCTAGGGTAAATATGCTTTTTTAAACTTAGGAAACAAACAAAAGTTAGGATGAGGATTAAATAAAAATTCAGAATTATTACAAAAGTCTGCAGCTTCGGTTCGACTGCCCCTTACATTTGAGTGGCCCCTCAATGTTTTGGAAACGGGTGGAGGACTTTGTCTTCATTAGAATGGGCCCCCTGCGATGCTGAGGCAGTTTGGACTCCACTCTTAGAAGGCCTAGAGTGATGATGATTTCACAGATCCTAGACTCGGGGTAAACTCTGTGCATTAGCATCCCATGGGCGAACTGTTGTTATGTCAAAAAGATTTAGGGAGGCCAATCCAAACAAAAAATTGATTAATCTGTCAACTAAATGTTACATCAGTATTAGTAGAACTCTGTACTAGGGTAAATATGCTTTTTTAAACTTAGGAAAAAAACAAAAGTTAGGATGAGGATTAAATACAAATTCAGGATGAAGACAACCGTCTGCAGCTTCGGCTCGACTGCCCCTTTCTTTTGAGTGGCCCCTCAATGTTTTGGAAACGGGTGGAGGACATTGTCTTCATTAGAATGGGCCCCCTGTGATGCTGAGGCAGTTTGGACTCCACTCTTAGAAGGCCTAGAGTGATAGTGATTTCACTGATCCTAGACCCGTAGTGGACTCTGTGCATTAGCATCCCATGGGCGAACTGTTGTATGTCAAAAAGATTTAGGTTAGCCATTCCAACCAAAAAATGTATTAATGTGTCACCTAAATGTTACATCAGTGTTAGTAGATCTCTGTCCTAGGGTAACAATGCTTTTTTAAACTTAGGAAACAAGCAAAAGTTAGGATGAGGATTAAATAAAAATTCAGAATTATTACAAAAGTCTGCAGCTTCGGTTCGACTGCCCCTTACATTTGAGTGGCCCCTCAATGTTTTGGAAACGGGTGGAGGACTTTGTCTTCATTAGAATGGGCCCCCTGCGATGCTGAGGCAGTTTGGACTCCACTCTTAGAAGGCCTAGAGTGATGATGATTTCACTGATCCTAGACTCGGGGTAAACTCTGTGCATTAGCATCCCATGGGCGAACTGTTGTTATGTCAAAAAGATTTAGGGAGGCCAATCCAAACAAAATATTCATTAATCTGTCAACTAAATGTTACATCAGTATTAGTAGAACTCTGTACTAGGGTAAATATGCTTTTTTAAACTTAGAAAAGAAACAAAAGTTAGGAAGAGGATTAAATACAAATTCAGGATGAAGACAACCGTCTGCAGCTTCGGCTCGACTGCCCCTTTCTTTTGAGTGGCCCCTCAATGTTTTGGAAACGGGTGGAGGACATTGTCTTCATTAGAATGGGCCCCCCTGCGATGCTGAGGCAGTTTGGACTCCACTCTTAGAAGGCCTAGAGTGAGAGTGATTTCACTGATCCTAGACCCGTAGTGGACTCTGTGCATTAGCATCCCATGGGCGAACTGTTGTTATGTCAAAAAGATTTAGGTTAGCCAATCCAACCAAAAAATGTATTAATCTGTCACCTAAATGTTACATCAGTGTTAGTAGATCTCTGTCCTAGGGTAAATATGCTTTTTTAAACTTAGGAAACAAACAAAAGTTAGGATGAGGATTAAATAAAAAATCAGAAATATTACAAACGTCTGCAGCTTCGGTTCGACTGCCCCTTACATTTGAGTGGCCCCTCAATGTTTTGGAAACGGGTGGAGGACTTTGTCTTCATTAGAATGGGCCCCCTGCGATGCTAAGGCAGTTTGGACTCCACTCTTAGAAGGCCTAGAGTGATGATGATTTCACTGATCCTAGACACGGGGTAAACTCTGTGCATTAGCATCCCATGGGCGAACTGTTGTTATGTCAAAAAGATTAAGGGAGGCCAATCCAAACAAAAAATTGATTAATCTGTCAACTAAATGTTACATCAGTATTAGTAGAACTCTGTACTAGGGTAAATATGCTTTTTTAAACTTAGGAAAGAAACAAAAGTTAGGATGAGGATTAAATACAAATTCAGGATGAAGACAACCGTCTGCAGCTTCGGCTCGACTGCCCCTTTCTTTTGAGTGGCCCCTCAATGTTTTGGAAACGGGTGGAGGACATTGTCTTCATTAGAATGGGCCCCCTGTGATGCTGAGGCAGTTTGGACTCCACTCTTAGAAGGCCTAGAGTGATAGTGATTTCACTGATCCTAGACCCGTAGTGGACTCTGTGCATTAGCATCCCATGGGCGAACTGTTGTATGTCAAAAAGATTTAGGTTAGCCAATCCAACCAAAAAATGTATTAATCTGTCACCTAAATGTTACATCAGTGTTAGTAGATCTCTGTCCTAGGGTAAATATGCTTTTTTAAACTTAGGAAACAAGCAAAAGTTAGGATGAGGATTAAATAAAAATTCAGAATTATTACAAAAGTCTGCAGCTTCGGTTCGACTGCCCCTTACATTTGAGTGGCCCCTCAATGTTTTGGAAACGGGTGGAGGACTTTGTCTTCATTAGAATGGGCCCCCTGCGATGCTGAGGCAGTTTGGACTCCACTCTTAGAAGGCCTAGAGTGATGATGATTTCACTGATCCTAGACACGGGGTAAACTCTGTGCATTAGCATCCCATGGGCGAACTGTTGTTATGTCAAAAAGATTTAGGGAGGCCAATCCAAACAAAAAAATTCATTAATCTGTCAACTAAATGTTACATCAGTATTAGTAGAACTCTGTACTAGGGTAAATATGCTTTTTTAAACTTAGAAAAGAAACAAAAGTTAGGATGAGGATTAAATACAAATTCAGGATGAAGACAACCGTCTGCAGCTTCGACTCGACTGCCCCTTTCTTTTGAGTGGCCCCTCAATGTTTTGGAAACGGGTGGAGGACATTGTCTTCATTAGAATGGGCCCCCCTGCGATGCTGAGGCAGTTTGGACTCCACTCTTAGAAGGCCTAGAGTGATAGTGATTTCACTGATCCTAGACCCGTAGTGGACTCTGTGCATTAGCATCCCATGGGCGAACTGTTGTTATGTCAAATAGATTTAGGTTAGCCAATCCAACCAAAAAATGTATTAATCTGTCACCTAAATGTTACATCAGTGTTAGTAGATCTCTGTCCTAGGGTAGATATGCTTTTTTAAACTTAGGAAACAAACAAAAGTTAGAATGAGGATTAAATAAAAAATCAGAAATATTACAAACGTCTGCAGCTTCGGTTCGACTGCCCCTTACATTTGAGTGGCCCCTCAATGTTTTGGAAACGGGTGGAGGACTTTGTCTTCATTAGAATGGGCCCCCTGCGATGCTAAGGCAGTTTGGACTCCACTCTTAGAAGGCCTAGAGTGATGATGATTTCACTGATCCTAGACACGGGGTAAACTCTGTGCATTAGCATCCCATGGGCGAACTGTTGTTATGTCAAAAAGATTTAGGGAGGCCAATCGAAACAAAAAATTGATTAATCTGTCAACTAAATGTTACATCAGTATTAGTAGAACTCTGTACTAGGGTAAATATGCTTTTTTAAACTTAGGAAAGAAACAAAAGTTAGGATGAGGATTAAATACAAATTCAGGATGAAGACAACCGTCTGCAGCTTCGGCTCGACTGCCCCTTTCTTTTGAGTGGCCCCTCAATGTTTTGGAAACGGGTGGAGGACATTGTCTTCATTAGAATGGGCTCCCCTGCGATGCTGAGGCAGTTTGGACTCCACTCTTAGAAGGCCTAGAGTGATAGTGATTTCACTGATCCTAGACCCGTAGTGGACTCTGTGCATTAGCATCCCATGGGCGAACTGTTGTTATGTCAAAAAGATTTAGGTTAGCCAATCCAAACAAAAAATGTATTAATCTGTCACCTAAATGTTACATCAGTGTTAGTAGATCTTTGTCCTAGGGTAGATATGCTTTTTTAAACTTAGGAAACAAACAAAAGTTAGGATGAGGATTAAATAAAAAATCTGAATTATTACAAACGTCTGCAGCTTCGGTTCGACTGCCCCTTACATTTGAGTGGCCCCTCAATGTTTTGGAAATGGGTGGAGGACTTTGTCTTCATTAGAATGGGCCCCCTGCGATGCTGAGGCAGTTTGGACTACACTCTTAGAAGGCCTAGAGTGGTGATGATTTCACTGATCCTAGACACGGGGTAAACTCTGTGCATTAGCATCCCATGGGCGAACTGTTGTTATGTCAAAAAGATTTAGGGAGGCCAATCCAAACAAAAAATTGATTAATCTGTCAACTAAATGTTACATCAGTATTAGTAGAACTCTGTACTAGGGTAAATATGCTTTTTTAAACTTAGGAAAGAAACAAAAGTTAGGATGAGGATTAAATACAAATTCAGGATGAAGACAACCGTCTGCAGCTTTGGCTCGACTGCCCCTTTCTTTTGAGTGGCCCCTCAATGTTTTGGAAACGGGTGGAGGACTTTGTCTTCATTAGAATGGGCCCCCCTGCGATGCTGAGGCAGTTTGGACTCCACTCTTAGAAGGCCTAGAGTGATAGTGATTTCACTGATCCTAGACCCGTAGTGGACTCTGTGCATTAGCATCCCATGGGCAAACTGTTGTTATGTCAAAAAGATTTAGGTTAGCCAATCCAACCAAAAAATGTATTAATCTGTCACCTAAATGTTACATCAGTGTTAGTAGATCTCTGTCCTAGAGTAAATATGCTTTTTTAAATTTAGGAAACAAACAAAAGTTAGGATGAGGATTAAATAAAAAATCAGAATTATTACAAACGTCTGCAGCTTCGGTTCGACTGCCCCTTACATTTGAGTGGCCCCTCAATGTTTTGGAAACGGGTGGAGGACATTGTCTTCATTAGAATGGGCCCCCTGCGATGCTGAGGCAGTTTGGATTCCACTCTTAGAAGGCCTAGAGTGATGATGATTTCACTGATCCTAGACTCGGGGTAAACTCTGTGCATTAGCATCCCATGGGCGAACTGTTGTTATGTCAAAAAGATATAGGGAGGCCAATCCAAACAAAAAAATTATTAATCTGTCACCTAAATGTTACATCAGTATTAGTAGAACTCTGTACTAGGGTAAATATGCTTTTTTAAACTTAGGAAAGAAACAAAAGTTAGGATGAGGATTAAATAAAAATTCAGGATGAAGACAACCGTCTGCAGCTTCGGCTCGACTGCCCCTTTCTTTTGAGTGGCCCCTCAATGTTTTGGAAACGGGTGGAGGACTTTGTCTTCATTAGAATGGGCCCCCCTGCGATGCTGAGGCAGTTTGGACTCCACTCTTAGAAGGCCTAGAGTGATAGTGATTTCACTGATCCTAGACCCGTAGTGGACTCTGTGCATTAGCATCCCATGGGCAAACTGTTGTTATGTCAAAAAGATTTAGGTTAGCCAATCCAAACAAAAAATGTATTAATCTGTCACCTAAATGTTACATCAGTGTTAGTAGATCTCTGTCCTAGGGTAGATATGCTTTTTTAAACTTAGGAAACAAACAAAAGTTAGGATGAGGATTAAATAAAAAATCAGAATTATTACAAACGTCTGCAGCTTTGGTTCGACTGTCCCTTACATTTGAGTGGCCCCTCAATGTTTTGGAAACGGGTGGAGGACTTTGTCTTCATTAGAATGGGCCCCTGCGATGCTGAGGCAGTTTGGACTCCACTCTTAGAAGGCCTAGAGTGATGATGATTTCACTGATCCTAGACACGGGGTAAACTCTGTGCATTAGCATCCCATGGGCGAACTAATGTTATGTCAAAAAGATTTAGGGAGGCCAATCCAAACAAAAAATTTATTAATCTGTCAACTAAATGTTACATCAGTATTAGTAGAACTCTGTACTAGGGTAAATATGCTTTTTTAAACTTAGGAAAGAAAGAAAAGTTAGGATGAGGATTAAATACAAATTCAGGATGAAGACAACCGTCTGCAGCTTCGGCTCGACTGCCCCTTTCTTTTGAGTGGCCCCTCAATGTTTTGGAAACGGGTGGAGGACATTGTCTTCATTAGAATGGGCCCCCCTGCGATGCTGAGGCAGTTTGGACTCCACTCTTAGAAGGCCTAGAGTGATAGTGATTTCACTGATCCTAGACCCGTAGTGGACTCTGTGCATTAGCATCCCATGGGCGAACTGTTGTTATGTCAAAAAGATTTAGGTTAGCCATTCCAACCAAAAAATGTATTAATGTGTCACCTAAATGTTACATCAGTGTTAGTAGATCTCTGTCCTAGGGTAAATATGCTTTTTTAAACTTAGGAAACAAACAAAAGTTAGGATGAGGATTAAATAAAAATTCAGAATTATTACAAAAGTCTGCAGCTTCGGTTCGACTGCCCCTTACATTTGAGTGGCCCCTCAATGTTTTGGAAATGGGTGGAGGACTTTGTCTTCATTAGAATGGGCCCCCTGCGATGCTGAGGCAGTTTGGACTCCACTCTTAGAAGGCCTAGAGTGGTGATGATTTCACTGATCCTAGACACGGGGTAAACTCTGTGCATTAGCATCCCATGGGCGAACTGTTGTTATGTCAAAAAGATTTAGGGAGGCCAATCCAAACAAAAAATTGATTAATCTGTCAACTAAATGTTACATCAGTATTAGTAGAACTCTGTACTAGGGTAAATATGCTTTTTTAAACTTAGGAAAGAAACAAAAGTTAGGATGAGGATTAAATACAAATTCAGGATGAAGACAACCGTCTGCAGCTTCGGCTCGACTGCCCCTTTCTTTTGAGTGGCCCCTCAATGTTTTGGAAACGGGTGGAGGACATTGTCTTCATTAGAATGGGCCCCCCTGCGATGCTGAGGCAGTTTGGACTCCACTCTTAGAAGGCCTAGAGTGATAGTGATTTCACTGATCCTAGACCCGTAGTGGACTCTGTGCATTAGCATCCCATGGGCGAACTGTTGTTATGTCAAAAAGATTTAGGTTAGCCAATCCAACCAAAAAATGTATTAATCTGTCACCTAAATGTTACATCAGTCTTAGTAGATCTCTGTCCTAGGGTAAATATGCTTTTTTAAACTTAGGAAACAAACAAAAGTTAGGATGAGGATTAAATAAAAATTCAGAATTATTACAAAAGTCTGCAGCTTCGGTTCGACTGCCCCTTACATTTGAGTGGCCCCTCAATGTTTTGGAAATGGGTGGAGGACTTTGTCTTCATTAGAATGGGCCCCCTGCGATGCTGAGGCAGTTTGGACTCCACTCTTAGAAGGCCTAGAGTGGTGATGATTTCACTGATCCTAGACACGGGGTAAACTCTGTGCATTAGCATCCCATGGGCGAACTGTTGTTATGTCAAAAAGATTTAGGGAGGCCAATCCAAACAAAAAATTGATTAATCTGTCAACTAAATGTTACATCAGTATTAGTAGAACTCTGTACTAGGGTAAATATGCTTTTTTAAACTTAGGAAAGAAACAAAAGTTAGGATGAGGATTAAATACAAATTCAGGATGAAGACAACCGTCTGCAGCTTCGGCTCGACTGCCCCTTTCTTTTGAGTGGCCCCTCAATGTTTTGGAAACGGGTGGAGGACATTGTCTTCATTAGAATGGGCCCCCCTGCGATGCTGAGGCAGTTTGGACTCCACTCTTAGAAGGCCTAGAGTGATAGTGATTTCACTGATCCTAGACCCGTAGTGGACTCTGTGCATTAGCATCCCATGGGCAAACTGTTGTTATGTCAAAAAGATTTAGGTTAGCCAATCCAACCAAAAAATGTACTAATCTGTCACCTAAATGTTACATCAGTGTTAGTAGATCTCTGTCCTAGGGTAAATATGCTTTTTTAAATTTAGGAAACAAACAAAAGTTAGGATGAGGATTAAATAAAAAATCAGAATTATTACAAACGTCTGCAGCTTCGGTTTGACTGCCCCTTACATTTGAGTGGCCCCTCAATGTTTTGGAAACGGGTGGAGGACTTTGTCTTCATTAGAATGGGCCCCCTGCGATGCTGAGGCAGTTTGGACTCCAATCTTAGAAGGCCTAGAGTGATGATGATTTCACTGATCCTAGACTCGGGGTAAACTCTGTGCATTAGCATCCCATGGGCGAACTGTTGTTATGTCAAAAAGATTTAGGGAGGCCAATCCAAATAAAAAATTTATTAATCTGTCACCTAAATGTTACATCAGTATTAGTAGAACTCTGTACTAGGGTAAATATGCTTTTTTAAACTTAGGAAAGAAACAAAAGTTAGGATGAGGATTAGATAAAAATTCAGGATGAAGACAACCGTCTGCAGCTTCGGCTCGACCGCCCCTTTCTTTTGAGTGGCCCCTCAATGTTTTGGAAACAGGTGGAGGACTTTGTCTTCATTAGAATGGGCCCCCCTGCGATGCTGAGGCAGTTTGGACTCCACTCTTAGAAGGCCTAGAGTGATAGTGATTTCACTGATCCTAGACCCGTAGTGGACTCTGTGCATTAGCATCCCATGGGCGAACTGTTGTATGTCAAAAAGATTTAGGTTAGCCAATCCAACCAAAAAATGTATTAATCTGTCACCTAAATGTTACATCAGTGTTAGTAGATCTCTGTCCTAGGGTAGATATGCTTTTTTAAACTTAGGAAACAAACAAAAGTTAGGATGAGGATTAAATAAAAAATCAGAATTATTACAAACATCTGCAGCTTCGGTTCGACTGCCCCTTACATTTGAGTGGCCCCTCAATGTTTTGGAAATGGGTGGAGGACTTTGTCTTCATTAGAATGGGCCCCCTGCGATGCTAAGGCAGTTTGGACTCCACTCTTAGAAGGCCTAGAGTGATGATGATTTCACTGATCCTAGACACGGGGTAAACTCTGTGCATTAGCATCCCATGGGCGAACTGTTGTTAGGTCAAAAAGATTTAGGGAGGCCAATCCAAACAAAAAATTGATTAATCTGTCAACTAAATGTTACATCAGTATTAGTAGAACTCTGTACTAGGGTAAATATGCTTTTTTAAACTTAGGAAAGAAACAAAAGTTAGGATGAGGATTAAATAAAAATTCAGGATGAAGACAACCGTCTGCAGCTTCGGCTCGACTGCCCCTTTCTTTTGAGTGGCCCCTCAATGTTTTGGAAACGGGTGGAGGACTTTGTCTTCATTAGAATGGGCCCCCCTGCGATGCTGAGGCAGTTTGGACTCCACTCTTAGAAGGCCTAGAGTGATAGTGATTTCACTGATCCTAGACCCGTAGTGGACTCTGTGCATTAGCATCCCATGGGCAAACTGTTGTTATGTCAAAAAGATTTAGGTTAGCCAATCCAACCAAAAAATGTATTAATCTGTCACCTAAATGTTACATCAGTGTTAGTAGATCTCTGTCCTAGGGTAGATATGCTTTTTTAAACTTAGGAAACAAACAAAAGTTAGGATGAGGATTAAATAAAAATTCAGAATTATTACAAAAGTCTGCAGCTTCGGTTCGACTGCCCCTTACATTTGAGTGGCCCCTCAATGTTTTGGAAATGGGTGGAGGACTTTGTCTTCATTAGAATGGGCCCCCTGCGATGCTGAGGCAGTTTGGACTCCACTCTTAGAAGGCCTAGAGTGGTGATAATTTCACTGATCCTAGACACGGGGTAAACTCTGTGCATTAGCATCCCATGGGCGAACTGTTGTTATGTCAAAAAGATTTAGGGAGGCCAATCCAAACAAAAAATTGATTAATCTGTCAACTAAATGTTACATCAGTATTAGTAGAACTCTGTACTAGGGTAAATATGCTTTTTTAAACTTAGGAAAGAAACAAAAGTTAGGATGAGGATTAAATACAAATTCAGGATGAAGACAACCATCTGCAGCTTCGGCTCGACTGCCCCTTTCTTTTGAGTGGCCCCTCAATGTTTTGGAAACGGGTGGAGGACATTGTCTTCATTAGAATGGGCCCCCCTGCGATGCTGAGGCAGTTTGGACTCCACTCTTAGAAGGCCTAGAGTGATAGTGATTTCACTGATCCTAGACCCGTAGTGGACTCTGTGCATTAGCATCCCATGGGCGAACTGTTGTTATGTCAAAAAGATTTAGGTTAGCCAATCCAACCAAAAAATGTATTAATGTGTCACCTAAATGTTACATCAGTGTTAGTAGATCTCTGTCCTAGGGTAAATATGCTTTTTTAAACTTAGGAAACAAACAAAAGTTAGGATGAGGATTAAATAAAAATTCAGAATTATTACAAAAGTCTGCAGCTTCGGTTCGACTGCCCCTTACATTTGAGTGGCCCCTCAATGTTTTGGAAACGGGTGGAGGACTTTGTCTTCATTAGAATGGGCCCCTGCGATGCTGAGGCAGTTTGGACTCCACTCTTAGAAGGCCTAGAGTGATGATGATTTCACTGATCCTAGACACGGGGGGTAAACTCTGTGCATTAGCATCCCATGGGCGAACTAATGTTATGTCAAAAAGATTTAGGGAGGCCAATCCAAACAAAAAATTTATTAATCTGTCAACTAAATGTTACATCAGTATTAGTAGAACTCTGTACTAGGGTAAATATGCTTTTTTAAACTTAGGAAAGAAACAAAAGTTAGGATGAGGATTAAATACAAATTCAGGATGAAGACAACCGTCTGCAGCTTCGGCTCGACTGCCCCTTTCTTTTGAGTGGGCCCCTCAATGTTTTGGAAACGGGTGGAGGACATTGTCTTCATTAGAATGGGCCCCCCTGCGATGCTGAGGCAGTTTGGACTCCACTCTTAGAAGGCCTAGAGTGATAGTGATTTCACTGATCCTAGACCCGTAGTGGACTCTGTGCATTAGCATCCCATGGGCGAACTGTTGTTATGTCAAAAAGATTTAGGTTAGCCAATCCAACCAAAAAATGTATTAATGTGTCACCTAAATGTTACATCAGTGTTAGTAGATCTCTGTCCTAGGGTAAATATGCTTTTTTAAACTTAGGAAACAAACAAAAGTTAGGATGAGGATTAAATAAAAATTCAGAATTATTACAAAAGTCTGCAGCTTCGGTTCGACTGCCCCTTACATTTGAGTGGCCCCTCAATGTTTTGGAAACGGGTGGAGGACTTTGTCTTCATTAGAATGGGCCCCTCCGATGCTGAGGCAGTTTGGACTCCACTCTTAGAAGGCCTAGAGTGATGATGATTTCACTGATCCTAGACACGGGGTAAACTCTGTGCATTAGCATCCCATGGGCGAACTAATGTTATGTCAAAAAGATTTAGGGAGGCCAATCCAAACAAAAAATTTATTAATCTGTCAACTAAATGTTACATCAGTATTAGTAGAACTCTGTACTAGGGTAAATATGCTTTTTTAAACTTAGGAAAGAAACAAAAGTTAGGATGAGGATTAAATACAAATTCAGGATGAAGACAACCGTCTGCAGCTTCGGCTCGACTGCCCCTTTCTTTTGAGTGGCCCCTCAATGTTTTGGAAACGGGTGGAGGACTTTGTCTTCATTAGAATGGGCCCCCCTGCGATGCTGAGGCAGTTTGGACTCCACTCTTAGAAGGCCTAGAGTGATAGTGATTTCACTGATCCTAGACCCGTAGTGGACTCTGTGCATTAGCATCCCATGGGCAAACTGTTGTTATGTCAAAAAGATTTAGGTTAGCCAATCCAACCAAAAAATTTATTAATCTGTCACCTAAATGTTGCATCAGTGTTAGTAGATCTCTGTCCTAGGGTAGATATGCTTTTTTAAACTTAGGAAACAAACAAAAGTTAGGATGAGGATTAAATAAAAATTCAGAATTATTACAAAAGTCTGCAGCTTCGGTTCGACTGCCCCTTACATTTGAGTGGCCCCTCAATGTTTTGGAAATGGGTGGAGGACTTTGTCTTCATTAGAATGGGCCCCCTGCGATGCTGAGGCAGTTTGGACTCCACTCTTAGAAGGCCTAGAGTGGTGATGATTTCACTGATCCTAGACACGGGGTAAACTCTGTGCATTAGCATCCCATGGGCGAACTGTTGTTATGTCAAAAAGATTTAGGGAGGCCAATCCAAACAAAAAATTGATTAATCTGTCAACTAAATGTTACATCAGTATTAGTAGAACTCTGTACTAGGGTAAATATGCTTTTTTTAAACTTAGGAAAGAAACAAAAGTTAGGATGAGGATTAAATACAAATTCAGGATGAAGACAACCGTCTGCAGCTTCGGCTCGACTGCCCCTTTCTTTTGAGTGGCCCCTCAATGTTTTGGAAACGGGTGGAGGACATTGTCTTCATTAGAATGGGCCCCCCTGCGCTGCTGAGGCAGTTTGGACTCCACTCTTAGAAGGCCTAGAGTGATAGTGATTTCACTGATCCTAGACCCGTAGTGGACTCTGTGCATTAGTATCCCATGGGCAAACTGTTGTTATGTCAAAAAGATTTAGGTTAGCCAATCCAACCAAAAAATGTACTAATCTGTCACCTAAATGTTACATCAGTGTTAGTAGATCTCTGTCCTAGGGTAAATATGCTTTTTTAAATTTAGGAAACAAACAAAAGTTAGGATGAGGATTAAATAAAAAATCAGAATTATTACAAACGTCTGCAGCTTCGGTTCGACTGCCCCTTACATTTGAGTGGCCCCTCAATGTTTTGGAAACGGGTGGAGGACTTTGTCTTCATTAGAATGGGCCCCTGCGATGCTGAGGCAGTTTGGACTCCACTCTTAGAAGGCCTAGAGTGATGATGATTTCACTGATCCTAGACACGGGGTAAACTCTGTGCATTAGCATCCCATGGGCGAACTAATGTTATGTCAAAAAGATTTAGGGAGGCCAATCCAAACAAAAAATTTATTAATCTGTCAACTAAATGTTACATCAGTATTAGTAGAACTCTGTACTAGGGTAAATATGCTTTTTTAAACTTAGGAAAGAAACAAAAGTTAGGATGAGGATTAAATACAAATTCAGGATGAAGACAACCGTCTGCAGCTTCGGCTCGACTGCCCCTTTCTTTTGAGTGGCCCCTCAATGTTTTGGAAACGGGTGGAGGACTTTGTCTTCATTAGAATGGGCCCCCCTGCGATGCTGAGGCAGTTTGGACTCCACTCTTAGAAGGCCTAGAGTGATAGTGATTTCACTGATCCTAGACCCGTAGTGGACTCTGTGCATTAGCATCCCATGGGCAAACTGTTGTTATGTCAAAAAGATTTAGGTTAGCCAATCCAACCAAAAAATTTATTAATCTGTCACCTAAATGTTGCATCAGTGTTAGTAGATCTCTGTCCTAGGGTAGATATGCTTTTTTAAACTTAGGAAACAAACAAAAGTTAGGATGAGGATTAAATAAAAATTCAGAATTATTACAAAAGTCTGCAGCTTCGGTTCGACTGCCCCTTACATTTGAGTGGCCCCTCAATGTTTTGGAAATGGGTGGAGGACTTTGTCTTCATTAGAATGGGCCCCCTGCGATGCTGAGGCAGTTTGGACTCCACTCTTAGAAGGCCTAGAGTGGTGATGATTTCACTGATCCTAGACACGGGGTAAACTCTGTGCATTAGCATCCCATGGGCGAACTGTTGTTATGTCAAAAAGATTTAGGGAGGCCAATCCAAACAAAAAATTGATTAATCTGTCAACTAAATGTTACATCAGTATTAGTAGAACTCTGTACTAGGGTAAATATGCTTTTTTTAAACTTAGGAAAGAAACAAAAGTTAGGATGAGGATTAAATACAAATTCAGGATGAAGACAACCGTCTGCAGCTTCGGCTCGACTGCCCCTTTCTTTTGAGTGGCCCCTCAATGTTTTGGAAACGGGTGGAGGACATTGTCTTCATTAGAATGGGCCCCCCTGCGCTGCTGAGGCAGTTTGGACTCCACTCTTAGAAGGCCTAGAGTGATAGTGATTTCACTGATCCTAGACCCGTAGTGGACTCTGTGCATTAGTATCCCATGGGCAAACTGTTGTTATGTCAAAAAGATTTAGGTTAGCCAATCCAACCAAAAAATGTACTAATCTGTCACCTAAATGTTACATCAGTGTTAGTAGATCTCTGTCCTAGGGTAAATATGCTTTTTTAAATTTAGGAAACAAACAAAAGTTAGGATGAGGATTAAATAAAAAATCAGAATTATTACAAACGTCTGCAGCTTCGGTTCGACTGCCCCTTACATTTGAGTGGCCCCTCAATGTTTTGGAAACGGGTGGAGGACTTTGTCTTCATTAGAATGGGCCCCTGCGATGCTGAGGCAGTTTGGACTCCACTCTTAGAAGGCCTAGAGTGATGATGATTTCACTGATCCTAGACACGGGGTAAACTCTGTGCATTAGCATCCCATGGGCGAACTAATGTTATGTCAAAAAGATTTAGGGAGGCCAATCCAAACAAAAAATTTATTAATCTGTCAACTAAATGTTACATCAGTATTAGTAGAACTCTGTACTAGGGTAAATATGCTTTTTTAAACTTAGGAAAGAAACAAAAGTTAGGATGAGGATTAAATACAAATTCAGGATGAAGACAACCGTCTGCAGCTTCGGCTCGACTGCCCCTTTCTTTTGAGTGGCCCCTCAATGTTTTGGAAACGGGTGGAGGACATTGTCTTCATTAGAATGGGCCCCCCTGCGATGCTGAGGCAGTTTGGACTCCACTCTTAGAAGGCCTAGAGTGATAGTGATTTCACTGATCCTAGACCCGTAGTGGACTCTGTGCATTAGCATCCCATGGGCGAACTGTTGTTATGTCAAAAAGATTTAGGTTAGCCAATCCAACCAAAAAATTTATTAATGTGTCACCTAAATGTTACATCAGTGTTAGTAGATCTCTGTCCTAGGGTAAATATGCTTTTTTAAACTTAGGAAACAAACAAAAGTTAGGATGAGGATTAAATAAAAATTCAGAATTATTACAAAAGTCTGCAGCTTCGGTTCGACTGCCCCTTACATTTGAGTGGCCCCTCAATGTTTTGGAAACGGGTGGAGGACTTTGTCTTCATTAGAATGGGCCCCTGCGATGCTGAGGCAGTTTGGACTCCACTCTTAGAAGGCCTAGAGTGATGATGATTTCACTGATCCTAGACACGGGGTAAACTCTGTGCATTAGCATCCCATGGGCGAACTAATGTTATGTCAAAAAGATTTAGGGAGGCCAATCCAAACAAAAAATGTATTAATCTGTCAACTAAATGTTACATCAGTATTAGTAGAACTCTGTACTAGGGTAAATATGCTTTTTTAAACTTAGGAAAGAAACAAAAGTTAGGATGAGGATTAAATACAAATTCAGGATGAAGACAACCGTCTGCAGCTTCGGCTCGACTGCCCCTTTCTTTTGAGTGGCCCCTCAATGTTTTGGAAACGGGTGGAGGACATTGTCTTCATTAGAATGGGCCCCCCTGCGATGCTGAGGCAGTTTGGACTCCACTCTTAGAAGGCCTAGAGTGATAGTGATTTCACTGATCCTAGACCCGTAGTGGACTCTGTGCATTAGCATCCCATGGGCGAACTGTTGTTATGTCAAAAAGATTTAGGTTAGCCAATCCAACCAAAAATTGTATTAATGTGTCACCTAAATGTTACATCAGTGTTAGTAGATCTCTGTCCTAGGGTAAATATGCTTTTTTAAACTTAGGAAACAAACAAAAGTTAGGATGAGGATTAAATAAAAATTCAGAATTATTACAAAAGTCTGCAGCTTCGGTTCGACTGCCCCTTACATTTGAGTGGCCCCTCAATGTTTTGGAAACGGGTGGAGGACTTTGTCTTCATTAGAATGGGCCCCTGCGATGCTGAGGCAGTTTGGACTCCACTCTTAGAAGGCCTAGAGTGATGATGATTTCACTGATCCTAGACACGGGGTAAACTCTGTGCATTAGCATCCCATGGGCGAACTAATGTTATGTCAAAAAGATTTAGGGAGGCCAATCCAAACAAAAAATTTATTAATCTGTCAACTAAATGTTACATCAGTATTAGTAGAACTCTGTACTAGGGTAAATATGCTTTTTTAAACTTAGGAAAGAAACAAAAGTTAGGATGAGGATTAAATACAAATTCAGGATGAAGACAACCGTCTGCAGCTTCGGCTCGACTGCCCCTTTCTTTTGAGTGGCCCCTCAATGTTTTGGAAACGGGTGGAGGACATTGTCTTCATTAGAATGGGCCCCCCTGCGATGCTGAGGCAGTTTGGACTCCACTCTTAGAAGGCCTAGAGTGATAGTGATTTCACTGATCCTAGACCCGTAGTGGACTCTGTGCATTAGCATCCCATGGGCGAACTGTTGTTATGTCAAAAAGATTTAGGTTAGCCAATCCAACCAAAAAATGTATTAATCTGTCACCTAAATGTTACATCAGTGTTAGTAGATCTCTGTCCTAGGGTAGATATGCTTTTTTAAACTTAGGAAACAAACAAAAGTTAGGATGAGGATTAAATAAAAAATCAGAATTATTACAAACGTCTGCAGCTTCGGTTCGACTGCCCCTTACATTTGAGTGGCCCCTCAATGTTTTGGAAACGGGTGGAGGACTTTGTCTTCATTAGAATGGGCCCCTGCGATGCTGAGGCAGTTTGGACTCCACTCTTAGAAGGCCTAGAGTGATGATGATTTCACTGATCCTAGACACGGGGTAAACTCTGTGCATTAGCATCCCATGGGCGAACTAATGTTATGTCAAAAAGATTTAGGGAGGCCAATCCAAACAAAAAATTTATTAATCTGTCAACTAAATGTTACATCAGTATTAGTAGAACTCTGTACTAGGGTAAATATGCTTTTTTAAACTTAGGAAAGAAACAAAAGTTAGGATGAGGATTAAATACAAATTCAGGATGAAGACAACCGTCTGCAGCTTCGGCTCGACTGCCCCTTTCTTTTGAGTGGCCCCTCAATGTTTTGGAAACGGGTGGAGGACATTGTCTTCATTAGAATGGGCCCCCCTGCGATGCTGAGGCAGTTTGGACTCCACTCTTAGAAGGCCTAGAGTGATAGTGATTTCACTGATCCTAGACCCGTAGTGGACTCTGTGCATTAGCATCCCATGGGCGAACTGTTGTTATGTCAAAAAGATTTAGGTTAGCCAATCCAACCAAAAAATGTATTAATCTGCCACCTAAATGTTACATCAGTGTTAGTAGATCTCTGTCCTAGGGTAGATATGCTTTTTTAAACTTAGGAAACAAACAAAAGTTAGGGTGAGGATTAAATAAAAAATCAGAATTATTACAAACGTCTGCAGCTTCGGTTCGACTGCCCCTTACATTTGAGTGGCCCCTCAATGTTTTGGAAACGGGTGGAGGACTTTGTCTTCATTAGAATGGGCCCCTGCGATGCTGAGGCAGTTTGGACTCCACTCTTAGAAGGCCTCGAGTGATGATGATTTCACTGATCCTAGACACGGGGTAAACTCTGTGCATTAGCATCCCATGGGCGAACTAATGTTATGTCAAAAAGATTTAGGGAGGCCAATCCAAACAAAAAATTTATTAATCTGTCAACTAAATGTTACATCAGTATTAGTAGAACTCTGTACTAGGGTAAATATGCTTTTTTAAACTTAGGAAAGAAACAAAAGTTAGGATGAGGATTAAATACAAATTCAGGATGAAGACAACCGTCTGCAGCTTCGGCTCGACTGCCCCTTTCTTTTGAGTGGCCCCTTAATGTTTTGGAAACGGGTGGAGGACATTGTCTTCATTAGAATGGGCCCCCCTGCGATGCTGAGGCAGTTTGGACTCCACTCTTAGAAGGCCTAGAGTGATAGTGATTTCACTGATCCTAGACCCGTAGTGGACTCTGTGCATTAGCATCCCATGGGCGAACTGCTGTATGTCAAAAAGATTTAGGTTAGCCAATCCAACCAAAAAATGTATTAATCTGTCACCTAAATGTTACATCAGTGTTAGTAGATCTCTGTCCTAGGGTAGATATGCTTTTTTAAACTTAGGAAACAAACAAAAGTTAGGATGAGGATTAAATAAAAAATCAGAATTATTACAAACGTCTGCAGCTTCGGTTCGACTGACCCTTACATTTGAGTGGCCCCTCAATGTTTTGGAAACGGGTGGAGGACTTTGTCTTCATTAGAATGGGCCCCCTGCGATGCTAAGGCAGTTTGGACTCCACTCTTAGAAGGCCTAGAGTGATGATGATTTCACTGATCCTAGACACGGGGTAAACTCTGTGCATTAGCATCCCATGGGCGAACTGTTGTTATGTCAAAAAGATTTAGGGAGGCCAATCCAAACAAAAAATTGATTAATCTGTCAATTAAATGTTACATCAGTATTAGTAGAACTCTGTACTAGGGTAAATATGCTTTTTTAAACTTAGGAAAAAAACAAAAGTTAGGATGAGGATTAAATACAAATTCAGGATGAAGACAACCGTCTGCAGCTTCGGCTCGACTGCCCCTTTCTTTTGAGTGGCCCCTCAATGTTTTGGAAACGGGTGGAGGACATTGTCTTCATTAGAATGGGCCCCCTGTGATGCTGAGGCAGTTTGGACTCCACTCTTAGAAGGCCTAGAGTGATAGTGATTTCACTGATCCTAGACCCGTAGTGGACTCTGTGCATTAGCATCCCATGGGCGAACTGTTGTATGTCAAAAAGATTTAGGTTAGCCAATCCAACCCAAAAATGTATTAATCTGTCACCTAAATGTTACATCAGTGTTAGTAGATCTCTGTCCTAGGGTAAATATGCTTTTTTAAACTTAGGAAACAAGCAAAAGTTAGGATGAGGATTAAATAAAAATTCAGAATTATTACAAAAGTCTGCAGCTTCGGTTCGCCTGCCCCTTACATTTGAGTGGCCCCTCAATGTTTTGGAAACGGGTGGAGGACTTTGTCTTCATTAGAATGGGCCCCCTGCGATGCTGAGGCAGTTTGGACTCCACTCTTAGAAGGCCTAGAGTGATAATGATTTCACTGATCCTAGACACTGGGTAAACTCTGTGCATTAGTATCCCATGGGCGAACTGTTGTTATGTCAAAAAGATTTAGGGAGGCCAATCCAAACAAAAAATTGATTAATCTGTCAACTAAATGTTACATCAGTATTAGTAGAACTCTGTACTAGGGCAAATATGCTTTTTTAAATTTAGGAAAGAAACAAAAGTTAGGATGAGGATTAAATACAAATTCAGGATGAAGACAACCGTCTGCAGCTTCGGCTCGACTGCCCCTTTCTTTTGAGTGGCCCCTCAATGTTTTGGAAATGGGTGGAGGACATTGTCTTCATTAGAATGGGCCCCCCTGCGATGCTGAGGCAGTTTGGACTCCACTCTTAGAAGGCCTAGAGTGATAGTGATTTCACTGATCCTAGACCCGTAGTGGACTATGTGCATTAGCATCCCATGGGCGAACTGTTGTTATGTCAAAAAGATTTAGGTTAGCCAATCCAACCAAAAAATGTATTAATCTGTCACCTAAATGTTACATCAGTGTTAGTAGATCTCTGTCCTAGGGTAAATATGCTTTTTTAAACTTAGGAAACAAACAAAAGTTAGGATGAGGATTAAATAAAAATTCAGAATTATTACAAAAGTCTGCAGCTTCGGTTCGACTGCCCCTTACATTTGAGTGGCCCCTCAATGTTTTGGAAACGGGTGGAGGACTTTGTCTTCATTAGAATGGGCCCCCTGCGATGCTGAGGTAGTTTGGACTCCACTCTTAGAAGGCCTAGAGTGATGATGATTTCACTGATCCTAGACACGGGGTAAACTCTGTGCATTAGCATCCCATGGGCGAACTGTTGTTATGTCAAAAAGATTTAGGGAGGCCAATCCAAACAAAAAATTCATTAATCTGTCAACTAAATGTTACATCAGTATTAGTAGAACTCTGTACTAGGGTAAATATGCTTTTTTAAACTTAGGAAAGAAACAAAAGTTAGGATGAGGATTAAATACAAATTCAGGATGAAGACAACCGTCTGCAGCTTCGGCTCGACTGCCCCTTTCTTTTGAGTGGCCCCTTAATGTTTTGGAAACGGGTGGAGGACATTGTCTTCATTAGAATGGGCCCCCCTGCGATGCTGAGGCAGTTTGGACTCCACTCTTAGAAGGCCTAGAGTGATAGTGATTTCACTGATCCTAGACCCGTAGTGGACTCTGTGCATTAGCATCCCATGGGCGAACTGCTGTATGTCAAAAAGATTTAGGTTAGCCAATCCAACCAAAAAATGTATTAATCTGTCACCTAAATGTTACATCAGTGTTAGTAGATCTCTGTCCTAGGGTAGATATGCTTTTTTAAACTTAGGAAACAAACAAAAGTTAGGATGAGGATTAAATAAAAAATCAGAATTATTACAAACGTCTGCAGCTTCGGTTCGACTGACCCTTACATTTGAGTGGCCCCTCAATGTTTTGGAAACGGGTGGAGGACTTTGTCTTCATTAGAATGGGCCCCCTGCGATGCTAAGGCAGTTTGGACTCCACTCTTAGAAGGCCTAGAGTGATGATGATTTCACTGATCCTAGACACGGGGTAAACTCTGTGCATTAGCATCCCATGGGCGAACTGTTGTTATGTCAAAAAGATTTAGGGAGGCCAATCCAAACAAAAAATTGATTAATCTGTCAATTAAATGTTACATCAGTATTAGTAGAACTCTGTACTAGGGTAAATATGCTTTTTTAAACTTAGGAAAAAAACAAAAGTTAGGATGAGGATTAAATACAAATTCAGGATGAAGACAACCGTCTGCAGCTTCGGCTCGACTGCCCCTTTCTTTTGAGTGGCCCCTCAATGTTTTGGAAACGGGTGGAGGACATTGTCTTCATTAGAATGGGCCCCCTGTGATGCTGAGGCAGTTTGGACTCCACTCTTAGAAGGCCTAGAGTGATAGTGATTTCACTGATCCTAGACCCGTAGTGGACTCTGTGCATTAGCATCCCATGGGCGAACTGTTGTATGTCAAAAAGATTTAGGTTAGCCAATCCAACCCAAAAATGTATTAATCTGTCACCTAAATGTTACATCAGTGTTAGTAGATCTCTGTCCTAGGGTAAATATGCTTTTTTAAACTTAGGAAACAAGCAAAAGTTAGGATGAGGATTAAATAAAAATTCAGAATTATTACAAAAGTCTGCAGCTTCGGTTCGCCTGCCCCTTACATTTGAGTGGCCCCTCAATGTTTTGGAAACGGGTGGAGGACTTTGTCTTCATTAGAATGGGCCCCCTGCGATGCTGAGGCAGTTTGGACTCCACTCTTAGAAGGCCTAGAGTGATAATGATTTCACTGATCCTAGACACTGGGTAAACTCTGTGCATTAGTATCCCATGGGCGAACTGTTGTTATGTCAAAAAGATTTAGGGAGGCCAATCCAAACAAAAAATTGATTAATCTGTCAACTAAATGTTACATCAGTATTAGTAGAACTCTGTACTAGGGCAAATATGCTTTTTTAAATTTAGGAAAGAAACAAAAGTTAGGATGAGGATTAAATACAAATTCAGGATGAAGACAACCGTCTGCAGCTTCGGCTCGACTGCCCCTTTCTTTTGAGTGGCCCCTCAATGTTTTGGAAATGGGTGGAGGACATTGTCTTCATTAGAATGGGCCCCCCTGCGATGCTGAGGCAGTTTGGACTCCACTCTTAGAAGGCCTAGAGTGATAGTGATTTCACTGATCCTAGACCCGTAGTGGACTATGTGCATTAGCATCCCATGGGCGAACTGTTGTTATGTCAAAAAGATTTAGGTTAGCCAATCCAACCAAAAAATGTATTAATCTGTCACCTAAATGTTACATCAGTGTTAGTAGATCTCTGTCCTAGGGTAAATATGCTTTTTTAAACTTAGGAAACAAACAAAAGTTAGGATGAGGATTAAATAAAAATTCAGAATTATTACAAAAGTCTGCAGCTTCGGTTCGACTGCCCCTTACATTTGAGTGGCCCCTCAATGTTTTGGAAACGGGTGGAGGACTTTGTCTTCATTAGAATGGGCCCCCTGCGATGCTGAGGTAGTTTGGACTCCACTCTTAGAAGGCCTAGAGTGATGATGATTTCACTGATCCTAGACACGGGGTAAACTCTGTGCATTAGCATCCCATGGGCGAACTGTTGTTATGTCAAAAAGATTTAGGGAGGCCAATCCAAACAAAAAATTCATTAATCTGTCAACTAAATGTTACATCAGTATTAGTAGAACTCTGTACTAGGGTAAATATGCTTTTTTAAACTTAGAAAAGAAACAAAAGTTAGGATGAGGATTAAATACAAATTCAGGATGAAGACAACCGTCTGCAGCTTCGGCTCGACTGCCCCTTTCTTTTGAGTGGCCCCTCAATGTTTTGGAAACGGGTGGAGGACATTGTCTTCATTAGAATGGGCCCCCTGTGATGCTGAGGCAGTTTGGACTCCACTCTTAGAAGGCCTAGAGTGATAGTGATTTCACTGATCCTAGACCCGTAGTGGACTCTGTGCATTAGCATCCGATGGGCGAACTGTTGTTATGTCAAAAAGATTTAGGTTAGCCAATCCAACCAAAAAATGTATTAATCTGTCACCTAAATGTTACATCAGTGTTAGTAGATCTCTGTCCTAGGGTAAATATGCTTTTTTAAACTTAGGAAACAAACAAAAGTTAGGATGAGGATTAAATAAAAATTCAGAATTATTACAAAAGTCTGCAGCTTCGGTTCGACTGCCCCTTACATTTGAGTGGCCCCTCAATGTTTTGGAAACGGGTGGAGGACTTTGTCTTCATTAGAATGGGCCCCCTGCGATGCTGAGGCAGTTTGGACTCCACTCTTAGAAGGCCTAGAGTGATGATGATTTCACTGATCCTAGACACGGGGTAAACTCTGTGCATTAGCATCCCATGGGCGAACTGTTGTTATGTCAAAAAGATTTAGGGAGGCCAATCCAAACAAAAAATTGATTAATCTGTCAACTAAATGTTACATCAGTATTAGTAGAAATCTGTACTAGGGTAAATATGCTTTTTTAAACTTAGGAAAGAAACAAAAGTTAGGATGAGGATTAAATACAAATTCAGGATGAAGACAACCGTCTGCAGCTTCGGCTCGACTGCCCCTTTCTTTTGAGTGGCCCCTCAATGTTTTGGAAACGGGTGGAGGACATTGTCTTCATTAGAATGGGCCCCACTGCGATGCTGAGGCAGTTTGGACTCCACTCTTAGAAGGCCTAGAGTGATAGTGATTTCACTGATCCTAGACCCGTAGTGGACTCTGTGCATTAGCATCCCATGGGCAAACTGTTGTTATGTCAAAAAGATTTAGGTTAGCCAATGCAACCAAAAAATGTATTAATCTGTCACCTAAATGTTACATCAGTGTTAGTAGATCTTTGTCCTAGGGTAGATATGCTTTTTTAAACTTAGGAAACAAACAAAAGTTAGGATGAGGATTAAATAAAAAATCAGAATTATTACAAACGTCTGCAGCTTCGGTTCGACTGCCCCTTACATTTGAGTGGCCCCTCAATGTTTTGGAAACGGGTGGAGGACTTTGTCTTCATTAGAATGGGCCCCCTGCGATGCTGAGGCAGTTTGGACTCCACTCTTAGAAGGCCTAGAGTGATGATGATTTCACTGATCCTAGACTCGGGGTAAACTCTGTGCATTAGCATCCCATGGGCGAACTGTTGTTATGTCAAAAAGATTTAGGGAGGCCAATCCAAACAAAAAATTGATTAATCTGTCAATTAAATGTTACATCAGTATTAGTAGAACTCTGTACTAGGGCAAATATGCTTTTTTAAACTTAGGAAAGAAACAAAAGTTAGGATGAGGATTAAATACAAATTCAGGATGAAGACAACCGTCTGCAGCTTCGGCTCGACTGCCCCTTTCTTTTGAGTGGCCCCTCAATGTTTTGGAAACGGGTGGAGGACATTGTCTTCATTAGAATGGGCCCCCCTGCGATGCTGAGGCAGTTTGGACTCCACTCTTAGAAGGCCTAGAGTGATAGTGATTTCACTGATCCTAGACCCGTAGTGGACTCTGTGCATTAGCATCCCATGGGCGAACTGTTGTTATGTCAAAAAGATTTAGGTTAGCCAATCCAACCAAAAAATGTATTAATCTGTCACCTAAATGTTACATCAGTGTTAGTAGATCTCTGTCCTAGGGTAAATATGCTTTTTTAAACTTAGGAAACAAACAAAAGTTAGGATGAGGATTAAATAAAAATTCAGAATTATTACAAAAGTCTGCAGCTTCGGTTCGACTGCCCCTTACATTTGAGTGGCCCCTCAATGTTTTAGAAACGGGTGGAGGACTTTGTCTTCATTAGAATGGGCCCCCTGCGATGCTGAGGCAGTTTGGACTCCACTCTTAGAAGGCCTAGAGTGATGATGATTTCACTGATCCTAGACACGGGGTAAACTCTGTGCATTAGCATCCCATGGGCGAACTGTTGTTATGTCAAAAAGATTTAGGGAGGCCAATACAAACAAAAAATTCATTAATCTGTCAACTAAATGTTACATCAGTATTAGTAGAACTCTGTACTAGGGTAAATATGCTTTTTTAAACTTAGAAAAGAAACAAAAGTTAGGATGAGGATTAAATACAAATTCAGGATGAAGACAACCGTCTGCAGCTTCGGCTCGACTGCCCCTTTCTTTTGAGTGGCCCCTCAATGTTTTGGAAATGGGTGGAGGACTTTGTCTTCATTAGAATGGGCCCCCCTGCGATGCTGAGGCAGTTTGGACTCCACTCTTAGAAGGCCTAGAGTGATAGTGATTTCACTGATCCTAGACCCGTAGTGGACTCTGTGCATTAGCATCCCATGGGCGAACTGTTGTTATGTCAAAAAGATTTAGGTTAGCCAATCCAACCAAAAAATGTATTAATCTGTCACCTAAATGTTACATCAGTGTTAGTAGATCTCTGTCCTAGGGTAAATATGCTTTTTTAAACTTAGGAAACAAACAAAAGTTAGGATGAGGATTAAATAAAAATTCAGAATTATTACAAAAGTCTGCAGCTTCGGTTCGACTGCCCCTTACATTTGAGTGGCCCCTCAATGTTTTGGAAATGGGTGGAGGACTTTGTCTTCATTAGAATGGGCCCCCCTGCGATGCTGAGGCAGTTTGGACTCCACTCTTAGAAGGCCTAGAGTGATAGTGATTTCACTGATCCTAGACCCGTAGTGGACTCTGTGCATTAGCATCCCATGGGCGAACTGTTGTTATGTCAAAAAGATTTAGGTTAGCCAATCCAACCAAAAAATGTATTAATCTGTCACCTAAATGTTACATCAGTGTTAGTAGATCTCTGTCCTAGGGTAAATATGCTTTTTTAAACTTAGGAAACAAACAAAAGTTAGGATGAGGATTAAATAAAAATTCAGAATTATTACAAAAGTCTGCAGCTTCGGTTCGACTGCCCCTTACATTTGAGTGGCCCCTCAATGTTTTGGAAATGGGTGGAGGACTTTGTCTTCATTAGAATGGGCCCCCTGCGATGCTGAGGCAGTTTGGACTCCACTCTTAGAAGTCCTAGAGTGATAGTGATTTCACTGATCCTAGACCCGTAGTGGACTCTGTGCATTAGCAACCCATGGGCAAACTGTTGTTATGTCTAAAAGATTTAGGTTAGCCAATCCAACCAAAAAATGTATTAATCTGTCACCTAAATGTTACATCAGTGTTAGTAGATCTCTGTCCTAGGGTAAATATGCTTTTTTATATTTAGGAAACAAACAAAAGTTAGGATGAGGATTAAATAAAAAAATCAGAATTATTACAAACGTCTGCAGCTTCGGTTCGACTGCCCCTTACATTTGAGTGGCCCCTCAATGTTTTGGAAACGGGTGGAGGACTTTGTCTTCATTAGAATGGGCCCCCTGCGATGCTGAGGCAGTTTGGACTCCACTCTTAGAAGGCCTAGAGTGATGATGATTTCACTGATCCTAGACACAGGGTAAACTCTGTACATTAGCATCCCATGGGCGAACTGTTGTTATGTCAAAAAGATTTAGGGAGGCCAATCCAAACAAAAAATTGATTAATCTGTCAACTAAATGTTACATCAGTATTAGTAGAACTCTGAACTAGGGTAAATAGGCTTTTTTAAACTTAGGAAAGAAACAAAAGTTAGGATGAGGATTAAATACAAATTCAGGATGAAGACAACCGTCTGCAGCTTCGGCTTGACTGCCCCTTTCTTTTGAGTGGCCCCTCAATGTTTTGGAAACGGGTGGAGGACTTTGTCTTCATTAGAATGGGCCCCCCTGCGATGCTGAGGCAGTTTGGACTCCACTCTTAGAAGGCCTAGAGTGATAGTGATTTCACTGATCCTAGACCCGTAGTGGACTCTGTGCATTAGCATCCCATGGGCAAACTGTTGTTATGTCAAAAAGATTTAGGTTAGCCAATCCAACCAAAAAATTTATTAATCTGTCACCTAAATGTTACATCAGTGTTAGTAGATCTCTGTCCTAGGGTAGATATGCTTTTTTAAATTTAGGAAACAAACAAAAGTTAGGATGAGGATTAAATAAAAAATCTGAATTATTACAAACGTCTGCAGCTTCGGTTCGACTGCCCCTTACATTTGAGTGGCCCCTCAATGTTTTGGAAACGGGTGGAGGACTTTGTCTTCATTAGAATTGGCCCCCTGCTATGCTGAGGCAGTTTGGACTCCACTCTTAGAAGGCCTAGAGTGATGATGATTTCACTGATCCTAGACACGGGGTAAACTCTGTGCATTAGCATCCCATGGGCGAACTGTTGTTATGTCAAAAAGATTAAGGGAGGCCAATCCAAACAAAAAATTGATTAATCTGTCAACTAAATGTTACATCAGTATTAGTAGAACTCTGTACTAGGGTAAATATGCTTTTTTAAACTTAGGAAAGAAACAAAAGTTAGGATGAGCATTAAATACAAATTCAGGATGAAGACAACCGTCTGCAGCTTCGGCTCGACTGCCCCTTTCTTTTGAGTGGCCCCTCAATGTTTTGGAAACGGGTGGAGTACATTGTCTTCATTAGAATGGGCCCCCCTGCGATGCTGAGGCAGTTTGGACTCCACTCTTAGAAGGCCTAGAGTGATGATGATTTCACTGATCCTAGACACGGGGTAAACTCTGTGCATTAGCATCCCATGGGCGAACTGTTGTTATGTCAAAAAGATTTAGGGAGGCCAATCCAAACAAAAAATTGATTAATCTGTCAACTAAATGTTACATCAGTATTAGTAGAACTCTGAACTAGGGTAAATAGGCTTTTTTAAACTTAGGAAAGAAACAAAAGTTAGGATGAGGATTAAATACAAATTCAGGATGAAGACAACCGTCTGCAGCTTCGGCTCGACTGCCCCTTTCTTTTGAGTGGCCCCTCAATGTTTTGGAAACGGGTGGAGTACATTGTCTTCATTAGAATGGGCCCCCCTGCGATGCTGAGGCAGTTTTGACTCCACTCTTAGAAGGCCTAGAGTGATAGTGATTTCACTGATCCTAGACCCGTAGTGGACTCTGTGCATTAGCATCCCATGGGCAAACTGTTGTTATGTCAAAAAGATTTAGGTTAGCCAATGCAACCAAAAAATGTATTAATCTGTCACCTAAATGTTACATCAGTGTTAGTAGATCTTTGTCCTAGGGTAGATATGCTTTTTTAAACTTAGGAAACAAACAAAAGTTAGGATGAGGATTAAATAAAAAATCAGAATTATTACAAACGTCTGCAGCTTCGGTTCGACTGCCCCTTACATTTGAGTGGCCCCTCAATGTTTTGGAAACGGGTGGAGGACTTTGTCTTCATTAGAATGGGCCCCCTGCGATGCTGAGGCAGTTTGGACTCCACTCTTAGAAGGCCTAGAGTGATGATGATTTCACTGATCCTAGACACGGGGTAAACGCTGTGCATTAGCATCCCATGGGCGAACTAATGTTATGTCAAAAAGATTTAGGGAGGCCAATCCAAACAAAAAATTTATTAATCTGTCAACTAAATGTTACATCAGTATTAGTAGAACTCTGTACTAGGGTAAATATGCTTTTTTAAACTTAGGAAAGAAACAAAAGTTAGGATGAGGATTAAATAAAAATTCAGGATGAAGACAACCGTCTGCAGCTTCGGCTCGACTGCCCCTTTCTTTTGAGTGGCCCCTCAATGTTTTGGAAACGGGTGGAGGACATTGTCTTCATTAGAATGGGCCCCCCTGCGATGCTGAGGCAGTTTGGACTCCACTCTTAGAAGGCCTAGAGTGATAGTGATTTCACTGATCCTAGACCCGTAGTGGACTCTGTGCATTAGCATCCCATGGGCAAACTGTTGTTATGTCAAAAAGATTTAGGTTAGCCAATCCAACCAAAAAATGTATTAATCTGTCACCTAAATGTTACATCAGTGTTAGTAGATCTCTGTCCTAGGTTAAATATGCTTTTTTAAATTTAGGAAACAAACAAAAGTTAGGATGAGGATTAAATAAAAAATCAGAATTATTACAAACGTCTGCAGCTTCGGTTCGACTGCCCCTTACATTTGAGTGGCCCCTCAATGTTTTGGAAACGGGTGGAGGACTTTGTCTTCATTAGAATGGGCCCCCTGCGATGCTGAGGCAGTTTGGACTCCACTCTTAGAAGGCCTAGAGTGATGATGATTTCACAGATCCTAGACTCGGGGTAAACTCTGTGCATTAGCATCCCATGGGCGAACTGTTGTTATGTCAAAAAGATTTAGGGAGGCCAATCCAAACAAAAAATTTATTAATCTGTCACCTAAATGTTACATCAGTATTAGTAGAACTCTGTACTAGGGTAAATATGCTTTTTTAAACTTAGGAAAGAAACAAAAGTTAGGATGAGGATTAAATAAAAATTCAGGATGAAGACAACCGTCTGCAGCTTCGGCTTGACTGCCCCTTTCTTTTGAGTGGCCCCTCAATGTTTTGGAAACGGGTGGAGGACTTTGTCTTCATTAGAATGGGCCCCCCTGCGATGCTGAGGCAGTTTGGACTCCACTCTTAGAAGGCCTAGAGTGATAGTGATTTCACTGATCCTAGACCCGTAGTGGACTCTGTGCATTAGCATCCCATGGGCAAACTGTTGTTATGTCAAAAAGATTTAGGTTAGCCAATCCAACCAAAAAATGTATTAATCTGTCACCTAAATGTTACATCAGTGTTAGTAGATCTCTGTCCTAGGGTAGATATGCTTTTTTAAATTTAGGAAACAAACAAAAGTTAGGATGAGGATTAAATAAAAAATCTGTATTATTACAAAAGTCTGCAGCTTCGGTTCGACTGCCCCTTACATTTGAGTGGCCCCTCAATGTTTTGGAAACGGGTGGAGGACTTTGTCTTCATTAGAATCGGCCCCCTGCGATGCTGAGGCAGTTTGGACTCCACTCTTAGAAGGCCTAGAGTGATGATGATTTCACTGATCCTAGACACGGGGTAAACTCTGTGCATTAGCATCCCATGGGCGAACTGTTGTTATGTCAAAAAGATTTAGGGAGGCCAATCCAAACAAAAAATTGATTAATCTGTCAACTAAATGTTACATCAGTATTAGTAGAACTCTGTACTAGGGTAAATATGCTTTTTTAAACTTAGGAAAGAAACAAAAGTTAGGATGAGCATTAAATACAAATTCAGGATGAAGACAACCGTCTGCAGCTTCGGCTCGACTGCCCCTTTCTTTTGAGTGGCCCCTCAATGTTTTGGAAACGGGTGGAGGACATTGTCTTCATTAGAATGGGCCCCCCTGCGATGCTGAGGCAGTTTGGACTCCACTCTTAGAAGGCCTAGAGTGATGATGATTTCACTGATCCTAGACACGGGGTAAACTCTGTGCATTAGCATCCCATGGGCGAACTGTTGTATGTCAAAAAGATTTAGGTTAGCCAATCCAACCAAAAAATGTATTAATCTGTCACCTAAATGTTACATCAGTGTTAGTAGATCTCTGTCCTAGGGTAAATATGCTTTTTTAAACTTAGGAAACAAGCAAAAGTTAGGATGAGGATTAAATAAAAATTCAGAATTATTACAAAAGTCTGCAGCTTCGGTTCGACTGCCCCTTACATTTGAGTGGCCCCTCAATGTTTTGGAAACGGGTGGAGGACTTTGTCTTCATTAGAATGGGCCCCCCTGCGATGCTGAGGCAGTTTGGACTCCACTCTTAGAAGGCCTAGAGTGATAGTGATTTCACTGATCCTAGACACGGGGTAAATTCTGTGCATTAGCATCCCATGGGCGAACTGTTGTTATGTCAAAAAGATTTAGGTTAGCCAATCCAACCAAAAAATGTATTAATCTGTCACCTAAATGTTACATCAGTGTTAGTAGATCTTTGTCCTAGGGTAGATATGCTTTTTTAAACTTAGGAAACAAACAAAAGTTAGGATGAGTATTAAATAAAAAATTAGAATTATTACAAACGTCTGCAGCTTCGGTTCGACTGCCCCTTACATTTGAGTGGCCCCTCAATGTTTTGGAAACGGGTGGAGGACTTTGTCTTCATTAGAATGGGCCCCCTGCGATGCTGAGGCAGTTTGGACTCCACTCTTAGAAGGCCTAGAGTGATGATGATTTCACTGATCCTAGACTCGGGGTAAACTCTGTGCATTAGCATCCCATGGGCGAACTGTTGTTATGTCAAAAAGATTTAGGGAGGCCAATCCAAACAAAAAATTGATTAATCTGTCAACTAAATGTTACATCAGTATTAGTAGAACTCTGTACTAGGGTAAATATGCTTTTTTAAACTTAGGAAAGAAACAAAAGTTAGGATGAGCATTAAATACAAATTCAGGATGAAGACAACCGTCTGCAGCTTCGGCTCGACTGCCCCTTTCTTTTGAGTGGCCCCTCAATGTTTTGGAAACGGGTGGAGGACATTGTCTTCATTAGAATGGGCCCCCCTGCGATGCTGAGGCAGTTTGGACTCCACTCTTAGAAGGCCTAGAGTGATAGTGATTTCACTGATCCTAGACCCGTAGTGGACTCTGTGCATTAGCATCCCATGGGCAAACTGTTGTTATGTCAAAAAGATTTAGGTTAGCCAATGCAACCAAAAAATGTATTAATCTGTCACCTAAATGTTACATCAGTGTTAGTAGATCTTTGTCCTAGGGTAGATATGTTTTTTTAAACTTAGGAAACAAACAAAAGTTAGGATGAGGATTAAATAAAAAATCAGAATTATTACAAACGTCTGCAGCTTCGGTTCGACTGCCCCTTACATTTGAGTGGCCCCTCAATGTTTTGGAAACGGGTGGAGGACTTTGTCTTCATTAGAATGGGCCCCCTGCGATGCTGAGGCAGTTTGGACTCCACTCTTAGAAGGCCTAGAGTGATGATGATTTCACTGATCCTAGACTCGGGGTAAACTCTGTGCATTAGCATCCCATGGGCGAACTGTTGTTATGTCAAAAAGATTTAGGGAGGCCAATCCAAACAAAAAATTGATTAATCTGTCAACTAAATGTTACATCAGTATTAGTAGAACTCTGTACTAGGGTAAATATGCTTTTTTAAACTTAGAAAAGAAACAAAAGTTAGGATGAGGATTAAATACAAATTCAGGATGAAGACAACCGTCTGCAGCTTCGGCTCGACTGCCCCTTTCTTTTGAGTGGCCCCTCAATGTTTTGGAAACGGGTGGAGGACTTTGTCTTCATTAGAATGGGCCCCCCTGCGATGCTGAGGCAGTTTGGACTCCACTCTTAGAAGGCCTAGAGTGATAGTGATTTCACTGATCCTAGACCCGTAGTGGACTCTGTGCATTAGCATCCCATGGGCAAACTGTTGTTATGTCAAAAAGATTTAGGTTAGCCAATCCAACCAAAAAATGTATTAATCTGTCACCTAAATGTTACATCAGTGTTAGTAGATCTCTGTCCTAGGGTAGATATGCTTTTCTAAACTTAGGAAACAAACAAAAGTTAGAATGAGGATTAAATAAAAAATCAGAAATATTACTAACGTCTGCAGCTTCGGTTCGACTGCCCCTTACATTTGAGTGGCCCCTCAATGTTTTGGAAACGGGTGAGGACTTTGTCTTCATTAGAATGGGCCCCCTGCGATGCTAAGGCAGTTTGGACTCCACTCTTAGAAGGCCTAGAGTGATGATGATTTCACTGATCCTAGACACGGGGTAAACTCTGTGCATTAGCATCCCATGGGCGAACTGTTGTTATGTCAAAAAGATTTAGGGAGGCCAATCCAAACAAAAAATTGATTAATCTGTCAACTAAATGTTACATCAGTATTAGTAGAACTCTGTACTAGGGTAAATATGCTTTTTTAAACTTAGGAAAAAAACAAAAGTTAGGATGAGGATTAAATACAAATTCAGGATGAAGACAACCGTCTGCAGCTTCGGCTCGACTGCCCCTTTCTTTTGAATGGCCCCTCAATGTTTTGGAAACGGGTGGAGGACATTGTCTTCATTAGAATGGGCCCCCTGTGATGCTGAGGCAGTTTGGACTCCACTCTTAGAAGGCCTAGAGTGATAGTGATTTCACTGATCCTAGACCCGTAGTGGACTCTGTGCATTAGCATCCCATGGGTGAACTGTTGTATGTCAAAAAGATTTAGGTTAGCCAATCCAACCCAAAAATTTATTAATCTGTCACCTAAATGTTACATCAGTGTTAGTAGATCTCTGTCCTAGGGTAAATATGCTTTTTTAAACTTAAGAAACAAGCAAAAGTTAGGATGAGGATTAAATAAAAAATCAGAATTATTACAAACGTCTGCAGCTTCGGTTCGACTGCCCCTTACATTTGAGTGGCCCCTCAATGTTTTTTTGAAACGGGTGGAGGACTTTGTCTTCATTAGAATGGGCCCCCTGCGATGCTGAGGCAGTTTGGACTCCACTCTTAGAAGGCCTAGAGTGATGATGATTTCACTGATCCTAGACTCGGGGTAAACTCTGTGCATTAGCATCCCATGGGCGAACTGTTGTTATGTCAAAAAGATTTAGGGAGGCCAATCCAAACAAAAAATTGATTAATCTGTCAACTAAATGTTACATCAGTATTAGTAGAACTCTGTACTAGGGTAAATATGCTTTTTTAAACTTAGGAAAAAAACAAAAGTTAGGATGAGGATTAAATACAAATTCAGGATGAAGACAACCGTCTGCAGCTTCGGCTCGACTGCCCCTTTCTTTTGAATGGCCCCTCAATGTTTTGGAAACGGGTGGAGGACATTGTCTTCATTAGAATGGGCCCCCTGTGATGCTGAGGCAGTTTGGACTCCACTCTTAGAAGGCCTAGAGTGATAGTGATTTCACTGATCCTAGACCCGTAGTGGACTCTGTGCATTAGCATCCCATGGGTGAACTGTTGTATGTCAAAAAGATTTAGGTTAGCCAATCCAACCCAAAAATTTATTAATCTGTCACCTAAATGTTACATCAGTGTTAGTAGATCTCTGTCCTAGGGTAAATATGCTTTTTTAAACTTAAGAAACAAGCAAAAGTTAGGATGAGGATTAAATAAAAAATCAGAATTATTACAAACGTCTGCAGCTTCGGTTCGACTGCCCCTTACATTTGAGTGGCCCCTCAATGTTTTTTTGAAACGGGTGGAGGACTTTGTCTTCATTAGAATGGGCCCCCTGCGATGCTGAGGCAGTTTGGACTCCACTCTTAGAAGGCCTAGAGTGATGATGATTTCACTGATCCTAGACTCGGGGTAAACTCTGTGCATTAGCATCCCATGGGCGAACTGTTGTTATGTCAAAAAGATTTAGGGAGGCCAATCCAAACAAAAAATTGATTAATCTGTCAACTAAATGTTACATCAGTATTAGTAGAACTCTGTACTAGGGTAAATATGCTTTTTTAAACTTAGGAAAGAAACAAAAGTTAGGATGAGGATTAAATACAAATTCAGGATGAAGACAACCGTCTGCAGCTTCGACTCGACTGCCCCTTTCTTTTGAGTGGCCCCTCAATGTTTTGGAAACGGGTGGAGGACATTGTCTTCATTAGAATGGGCCCCCCTGCGATGCTGAGGCAGTTTGGACTCCACTCTTAGAAGGCCTAGAGTGATAGTGATTTCACTGATCCTAGACCCGTAGTGGACTCTGTGCATTAGCATCCCATGGGCGAACTGTTGTTATGTCAAAAAGATTTAGGTTAGTAAATTCAAACAAAAAATGTATTAATCTGTCACCTAAATGTTACATCAGTGTTAGTAGATCTTTGTCCTAGGGTAGATATGCTTTTTTAAACTTAGGAAACAAACAAAAGTTAGGATGAGGATTAAATAGAAAAATCTGAATTATTACAAACGTCTGCAGCTTCGGTTCGACTGCCCCTTACATTTGAGTGGCCCCTCAATGTTTTGGAAACGGGTGGAGAACTTTGTCTTCATTAGAATGGGCCCCCTGCGATGCTGAGGCAGTTTGGACTCCACTCTTAGAAGGCCTAGAGTGATGATGATTTCACTGATCCTAGACACGGGGTAAACTCTGTGCATTAGCATCCCATGGGCGAACTGTTGTTATGTCAAAAAGATTTAGGGAGGCCAATCCAAACAAAAAAATGATTAATCTGTCAACTAAATGTTACATCAGTATTAGTAGAACTCTGTACTAGGGTAAATATGCTTTTTTAAACTTAGGAAAGAAACAAAAGTTAGGATGAGGATTAAATACAAATTCAGGATGAAGACAACCGTCTGCAGCTTCGGCTCGACTGCCCCTTTCTTTTGAGTGGCCCCTCAATGTTTTGGAAACGGGTGGAGGACATTGTCTTCATTAGAATGGGCCCCCCTGCGATGCTGAGGCAGTTTGGACTCCACTCTTAGAAGGCCTAGAGTGATAGTGATTTCACTGATCCTAGACCCGTAGTGGACTCTGTGCATTAGCATCCCATGGGCAAAATTGTTGTTATGTCAAAAAGATTTAGGTTAGCCAATCCAAACAAAAAATGTATTAATCTGTCACCTAAATGTTACATCAGTGTTAGTAGATCTCTGTCCTAGGGTAAATATGCTTTTTTAAACTTAGGAAACAAACAAAAGTTAGGATGAGGATTAAATAAAAATTCAGAATTATTACAAAAGTCTGCAGCTTCGGTTCGACTGCCCCTTACATTTGAGTGGCCCCTCAATGTTTTGGAAACGGGTGGAGAACTTTGTCTTCATTAGAATGGGCCCCCTGCGATGCTGAGGCAGTTTGGACTCCACTCTTAGAAGGCCTACAGTGATGATGATTTCACTGATCCTAGACACGGGGTAAACTCTGTGCATTAGCATCTCATGGGCGAACTGTTGTTATGTCAAAAAGATTTAGGGAGGCCAATCCAAACAAAAAATTGATTAATCTGTCAACTAAATGTTACATCAGTATTAGTAGAACTCTGTACTAGGGTAAATATGCTTTTTTAAACTTAGGAAAGAAACAAAAGTTAGGATGAGCATTAAATACAAATTCAGGATGAAGACAACCGTCTGCAGCTTCGGCTCGACTGCCCCTTTCTTTTGAGTGGCCCCTCAATGTTTTGGAAACGGGTGGAGGACATTGTCTTCATTAGAATGGTCCCCCCTGCGATGCTGAGGCAGTTTGGACTCCACTCTTAGAAGGCCTAGAGTGATAGTGATTTCACTGATCCTAGACCCGTAGTGGACTCTGTGCATTAGCATCCCATGGGCGAACTGTTGTTATGTCAAAAAGATTTAGGTTAGCCAATCCAACCAAAAAATGTATTAATCTGTCACCTAAATGTTACATCAGTGTTAGTAGATCTCTGTCCTAGGGTAAATATGCTTTTTTAAATTTAGGAAACAAACAAAAGTTAGGATGAGGATTAAATAAAAAATCAGAATTATTACAAAAGTCTGCAGCTTCGGTTCGACTGCCCCTTACATTTGAGTGGCCCCTCAATGTTTTGGAAACGGGTGGAGGACTTTGTCTTCATTAGAATGGGCCCCCTGCGATGCTGAGGCAGTTTGGACTCCACTCTTAGAAGGCCTAGAGTGATGATGATTTCACTGATCCTAGACACGGGGTAAACTCTGTGCATTAGCATCCCATGGGCGAACTGTTGTTATGTCAAAAAGATTTAGGGAGGCCAATCCAAACAAAAAATTGATTAATATGTCAACTAAATGTTACATCAGTATTAGTAGAACTCTGTACTAGGGTAAATATGCTTTTTTAAACTTAGGAAAGAAACAAAAGTTAGGATGAGGATTAAATACAAATTCAGGATGAAGACAACCGTCTGCAGCTTCGGCTCGACTGCCCCTTACATTTGAGTGGCCCCTCAATGTTTTGGAAACGGGTGGAGAACTTTGTCTTCATTAGAATGGGCCCCCTGCGATGCTGAGGCAGTTTGGACTCCACTCTTAGAAGGCCTACAGTGATGATGATTTCACTGATCCTAGACACGGGGTAAACTCTGTGCATTAGCATCCCATGGGCGAACTGTTGTTATGTCAAAAAGATTTAGGGAGGCCAATCCAAACAAAAAATTGATTAATCTGTCAACTAAATGTTACATCAGTATTAGTAGAACTCTGTACTAGGGTAAATATGCTTTTTTAAACTTAGGAAAGAAACAAAAGTTAGGATGAGCATTAAATACAAATTCAGGATGAAGACAACCGTCTGCAGCTTCGGCTCGACTGCCCCTTTCTTTTGAGTGGCCCCTCAATGTTTTGGAAACGGGTGGAGGACATTGTCTTCATTAGAATGGTCCCCCCTGCGATGCTGAGGCAGTTTGGACTCCACTCTTAGAAGGCCTAGAGTGATAGTGATTTCACTGATCCTAGACCCGTAGTGGACTCTGTGCATTAGCATCCCATGGGCGAACTGTTGTTATGTCAAAAAGATTTAGGTTAGCCAATCCAACCAAAAAATGTATTAATCTGTCACCTAAATGTTACATCAGTGTTAGTAGATCTCTGTCCTAGGGTAAATATGCTTTTTTAAATTTAGGAAACAAACAAAAGTTAGGATGAGGATTAAATAAAAAATCAGAATTATTACAAAAGTCTGCAGCTTCGGTTCGACTGCCCCTTACATTTGAGTGGCCCCTCAATGTTTTGGAAACGGGTGGAGGACTTTGTCTTCATTAGAATGGGCCCCCTGCGATGCTGAGGCAGTTTGGACTCCACTCTTAGAAGGCCTAGAGTGATGATGATTTCACTGATCCTAGACACGGGGTAAACTCTGTGCATTAGCATCCCATGGGCGAACTGTTGTTATGTCAAAAAGATTTAGGGAGGCCAATCCAAACAAAAAATTGATTAATATGTCAACTAAATGTTACATCAGTATTAGTAGAACTCTGTACTAGGGTAAATATGCTTTTTTAAACTTAGGAAAGAAACAAAAGTTAGGATGAGGATTAAATACAAATTCAGGATGAAGACAACCGTCTGCAGCTTCGGCTCGACTGCCCCTTTCTTTTGAGTGGCCCCTCAATGTTTTGGAAACGGGTGGAGGACATTGTCTTCATTAGAATGGGCCCCCTGTGATGCTGAGGCAGTTTGGACTCCACTCTTAGAAGGCCTAGAGTGATAGTGATTTCACTGATCCTAGACCCGTAGTGGACTCTGTGCATTAGCATCCCATGGGCGAACTGTTGTATGTCAAAAAGATTTAGGTTAGCCAATCCAACCAAAAAATGTATTAATCTGTCACCTAAATGTTACATCAGTGTTAGTAGATCTCTGTCCTAGGGTAAATATGCTTTTTTAAACTTAGGAAACAAGCAAAAGTTAGGATGAGGATTAAATAAAAATTCGGAATTATTACAAAAGTCTGCAGCTTCGGTTCGACTGCCCCTTACATTTGAGTGGCCCCTCAATGTTTTGGAAACGGGTGGAGGACTTTGTCTTCATTAGAATCGGCCCCCTGCGATGCTGAGGCAGTTTGGACTCCACTCTTAGAAGGCCTAGAGTGATGATGATTTCACTGATCCTAGACACGGGGTAAACTCTGTGCATTAGCATCCCATGGGCGAACTGTTGTTATGTCAAAAAGATTTAGGGAGGCCAATCCAAACAAAAAATTGATTAATCTGTCAACTAAATGTTACATCAGTATTAGTAGAACTCTGTACTAGGGTAAATATGCTTTTTTAAACTTAGGAAAGAAACAAAAGTTAGGATGAGCATTAAATACAAATTCAGGATGAAGACAACCGTCTGCAGCTTCGGCTCGACTGCCCCTTTCTTTTGAGTGGCCCCTCAATGTTTTGGAAACGGGTGGAGGACATTGTCTTCATTAGAATGGGCCCCCCTGCGATGCTGAGGCAGTTTGGACTCCACTCTTAGAAGGCCTAGAGTGATGATGATTTCACTGATCCTAGACACGGGGTAAACTCTGTGCATTAGCATCCCATGGGCGAACTGTTGTATGTCAAAAAGATTTAGGTTAGCCAATCCAACCAAAAAATGTATTAATCTGTCACCTAAATGTTACATCAGTGTTAGTAGATCTCTGTCCTAGGGTAAATATGCTTTTTTAAACTTAGGAAACAAGCAAAAGTTAGGATGAGGATTAAATAAAAATTCAGAATTATTACAAAAGTCTGCAGCTTCGGTTCGACTGCCCCTTACATTTGAGTGGCCCCTCAATGTTTTGGAAACGGGTGGAGGACTTTGTCTTCATTAGAATGGGCCCCCTGCGATGCTGAGGCAGTTTGGACTCCACTCTTAGAAGGCCTAGAGTGATGATGATTTCACTGATCCTAGACTCGGGGTAAACTCTGTGCATTAGCATCCCATGGGCGAACTGTTGTTATGTCAAAAAGATTTAGGTTAGCCAATCCAACCAAAAAATGTATTAATCTGTCACCTAAATGTTACATCAGTGTTAGTAGATCTTTGTCCTAGGGTAGATATGCTTTTTTAAACTTAGGAAACAAACAAAAGTTAGGATGAGGATTAAATAAAAAATTAGAATTATTACAAACGTCTGCAGCTTCGGTTCGACTGCCCCTTACATTTGAGTGGCCCCTCAATGTTTTGGAAACGGGTGGAGGACTTTGTCTTCATTAGAATGGGCCCCCTGCGATGCTGAGGCAGTTTGGACTCCACTCTTAGAAGGCCTAGAGTGATGATGATTTCACTGATCCTAGACTCGGGGTAAACTCTGTGCATTAGCATCCCATGGGCGAACTGTTGTTATGTCAAAAAGATTTAGGGAGGCCAATCCAAACAAAAAATTGATTAATCTGTCAACTAAATGTTACATCAGTATTAGTAGAACTCTGTACTAGGGTAAATATGCTTTTTTAAACTTAGGAAAGAAACAAAAGTTAGGATGAGCATTAAATACAAATTCAGGATGAAGACAACCGTCTGCAGCTTCGGCTCGACTGCCCCTTTCTTTTGAGTGGCCCCTCAATGTTTTGGAAACGGGTGGAGGACATTGTCTTCATTAGAATGGGCCCCCTGCGATGCTGAGGCAGTTTGGACTCCACTCTTAGAAGGCCTAGAGTGATGATGATTTCACTGATCCTAGACTCGGGGTAAACTCTGTGCATTAGCATCCCATGGGCGAACTGTTGTTATGTCAAAAAGATTTAGGTTAGCCAATCCAACCAAAAAATGTATTAATCTGTCACCTAAATGTTACATCAGTGTTAGTAGATCTTTGTCCTAGGGTAGATATGTTTTTTTAAACTTAGGAAACAAACAAAAGTTAGGATGAGGATTAAATAAAAAATCAGAATTATTACAAACGTCTGCAGCTTCGGTTCGACTGCCCCTTACATTTGAGTGGCCCCTCAATGTTTTGGAAACGGGTGGAGGACTTTGTCTTCATTAGAATGGGCCCCCTGCGATGCTGAGGCAGTTTGGACTCCACTCTTAGAAGGCCTAGAGTGATGATGATTTCACTGATCCTAGACTCGGGGTAAACTCTGTGCATTAGCATCCCATGGGCGAACTGTTGTTATGTCAAAAAGATTTAGGGAGGCCAATCCAAACAAAAAATTGATTAATCTGTCAACTAAATGTTACATCAGTATTAGTAGAACTCTGTACTAGGGTAAATATGCTTTTTTAAACTTAGAAAAGAAACAAAAGTTAGGATGAGGATTAAATACAAATTCAGGATGAAGACAACCGTCTGCAGCTTCGGCTCGACTGCCCCTTTCTTTTGAGTGGCCCCTCAATGTTTTGGAAACGGGTGGAGGACTTTGTCTTCATTAGAATGGGCCCCCCTGCGATGCTGAGGCAGTTTGGACTCCACTCTTAGAAGGCCTAGAGTGATAGTGATTTCACTGATCCTAGACCCGTAGTGGACTCTGTGCATTAGCATCCCATGGGCAAACTGTTGTTATGTCAAAAAGATTTAGGTTAGCCAATCCAACCAAAAAATGTATTAATCTGTCACCTAAATGTTACATCAGTGTTAGCAGATCTCTGTCCTAGGGTAGATATGCTTTTTTAAACTTAGGAAACAAACAAAAGTTAGAATGAGGATTAAATAAAAAATCAGAAATATTACAAACGTCTGCAGCTTCGGTTCGACTGCCCCTTACATTTGAGTGGCCCCTCAATGTTTTGGAAACGGGTGAGGACTTTGTCTTCATTAGAATGGGCCCCCTGCGATGCTAAGGCAGTTTGGACTCCACTCTTAGAAGGCCTAGAGTGATGATGATTTCACTGATCCTAGACACGGGGTAAACTCTGTGCATTAGCATCCCATGGGCGAACTGTTGTTATGTCAAAAAGATTTAGGGAGGCCAATCCAAACAAAAAATTGATTAATCTGTCAACTAAATGTTACATCAGTATTAGTAGAACTCTGTACTAGGGTAAATATGCTTTTTTAAACTTAGGAAAAAAACAAAAGTTAGGATGAGGATTAAATACAAATTCAGGATGAAGACAACCGTCTGCAGCTTCGGCTCGACTGCCCCTTTCTTTTGAATGGCCCCTCAATGTTTTGGAAACGGGTGGAGGACATTGTCTTCATTAGAATGGGCCCCCTGTGATGCTGAGGCAGTTTGGACTCCACTCTTAGAAGGCCTAGAGTGATAGTGATTTCACTGATCCTAGACCCGTAGTGGACTCTGTGCATTAGCATCCCATGGGTGAACTGTTGTATGTCAAAAAGATTTAGGTTAGCCAATCCAACCCAAAAATTTATTAATCTGTCACCTAAATGTTACATCAGTGTTAGTAGATCTCTGTCCTAGGGTAAATATGCTTTTTTAAACTTAAGAAACAAGCAAAAGTTAGGATGAGGATTAAATAAAAAATCAGAATTATTACAAACGTCTGCAGCTTCGGTTCGACTGCCCCTTACATTTGAGTGGCCCCTCAATGTTTTTTTGAAACGGGTGGAGGACTTTGTCTTCATTAGAATGGGCCCCCTGCGATGCTGAGGCAGTTTGGACTCCACTCTTAGAAGGCCTAGAGTGATGATGATTTCACTGATCCTAGACTCGGGGTAAACTCTGTGCATTAGCATCCCATGGGCGAACTGTTGTTATGTCAAAAAGATTTAGGGAGGCCAATCCAAACAAAAAATTGATTAATCTGTCAACTAAATGTTACATCAGTATTAGTAGAACTCTGTACTAGGGTAAATATGCTTTTTTAAACTTAGGAAAGAAACAAAAGTTAGGATGAGGATTAAATACAAATTCAGGATGAAGACAACCGTCTGCAGCTTCGACTCGACTGCCCCTTTCTTTTGAGTGGCCCCTCAATGTTTTGGAAACGGGTGGAGGACATTGTCTTCATTAGAATGGGCCCCCCTGCGATGCTGAGGCAGTTTGGACTCCACTCTTAGAAGGCCTAGAGTGATAGTGATTTCACTGATCCTAGACCCGTAGTGGACTCTGTGCATTAGCATCCCATGGGCGAACTGTTGTTATGTCAAAAAGATTTAGGTTAGTAAATTCAAACAAAAAATGTATTAATCTGTCACCTAAATGTTACATCAGTGTTAGTAGATCTTTGTCCTAGGGTAGATATGCTTTTTTAAACTTAGGAAACAAACAAAAGTTAGGATGAGGATTAAATAAAAAAATCTGAATTATTACAAACGTCTGCAGCTTCGGTTCGACTGCCCCTTACATTTGAGTGGCCCCTCAATGTTTTGGAAACGGGTGGAGAACTTTGTCTTCATTAGAATGGGCCCCCTGCGATGCTGAGGCAGTTTGGACTCCACTCTTAGAAGGCCTACAGTGATGATGATTTCACTGATCCTAGACACGGTGTAAACTCTGTGCATTAGCATCCCATGGGCGAACTGTTGTTATGTCAAAAAGATTTAGGGAGGCCAATCCAAACAAAAAATTGATTAATCTGTCAACTAAATGTTACATCAGTATTAGTAGAACTCTGTACTAGGGTAAATATGCTTTTTTAAACTTAGGAAAGAAACAAAAGTTAGGATGAGGATTAAATACAAATTCAGGATGAAGACAACCGTCTGCAGCTTCGGCTCGACTGCCCCTTTCTTTTGAGTGGCCCCTCAATGTTTTGGAAACGGGTGGAGGACATTGTCTTCATTAGAATGGTCCCCCCTGCGATGCTGAGGCAGTTTGGACTCCACTCTTAGAAGGCCTAGAGTGATAGTGATTTCACTGATCCTAGACCCGTAGTGGACTCTGTGCATTAGCATCCCATGGGCGAACTGTTGTTATGTCAAAAAGATTTAGGTTAGCCAATCCAACCAAAAAATGTATTAATCTGTCACCTAAATGTTACATCAGTGTTAGTAGATCTCTGTCCTAGGGTAAATATGCTTTTTTAAATATAGGAAACAAACAAAAGTTAGGATGAGGATTAAATAAAAAATCAGAATTATTACAAAAGTCTGCAGCTTCGGTTCGACTGCCCCTTACATTTGAGTGGCCCCTCAATGTTTTGGAAACGGGTGGAGGACTTTGTCTTCATTAGAATGGGCCCCCTGCGATGCTGAGGCAGTTTGGACTCCACTCTTAGAAGGCCTAGAGTGATGATGATTTCACTGATCCTAGACACGGGGTAAACTCTGTGCATTAGCATCCCATGGGCGAACTGTTGTTATGTCAAAAAGATTTAGGGAGGCCAATCCAAACAAAAAATTGATTAATATGTCAACTAAATGTTACATCAGTATTAGTAGAACTCTGTACTAGGGTAAATATGCTTTTTTAAACTTAGGAAAGAAACAAAAGTTAGGATGAGGATTAAATACAAATTCAGGATGAAGACAACCGTCTGCAGCTTCGGCTCGACTGCCCCTTTCTTTTGAGAGGCCCCTCAATGTTATGGAAACGGGTGGAGGACATTGTCTTCATTAGAATGGGCCCCCCTGCGATGCTGAGGCAGTTTGGACTCCACTCTTAGAAGGCCTAGAGTGATGATGATTTCACTGATCCTAGACACGGAGTAAACTCTGTACATTAGCATCCCATGGGCGAACTGTTGTTATGTCAGAAAGATTTAGGGAGGCCAATCCAAACAAAAAATTGATTAATCTGTCAACTAAATGTTACATCAGTATTAGTAGAACTCTGTACTAGGGTAAATATGCTTTTTTAAACTTAGGAAAGAAACAAAAGTTAGGATGAGGATTAAATACAAATTCAGGATGAAGACAACCGTCTGCAGCTTCGGCTCGACTGCCCCTTTCTTTTGAGTGGCCCCTCAATGTTTTGGAAACGGGTGGAGGACATTGTCTTCATTAGAATGGGCTCCCCTGCGATGCTGAGGCAGTTTGGACTCCACTCTTAGAAGGCCTAGAGTGATAGTGATTTCACTGATCCTAGACCCGTAGTGGACTCTGTGCATTAGCATCCCATGGGCGAACTGTTGTTATGTCAAAAAGATTTAGGTTAGCCAATCCAACCAAAAAATTTATTAATCTGTCACCTAAATGTTACATCAGTGTTAGTAGATCTCTGTCCTAGGGTAGATATGCTTTTTTAAACTTAGGAAACAAACAAAAGTTAGGATGAGGATTAAATAAAAAATCTGAATTATTACAAACGTCTGCAGCTTCGGTTCGACTGCCCCTTACATTTGAGTGGCCCCTCAATGTTTTGGAAACGGGTGGAGGACTTTGTCTTCATTAGAATGGGCCCCCTGCGATGCTGAGGCAGTTTGGACTCCACTCTTAGAAGGCCTAGAGTGATGATGATTTCACTGATCCTAGACTCGGGGTAAACTCTGTGCATTAGCATCCCATGGGCGAACTGTTGTTATGTCAAAAAGATTTAGGGAGGCCAATCCAAACAAAAAATTGATTAATCTGTCAACTAAATGTTACATCAGTATTAGTAGAACTCTTTACTAGGGTAAATATGCTTTTTTAAACTTAGGAAAGAAACAAAAGTTAGGATGAGGATTAAATACAAATTCAGGATGAAGACAACCGTCTGCAGCTTCGGCTCGACTGCCCCTTTCTTTTGAGTGGCCCCTCAATGTTTTGGAAACGGGTGGAGGACATTGTCTTCATTAGAATGGGCTCCCCTGCGATGCTAGGGCAGTTTGGACTCCACTCTTAGAAGGCCTAGAGTGATAGTGATTTCACTGATCCTAGACCCGTAGTGGACTCTGTGCATTAGCATCCCATGGGCGAACTGTTGTTATGTCAAAAAGATTTAGGTTAGCCAATCCAACCAAAAAATGTATTCATCTGTCACCTAAATGTTACATCAGTGTTAGTAGATCTCTGTCCTAGGGTAGATATGCTTTTTTAAACTTAGGAAACAAACAAAAGTTAGGATGAGGATTAAATAAAAAATCTGAATTATTACAAACGTCTGCAGCTTCGGTTCGACTGCCCCTTACATTTGAGTGGCCCCTCAATGTTTTGGAAACGGGTGGAGAACTTTGTCTTCATTAGAATGGGCCCCCTGCGATGCTGAGGCAGTTTGGACTCCACTCTTAGAAGGCCTATAGTGATGATGATTTCACTGATCCTAGACTCGGGGTAAACTCTGTGCATTAGCATCCCATCGGCGAACTGTTGTTATGTCAAAAAGATTTAGGGAGGCCAATCCAAACAAAAAATTTATTAATCTGTCAACTAAATGTTACATCAGTATTAGTAGAACTCTGTACTAGGGTAAATATGCTTTTTTAAACTTAGGAAAGAAACAAAAGTTAGGATGAGGATTAAATACAAATTCAGGATGAAGACAACCGTCTGCAGCTTCGGCTCGACTGCCCCTTTCTTTTGAGTGGCCCCTCAATGTTTTGGAAACGGGTGGAGGACATTGTCTTCATTAGAATGGGCCCCCCTGCGATGCTGAGGCAGTTTGGACTCCACTCTTAGAAGGCCTAGAGTGATAGTGATTTCACTGATCCTAGACCCGTAGTGGACTCTGTGCATTAGCATCCCATGGGCGAACTGTTGTTATGTCAAAAAGATTTAGGTTAGCCAATCCAACCAAAAAATGTATTAATCTGTCACCTAAATGTTACATCAGTGTTAGTAGATCTTTGTCCTAGGGTAGATATGCTTTTTTAAACTTAGGAAACAAACAAAAGTTAGGATGAGGATTAAATAAAAAATTAGAATTATTACAAACGTCTGCAGCTTCGGTTCGACTGCCCCTTACATTTGAGTGGCCCCTCAATGTTTTGGAAACGGGTGGAGGACTTTGTCTTCATTAGAATGGGCCCCCTGCGATGCTGAGGCAGTTTGGACTCCACTCTTAGAAGGCCTAGAGTGATGATGATTTCACTGATCCTAGACTCGGGGTAAACTCTGTGCATTAGCATCCCATGGGCGAACTGTTGTTATGTCAAAAAGATTTAGGGAGGCCAATCCAAACAAAAAATTGATTAATCTGTCAACTAAATGTTACATCAGTATTAGTAGAACTCTGTACTAGGGCAAATATGCTTTTTTAAACTTAGGAAAGAAACAAAAGTTAGGATGAGGATTAAATACAAATTCAGGATGAAGACAACCGTCTGCAGCTTCGGCTCGACTGCCCCTTTCTTTTGAGTGGCCCCTCAATGTTTTGGAAACGGGTGGAGGACATTGTCTTCATTAGAATGGGCCCCCCTGCGATGCTGAGGCAGTTTGGACTCCACTCTTAGAAGGCCTAGAGTGATAGTGATTTCACTGATCCTAGACCCATAGTGGACTCTGTGCATTAGCATCCCATGGGCGAACTGTTGTTATGTCAAAAAGATTTAGGTTAGCCAATCCAACCAAAAAATGTATTAATCTGTCACCTAAATGTTACATCAGTGTTAGTAGATCTTTGTCCTAGGGTAGATATGCTTTTTTAAACTTAGGAAACAAACAAAAGTTAGGATGAGGATTAAATAAAAATTCAGAATTATTACAAAAGTCTGCAGCTTCGGTTCGACTGCCCCTTACATTTGAGTGGCCCCTCAATGTTTTGGAAACGGGTGGAGGACTTTGTCTTCATTAGAATGGGCCCCCTGCGATGCTGAGGCAGTTTGGACTCCACTCTTAGAAGGCCTAGAGTGATGATGATTTCACTGATCCTAGACACGGGGTAAACTCTGTGCATTAGCATCCCATGGGCGAACTGTTGTTATGTCAAAAAGATTTAGGGAGGCCAATCCAAACAAAAAATTCATTAATCTGTCAACTAAATGTTACATCAGTATTAGTAGAACTCTGTACTAGGGTAAATATTCTTTTTTAATCTTAGGAAAGAAACAAAAGTTAGGATGAGGATTAAATACAAATTCAGGATGAAGACAACCGTCTGCAGCTTCGGCTCGACTGCCCCTTTCTTTTGAGTGGCCCCTCAATGTTTTGGAAACGGGTGGAGGACTTTGTCTTCATTAGAATGGGCCCCCTGCGATGCTGAGGCAGTTTGGACTCCACTCTTAGAAGGCCTAGAGTGATGATGATTTCACTGATCCTAGACACGGGGTAAACTCTGTGCATTAGCGTCCCATGGGCGAACTGTTGTTATGTCAAAAAGATTTAGGGAGGCCAATCCAAACAAAAAATTGATTAATCTGTCAACTAAATGTTACATCAGTATTAGTAGAACTCTTTACTAGGGTAAATATGCTTTTTTAAACTTAGGAAAGAAACAAAAGTTAGGATGAGGATTAAATACAAATTCAGGATGAAGACAACCGTCTGCAGCTTCGGCTCGACTGCCCCTTTCTTTTGAGTGGCCCCTCAATGTTTTGGAAACGGGTGGAGGACATTGTCTTAATTAGAATGGGCCCCCCTGCGATGCTGAGGCAGTTTGGACTCCACTCTTAGAAGGCCTAGAGTGATAGTGATTTCACTGATCCTAGACCCGTAGTGGACTCTGTGCATTAGCATCCCATGGGCAAACTGTTGTTATGTCAAAAAGATTTAGGTTAGCCAATCCAACCAAAAAATGTATTCATCTGTCACCTAAATGTTACATCAGTGTTAGTAGATCTCTGTCCTAGGGTAGATATGCTTTTTTAAACTTAGGAAACAAACAAAAGTTAGGATGAGGATTAAATAAAAAATCTGAATTATTACAAACGTCTGCAGCTTCGGTTCGACTGCCCCTTACATTTGAGTGGCCCCTCAATGTTTTGGAAATGGGTGGAGGACTTTGTCTTCATTAGAATGGGCCCCCTGCGATGCTGAGGCAGTTTGGACTCCACTCTTAGAAGGCCTAGAGTGATGATGATTTCACTGATCCTAGACACGGGGTAAACTCTGTGCATTAGCATCCCATGGGCGAACTGTTGTTATGTCAAAAAGATTTAGGGAGGCCAATCCAAACAAAAAATTGATTAATCTGTCAACTAAATGTTACATCAGTATTAGTAGAACTCTGTACTAGGGTAAATATGCTTTTTTAAACTTAGGAAAGAAACAAAAGTTAGGATGAGGATTAAATACAAATTCAGGATGAAGACAACCGTCTGCAGCTTCGGCTCGACTGCCCCTTTCTTTTGAGTGGCCCCTCAATGTTTTGGAAACGGGTGGAGGACATTGTCTTCATTAGAATGGGCTCCCCTGCGATGCTGAGGCAGTTTGGACTCCACTCTTAGAAGGCCTAGAGTGATAGTGATTTCACTGATCCTAGACCCGTAGTGGACTCTGTGCATTAGCATCCCATGGGCGAACTGTTGTTATGTCAAAAAGATTTAGGTTAGCCAATCCAACCAAAAAAATGTATTAATCTGTCACCTAAATGTTACATCAGTGTTAGTAGATCTCTGTCCTAGGGGAGATATGCTTTTTTAAACTTAGGAAACAAACAAAAGTTAGGATGAGGATTAAATAAAAAATCAGAATTATTACAAACGTCTGCAGCTTCGGTTCGACTGCCCCTTACATTTGAGTGGCCCCTCAATGTTTTGGAAACGGGTGGAGGACTTTGTCTTCATTAGAATGGGCCCCCTGCGATGCTGAGGCAGTTTGGACTCCACTCTTAGAAGGCCTAGAGTGATAGTGATTTCACTGATCCTAGACCCGTAGTGGACTCTGTGCATTAGCATCCCATGGGCGAACTGTTGTTATGTCAAAAAGATTTAGGTTAGCCAATCCAACCAAAAAATGTATTAATCTGTCACCTAAATGTTACATCAGTGTTAGTAGATCTCTGTCCTAGGGTAAATATGCTTTTTTAAATTTAGGAAACAAACAAAAGTTAGGATGAGTATTAAATAAAAAATCTGAATTATTACAAACGTCTGCAGCTTCGGTTCGACTGCCCCTTACATTTGAGTGGCCCCTCAATGTTTTGGAAACGGGTGGAGGACTTTGTCTTCATTAGAATTGGCCCCCTGCGATGCTGAGGCAGTTTGGACTCCACTCTTAGAAGGCCTAGAGTGATGATGATTTCACTGATCCTAGACACGGGGTAAACTCTGTGCATTAGCATCCCATGGGCGAACTGTTGTTATGTCAAAAAGATTTAGGGAGGCCAATCCAAACAAAAAATTGATTAATCTGTCAACTAAATGTTACATCAGTATTAGTAGAACTCTGTACTAGGGTAAATATGCTTTTTTAAACTTAGGAAAGAAACAAAAGTTAGGATGAGGATTAAATACAAATTCAGGATGAAGACAACCGTCTGCAGCTTCGGCTCGACTGCCCCTTTCTTTTGAGTGGCCCCTCAATGTTTTGGAAACGGGTGGAGGACATTGTCTTCATTAGAATGGGCCCCCCTGCGATGCTGAGGCAGTTTGGACTCCACTCTTAGAAGGCCTAGAGTGATAGTGATTTCACTGATCCTAGACCCGTAGTGGACTCTGTGCATTAGCATCCCATGGGCGAACTGTTGTTATGTCAAAAAGATTTAGGTTAGCCAATCCAACCAAAAAATGTATTAATCTGTCACCTAAATGTTACATTAGTGTTAGTAGATCTCTGTCCTAGGGTAAATATGCTTTTTTAAACTTAGGAAACAAACAAAAGTTAGGATGAGGATTAAATAAAAATTCAGAATTATTACAAAAGTCTGCAGCTTCGGTTCGACTGCCCCTTACATTTGAGTGGCCCCTCAATGTTTTGGAAACGGGTGGAGGACTTTGTCTTCATTAGAATGGGCCCCCTGCGATGCTGAGGCAGTTTGGACTCCACTCTTAGAAGGCCTAGAGTGATGATGATTTCACTGATCCTAGACACGGGGTAAACTCTGTGCATTAGCATCCCATGGGCGAACTGTTGTTATGTCAAAAAGATTTAGGGAGGCCAATCCAAACAAAAAATTGATTAATCTGTCAACTAAATGTTACATCAGTATTAGTAGAACTCTGTACTAGGGTAAATATGCTTTTTTAAACTTAGGAAAGAAACAAAAGTTAGGATGAGGATTAAATACAAATTCAGGATGAAGACAACCGTCTGCAGCTTCGGCTCGACTGCCCCTTTCTTTTGAGTGGCCCCTCAATGTTTTGGAAACGGGTGGAGGACATTGTCTTCATTAGAATGGGCCCCCCTGCGATGCTGAGGCAGTTTGGACTCCACTCTTAGAAGGCCTAGAGTGATAGTGATTTCACTGATCCTAGACCCGTAGTGGACTCTGTGCATTAGCATCCCATGGGCGAACTGTTGTTATGTCAAAAAGATTTAGGTTAGCCAATCCAACCAAAAAATTTATTAATCTGTCACCTAAATGTTACATTAGTGTTAGTAGATCTCTGTCCTAGGGTAACTATGCTTTTTTAAACTTAGGAAACAAACAAAAGTTAGGATGAGGATTAAATAAAAATTCAGAATTATTACAAAAGTCTGCAGCTTCGGTTCGACTGCCCCTTACATTTGAGTGGCCCCTCAATGTTTTGGAAACGGGTGGAGGACTTTGTCTTCATTAGAATGGGCCCCCTGCGATGCTGAGGCAGTTTGGACTCCACTCTTAGAAGGCCTAGAGTGATGATGATTTCACTGATCCTAGACTCGGGGTAAACTCTGTGCATTAGCATCCCATGGGCGAACTGTTGTTATGTCAAAAAGATTTAGGGAGGCCAATCCAAACAAAAAATTGATTAATCTGTCAACTAAATGTTACATCAGTATTAGTAGAACTCTGTACTAGGGTAAATATGCTTTTTTAAACTTAGGAAAGAAACAAAAGTTAGGATGAGGATTAAATACAAATTCAGGATGAAGACAACCGTCTGCAGCTTCGGCTCGACTGCCCCTTTCTTTTGAGTGGCCCCTCAATGTTTTGGAAACGGGTGGAGGACATTGTCTTCATTAGAATGGGCCCCCCTGCGATGCTGAGGCAGTTTGGACTCCACTCTTAGAAGGCCTAGAGTGATAGTGATTTCACTGATCCTAGACCCGTAGTGGACTCTGTGCATTAGCATCCCATGGGCGAACTGTTGTTATGTCAAAAAGATTTAGGTTAGCCAATCCAACCAAAAAATGTATTAATCTGTCACCTAAATGTTACATTAGTGTTAGTAGATCTCTGTCCTAGGGTAAATATGCTTTTTTAAACTTAGGAAACAAACAAAAGTTAGGATGAGGATTAAATAAAAATTCAGAATTATTACAAAAGTCTGCAGCTTCGGTTCGACTGCCCCTTACATTTGAGTGGCCCCTCAATGTTTTGGAAACGGGTGGAGGACTTTGTCTTCATTAGAATGGGCCCCCTGCGATGCTGAGGCAGTTTGGAGACTCCACTCTTAGAAGGCCTAGAGTGATGATGATTTCACTGATCCTAGACACGGGGTAAACTCTGTGCATTAGCATCCCATGGGCGAACTGTTGTTATGTCAAAAAGATTTAGGGAGGCCAATCCAAACAAAAAATTGATTAATCTGTCAACTAAATGTTACATCAGTATTAGTAGAACTCTGTACTAGGGTAAATATGCTTTTTTAAACTTAGGAAAGAAACAAAAGTTAGGATGAGGATTAAATACAAATTCAGGATGAAGACAACCGTCTGCAGCTTCGGCTCGACTGCCCCTTTCTTTTGAGTGGCCCCTCAATGTTTTGGAAACGGGTGGAGGACATTGTCTTCATTAGAATGGGCTCCCCTGCGATGCTGAGGCAGTTTGGACTCCACTCTTAGAAGGCCTAGAGTGATAGTGATTTCACTGATCCTAGACCCGTAGTGGACTCTGTGCATTAGCATCCCATGGGCGAACTGTTGTTATGTCAAAAAGATTTAGGTTAGCCAATCCAACCAAAAAATTTATTAATCTGTCACCTAAATGTTACATCAGTGTTAGTAGATCTCTGTCCTAGGGTAGATATGCTTTTTTAAACTTAGGAAACAAACAAAAGTTAGGATGAGGATTAAATAAAAAATCAGAATTATTACAAACGTCTGCAGCTTCGGTTCGACTGCCCCTTACATTTGAGTGGCCCCTCAATGTTTTGGAAACGGGTGGAGGACTTTGTCTTCATTAGAATGGGCCCCCTGCGATGCTGAGGCAGTTTGGACTCCACTCTTAGAAGGCCTAGAGTGATGATGATTTCACTGATCCTAGACTCGGGGTAAACTCTGTGCATTAGCATCCCATGGGCGAACTGTTGTTATGTCAAAAAGATTTAGGGAGGCCAATCCAAACAAAAAATTGATTAATCTGTCAACTAAATGTTACATCAGTATTAGTAGAACTCTGTACTAGGGCAAATATGCTTTTTTAAACTTAGGAAAGAAACAAAAGTTAGGATGAGGATTAAATACAAATTCAGGATGAAGACAACCGTCTGCAGCTTCGGCTCGACTGCCCCTTTCTTTTGAGTGGCCCCTCAATGTTTTGGAAATGGGTGGAGGACATTGTCTTCATTAGAATGGGCCCCCCTGCGATGCTGAGGCAGTTTGGACTCCACTCTTAGAAGGCCTAGAGTGATAGTGATTTCACTGATCCTAGACCCGTAGTGGACTCTGTGCATTAGCATCCCATGGGCGAACTGTTGTTATGTCAAAAAGATTTAGGTTAGCCAATCCAACCAAAAAATGTATTAATCTGTCACCTAAATGTTACATCAGTGTTAGTAGATCTTTGTCCTAGGGTAGATATGCTTTTTTAAACTTAGGAAACAAACAAAAGTTAGGATGAGGATTAAATAAAAAATCTGAATTATTACAAACGTCTGCAGCTTCGGTTCGACTGCCCCTTACATTTGAGTGGCCCCTCAATGTTTTGGAAACGGGTGGAGGACTTTGTCTTCATTAGAATGGGCCCCCTGCGATGCTGAGGCAGTTTGGACTCCACTCTTAGAAGGCCTAGAGTGATGATGATTTCACTGATCCTAGACTCGGGGTAAACTCTGTGCATTAGCATCCCATGGGCGAACTGTTGTTATGTCAAAAAGATTTAGGGAGGCCAATCCAAACAAAAAATTGATTAATCTGTCAACTAAATGTTACATCAGTATTAGTAGAACTCTGTACTAGGGCAAATATGCTTTTTTAAACTTAGGAAAGAAACAAAAGTTAGGATGAGGATTAAATACAAATTCAGGATGAAGACAACCGTCTGCAGCTTCGGCTCGACTGCCCCTTTCTTTTGAGTGGCCCCTCAATGTTTTGGAAACGGGTGGAGGACATTGTCTTCATTAGAATGGGCCCCCCTGCGATGCTGAGGCAGTTTGGACTCCACTCTTAGAAGGCCTAGAGTGATAGTGATTTCACTGATCCTAGACCCGTAGTGGACTCTGTGCATTAGCATCCCATGGGCGAACTGTTGTTATGTCAAAAAGATTTAGGTTAGCCAATCCAAGCAAAAAATGTATTAATCTGTCACCTAAATGTTACATCAGTGTTAGTAGATCTTTGTCCTAGGGTAGATATGCTTTTTTAAACTTAGGAAACAAACAAAAGTTAGGATGAGGATTACATAAAAAATCAGAATTATTACAAACGTCTGCAGCTTCGGTTCGACTGCCCCTTACATTTGAGTGGCCCCTCAATGTTTTGGAAACGGGTGGAGGACTTTGTCTTCATTAGAATGGGCCCCCTGCGATGCTGAGGCAGTTTGGACTCCACTCTTAGAAGGCCTAGAGTGATGATGATTTCACTGATCCTAGACTCGGGGTAAACTCTGTGCATTAGCATCCCATGGGCGAACTGTTGTTATGTCAAAAAGATTTAGGGAGGCCAATCCAAACAAAAAATTGATTAATCTGTCAACTAAATGTTACATCAGTATTAGTAGAACTCTGTACTAGGGCAAATATGCTTTTTTAAACTTAGGAAAGAAACAAAAGTTAGGATGAGGATTAAATACAAATTCAGGATGAAGACAACCGTCTGCAGCTTCGGCTCGACTGCCCCTTTCTTTTGAGTGGCCCCTCAATGTTTTGGAAACGGGTGGAGGACATTGTCTTCATTAGAATGGGCCCCCCTGCGATGCTGAGGCAGTTTGGACTCCACTCTTAGAAGGCCTAGAGTGATAGTGATTTCACTGATCCTAGACCCGTAGTGGACTCTGTGCATTAGCATCCCATGGGCGAACTGTTGTTATGTCAAAAAGATTTAGGTTAGCCAATCCAACCAAAAAATGTATTAATCTGTCACCTAAATGTTACATCAGTGTTAGTAGATCTCTGTCCTAGGGTAAATATGCTTTTTTAAACTTAGGAAACAAACAAAAGTTAGGATGAGGATTAAATAAAAATTCAGAATTATTACAAAAGTCTGCAGCTTCGGTTCGACTGCCCCTTACATTTGAGTGGCCCCTCAATGTTTTGGAAACGGGTGGAGGACTTTGTCTTCATTAGAATGGGCCCCCTGCGATGCTGAGGCAGTTTGGACTCCACTCTTAGAAGGCCTAGAGTGATGATGATTTCACTGATCCTAGACACGGGGTAAACTCTGTGCATTAGCATCCCATGGGCGAACTGTTGTTATGTCAAAAAGATTTAGGGAGGCCAATCCAAACAAAAAATTCATTAATCTGTCAACTAAATGTTACATCAGTATTAGTAGAACTCTGTACTAGGGTAAATATTCTTTTTTAATCTTAGGAAAGAAACAAAAGTTAGGATGAGGATTAAATACAAATTCAGGATGAAGACAACCGTCTGCAGCTTCGGCTCGACTGCCCCTTTCTTTTGAGTGGCCCCTCAATGTTTTGGAAACGGGTGGAGGACTTTGTCTTCATTAGAATGGGCCCCCTGCGATGCTGAGGCAGTTTGGACTCCACTCTTAGAAGGCCTAGAGTGATGATGATTTCACTGATCCTAGACATGGGGTAAACTCTGTGCATTAGCATCCCATGGGCGAACTGTTGTTATGTCAAAAAGATTTAGGGAGGCCAATCCAAACAAAAAATTGATTAATCTGTCAACTAAATGTTACATCAGTATTAGTAGAACTCTGTACTAGGGTAAATATGCTTTTTTAAACTTAGGAAAGAAACAAAAGTTAGGATGAGGATTAAATACAAATTCAGGATGAAGACAACCGTCTGCAGCTTCGGCTCGACTGCCCCTTTCTTTTGAGTGGCCCCTCAATGTTTTGGAAACGGGTGGAGGACTTTGTCTTCATTAGAATGGGCCCCCTGCGATGCTGAGGCAGTTTGGACTCCACTCTTAGTAGGCCTAGAGTGATGATGATTTCACTGATCCTAGACTCGGGGTAAACTCTGTGCATTAGCATCCCATCGGCGAACTGTTGTTATGTCAAAAAGATTTAGGGAGGCCAATCCAAACAAAAAATTGATTAATCTGTCAACTAAATGTTACATCAGTATTAGTAGAACTCTGTACTAGGGTAAATATGCTTTTTTAAACTTAGGAAAGAAACAAAAGTTAGGATGAGGATTAAATACAAATTCAGGATGAAGACAACCGTCTGCAGCTTCGGCTCGACTGCCCCTTTCTTTTGAGTGGCCCCTCAATGTTTTGGAAACGGGTGGAGGACATTGTCTTCATTAGAATGGGCCCCCCTGCGATGCTGAGGCAGTTTGGACTCCACTCTTAGAAGGCCTAGAGTGATAGTGATTTCACTGATCCTAGACCCGTAGTGGACTCTGTGCATTAGCATCCCATGGGTGAACTGTTGTTATGTCAAAAAGATTTAGGTTAGCCAATCCAACCAAAAAATGTATTAATCTGTCACCTAAATGTTACATCAGTGTTAGTAGATCTTTGTCCTAGGGTAGATATGCTTTTTTAAACTTAGGAAACAAACAAAAGTTAGGATGAGGATTAAATAAAAAATCAGAATTATTACAAACGTCTGCAGCTTCGGTTCGACTGCCCCTTACATTTGAGTGGCCCCTCAATGTTTTGGAAACGGGTGGAGGACTTTGTCTTCATTAGAATGGGCCCCCTGCGATGCTGAGGCAGTTTGGACTCCACTCTTAGAAGGCCTAGAGTGATGATGATTTCACTGATCCTAGACACGGGGTAAACTCTGTGCATTAGCATCCCATGGGCGAACTGTTGTTATGTCAAAAAGATTTAGGGAGGCCAATCCAAACAAAAAATTGATTAATCTGTCAACTAAATGTTACATCAGTATTAGTAGAACTCTGTACTAGGGTAAATATGCTTTTTTAAACTTAGGAAAGAAACAAAAGTTAGGATGAGGATTAAATACAAATTCAGGATGAAGACAACCGTCTGCAGCTTCGGCTCGACTGCCCCTTTCTTTTGAGTGGCCCCTCAATGTTTTGGAAACGGGTGGAGGACATTGTCTTCATTAGAATGGGCTCCCCTGCGATGCTGAGGCAGTTTGGACTCCACTCTTAGAAGGCCTAGAGTGATAGTGATTTCACTGATCCTAGACCCGTAGTGGACTCTGTGCATTAGCATCCCATGGGCGAATTGTTGTTATGTCAAAAAGATTTAGGTTAGCCAATCCAACCAAAAAATGTATTAATCTGTCACCTAAATGTTACATCAGTGTTAGTAGATCTCTGTCCTAGGGTAGATATGCTTTTTTAAACTTAGGAAACAAACAAAAGTTAGGATGAGGATTAAATAAAAAATCAGAATTATTACAAACGTCTGCAGCTTCGGTTCGACTGCCCCTTACATTTGAGTGGCCCCTCAATGTTTTGGAAACGGGTGGAGGACTTTGTCTTCATTAGAATGGGCCCCCTGCGATGCTGAGGCAGTTTGGACTCCACTCTTAGAAGGCCTAGAGTGATGATGATTTCACTGATCCTAGACTCGGGGTAAACTCTGTGCATTAGCATCCCATGGGCGAACTGTTGTTATGTCAAAAAGATTTAGGGAGGCCAATCCAAACAAAAAATTGATTAATCTGTCAACTAAATGTTACATCAGTATTAGTAGAACTCTTTACTAGGGTAAATATGCTTTTTTAAACTTAGGAAAGAAACAAAACTTAGGATGAGGATTAAATACAAATTCAGGATGAAGACAACTGTCTGCAGCTTCGGCTCGACTGCCCCTTTCTTTTGAGTGGCCCCTCAATGTTTTGGAAACGGGTGGAGGACATTGTCTTCATTAGAATGGGCCCCCCTGCGATGCTGAGGCAGTTTGGACTCCACTCTTAGAAGGCCTAGAGTGATAGTGATTTCACTGATCCTAGACCCGTAGTGGACTCTGTGCATTAGCATCCCATGGGCAAACTGTTGTTATGTCAAAAAGATTTAGGTTAGCCAATCCAACCAAAAAATGTATTAATCTGTCACCTAAATGTTACATCAGTGTTAGTAGATCTCTGTCCTAGGGTAGATATGCTTTTTTAAACTTAGGAAACAAACAAAAGTTAGGATGAGGATTAAATAAAAAATCTGAATTATTACAAACGTCTGCAGCTTCGGTTCGACTGCCCCTTACATTTGAGTGGCCCCTCAATGTTTTGGAAACGGGTGGAGGACTTTGTCTTCATTAGAATGGGCCCCCTGCGATGCTGAGGCAGTTTGGACTCCACTCTTAGAAGGCCTAGAGTGATGATGATTTCACTGATCCTAGACTCGGGGTAAACTCTGTGCATTAGCATCCCATGGGCGAACTGTTGTTATGTCAAAAAGATTTAGGGAGGCCAATCCAAACAAAAAATTGATTAATCTGTCAACTAAATGTTACATCAGTATTAGTAGAACTCTGTACTAGGGCAAATATGCTTTTTTAAACTTAGGAAAGAAACAAAAGTTAGGATGAGGATTAAATACAAATTCAGGATGAAGACAACCGTCTGCAGCTTCGGCTCGACTGCCCCTTTCTTTTGAGTGGCCCCTCAATGAGGAAACGGGTGGAGGACATTGTCTTCATTAGAATGGGCCCCCCTGCGATGCTGAGGCAGTTTGGACTCCACTCTTAGAAGGCCTAGAGTGATAGTGATTTCACTGATCCTAGACCCGTAGTGGACTCTGTGCATTAGCATCCCATGGGCGAACTGTTGTTATGTCAAAAAGATTTAGGTTAGCCAATCCAACCAAAAAATGTATTAATCTGTCACCTAAATGTTACATCAGTGTTAGTAGATCTCTGTCCTAGGGTAAATATGCTTTTTTAAACTTAGGAAACAAACAAAAGTTAGGATGAGGATTAAATAAAAATTCAGAATTATTACAAAAGTCTGCAGCTTCGGTTCGACTGCCCCTTACATTTGAGTGGCCCCTCAATGTTTTGGAAACGGGTGGAGGACTTTGTCTTCATTAGAATGGGCCCCCTGCGATGCTGAGGCAGTTTGGACTCCACTCTTAGAAGGCCTAGAGTGATGATGATTTCACTGATCCTAGACACGGGGTAAACTCTGTGCATTAGCATCCCATGGGCGAACTGTTGTTATGTCAAAAAGATTTAGGGAGGCCAATCCAAACAAAAAATTGATTAATCTGTCAACTAAATGTTACATCAGTATTAGTAGAACTCTTTACTAGGGTAAATATGCTTTTTTAAACTTAGGAAAGAAACAAAAGTTAGGATGAGGATTAAATACAAATTCAGGATGAAGACAACCGTCTGCAGCTTCGGCTCGACTGCCCCTTTCTTTTGAGTGGCCCCTCAATGTTTTGGAAACGGGTGGAGGACATTGTCTTCATTAGAATGGGCCCCCCTGCGATGCTGAGGCAGTTTGGACTCCACTCTTAGAAGGCCTAGAGTGATAGTGATTTCACTGATCCTAGACCCGTAGTGGACTCTGTGCATTAGCATCCCATGGGCAAACTGTTGTTATGTCAAAAAGATTTAGGTTAGCCAATCCAACCAAAAAATGTATTAATCTGTCACCTAAATGTTACATCAGTGTTAGTAGATCTCTGTCCTAGGGTAGATATGCTTTTTTAAACTTAGGAAACAAACAAAAGTTAGGATGAGGATTAAATAAAAAATCTGAATTATTACAAACGTCTGCAGCTTCGGTTCGACTGCCCCTTACATTTGAGTGGCCCCTCAATGTTTTGGAAACGGGTGGAGGACTTTGTCTTCATTAGAATGGGCCCCCTGCGATGCTGAGGCAGTTTGGACTCCACTCTTAGAAGGCCTAGAGTGATGATGATTTCACTGATCCTAGACACGGGGTAAACTCTGTGCATTAGAATCCCATGGGCGAACTGTTGTTATGTCAAAAAGATTTAGGGAGGCCAATCCAAACAAAAAATTGATTAATCTGTCAACTAAATGTTACATCAGTATTAGTAGAACTCTGTACTAGGGTAAATATGCTTTTTTAAACTTAGGAAAGAAACAAAAGTTAGGATGAGGAATAAATACAAATTCAGGATGAAGACAACCGTCTGCAGCTTCGGCTCGACTGCCCCTTTCTTTTGAGTGGCCCCTCAATGTTTTGGAAACGGGTGGAGGACATTGTCTTCATTAGAATGGGCTCCCCTGCGATGCTGAGGCAGTTTGGACTCCACTCTTAGAAGGCCTAGAGTGATAGTGATTTCACTGATCCTAGACCCGTAGTGGACTCTGTGCATTAGCATCCCATGGGCGAACTGTTGTTATGTCAAAAAGATTTAGGTTAGCCAATCCAACCAAAAAAATGTATTAATCTGTCACCTAAATGTTACATCAGTGTTAGTAGATCTCTGTCCTAGGGGAGATATGCTTTTTTAAACTTAGGAAACAAACAAAAGTTAGGATGAGGATTAAATAAAAAATCAGAATTATTACAAACGTCTGCAGCTTCGGTTCGACTGCCCCTTACATTTGAGTGGCCCCTCAATGTTTTGGAAACGGGTGGAGGACTTTGTCTTCATTAGAATGGGCCCCCTGCGATGCTGAGGCAGTTTGGACTCCACTCTTAGAAGGCCTAGAGTGATAGTGATTTCACTGATCCTAGACCCGTAGTGGACTCTGTGCATTAGCATCCCATGGGCGAACTGTTGTTATGTCAAAAAGATTTAGGTTAGCCAATCCAACCAAAAAATGTATTAATCTGTCACCTAAATGTTACATCAGTGTTAGTAGATCTTTGTCCTAGGGTAGATATGCTTTTTTAAACTTAGGAAACAAACAAAAGTTAGGATGAGGATTAAATAAAAAATCAGAATTATTACAAACGTCTGCAGCTTCGGTTCGACTGCCCCTTACATTTGAGTGGCCCCTCAATGTTTTGGAAACGGGTGGAGGACTTTGTCTTCATTAGAATGGGCCCCCTGCGATGCTGAGGCAGTTTGGACTCCACTCTTAGAAGGCCTAGAGTGATGATGATTTCACTGATCCTAGACTCGGGGTAAACTCTGTGCATTAGCATCGCATGGGCGAACTGTTGTTATGTTAAAAAGATTTAGGGAGGCCAATCCAAACAAAAAATTGATTAATCTGTCAACTAAATGTTACATCAGTATTAGTAGAACTCTGTACTAGGGCAAATATGCTTTTTTAAACTTAGGAAAGAAACAAAAGTTAGGATGAGGATTAAATACAAATTCAGGATGAAGACAACCGTCTGCAGCTTCGGCTCGACTGCCCCTTTCTTTTGAGTGGCCCCTCAATGTTTTGGAAACGGGTGGAGGACATTGTCTTCATTAGAATGGGCCCCCCTGCGATGCTGAGGCAGTTTGGACTCCACTCTTAGAAGGCCTAGAGTGATAGTGATTTCACTGATCCTAGACCCGTAGTGGACTCTGTGCATTAGCATCCCATGGGCGAACTGTTGTTATGTCAAAAAGATTTAGGTTAGCCAATCCAACCAAAAAATGTATTAATCTGTCACCTAAATGTTACATCAGTGTTAGTAGATCTCTGTCCTAGGGTAGATATGCTTTTTTAAACTTAGGAAACAAACAAAAGTTAGGATGAGGATTAAATAAAAAATCTGAATTATTACAAACGTCTGCAGCTTCGGTTCGACTGCCCCTTACATTTGAGTGGCCCCTCAATGTTTTGGAAACGGGTGGAGGACTTTGTCTTCATTAGAATGGGCCCCCTGCGATGCTGAGGCAGTTTGGACTCCACTCTTAGAAGGCCTAGAGTGATGATGATTTCACTGATCCTAGACACGGGGTAAACTCTGTGCATTAGCATCCCATGGGCGAACTGTTGTTATGTCAAAAAGATTTAGGGAGGCCAATCCAAACAAAAAATTGATTAATCTGTCAACTAAATGTTACATCAGTATTAGTAGAACTCTGTACTAGGGTAAATATGCTTTTTTAAACTTAGGAAAGAAACAAAAGTTAGGATGAGGATTAAATACAAATTCAGGATGAAGACAACCGTCTGCAGCTTCGGCTCGACTGCCCCTTTCTTTTGAGTGGCCCCTCAATGTTTTGGAAACGGGTGGAGGACATTGTCTTCATTAGAATGGGCTCCCCTGCGATGCTGAGGCAGTTTGGACTCCATTCTTAGAAGGCCTAGAGTGATAGTGATTTCACTGATCCTAGACCCGTAGTGGACTCTGTGCATTAGCATCCCATGGGCGAACTGTTGTTATGTCAAAAAGATTTAGGTTAGCCAATCCAACCAAAAAAATGTATTAATCTGTCACCTAAATGTTACATCAGTGTTAGTAGATCTCTGTCCTAGGGGAGATATGCTTTTTTAAACTTAGGAAACAAACAAAAGTTAGGATGAGGATTAAATAAAAAATCAGAATTATTACAAACGTCTGCAGCTTCGGTTCGACTGCCCCTTACATTTGAGTGGCCCCTCAATGTTTTGGAAACGGGTGGAGGACTTTGTCTTCATTAGAATGGGCCCCCTGCGATGCTGAGGCAGTTTGGACTCCACTCTTAGAAGGCCTAGAGTGATAGTGATTTCACTGATCCTAGACCCGTAGTGGACTCTGTGCATTAGCATCCCATGGGCGAACTGTTGTTATGTCAAAAAGATTTAGGTTAGCCAATCCAACCAAAAAATGTATTAATCTGTCACCTAAATGTTACATCAGTGTTAGTAGATCTTTGTCCTAGGGTAGATATGCTTTTTTAAACTTAGGAAACAAACAAAAGTTAGGATGAGGATTAAATAAAAAATCAGAATTATTACAAACGTCTGCATCTTCGGTTCGACTGCCCCTTACATTTGAGTGGCCCCTCAATGTTTTGGAAACGGGTGGAGGACTTTGTCTTCATTAGAATGGGCCCCCTGCGATGCTGAGGCAGTTTGGACTCCACTCTTAGAAGGCCTAGAGTGATGATGATTTCACTGATCCTAGACTCGGGGTAAACTCTGTGCATTAGCATCGCATGGGCGAACTGTTGTTATGTTAAAAAGATTTAGGGAGGCCAATCCAAACAAAAAATTGATTAATCTGTCAACTAAATGTTACATCAGTATTAGTAGAACTCTGTACTAGGGCAAATATGCTTTTTTAAACTTAGGAAAGAAACAAAAGTTAGGATGAGGATTAAATACAAATTCAGGATGAAGACAACCGTCTGCAGCTTCGGCTCGACTGCCCCTTTCTTTTGAGTGGCCCCTCAATGTTTTGGAAACGGGTGGAGGACATTGTCTTCATTAGAATGGGCCCCCCTGCGATGCTGAGGCAGTTTGGACTCCACTCTTAGAAGGCCTAGAGTGATAGTGATTTCACTGATCCTAGACCCGTAGTGGACTCTGTGCATTAGCATCCCATGGGCGAACTGTTGTTATGTCAAAAAGATTTAGGTTAGCCAATCCAACCAAAAAATGTATTAATCTGTCACCTAAATGTTACATCAGTGTTAGTAGATCTCTGTCCTAGGGTAGATATGCTTTTTTAAACTTAGGAAACAAACAAAAGTTAGGATGAGGATTAAATAAAAAATCTGAATTATTACAAACGTCTGCAGCTTCGGTTCGACTGCCCCTTACATTTGAGTGGCCCCTCAATGTTTTGGAAACGGGTGGAGGACTTTGTCTTCATTAGAATGGGCCCCCTGCGATGCTGAGGCAGTTTGGACTCCACTCTTAGAAGGCCTAGAGTGATGATGATTTCACTGATCCTAGACACGGGGTAAACTCTGTGCATTAGCATCCCATGGGCGAACTGTTGTTATGTCAAAAAGATTTAGGGAGGCCAATCCAAACAAAAAATTGATTAATCTGTCAACTAAATGTTACATCAGTATTAGTAGAACTCTGTACTAGGGTAAATATGCTTTTTTAAACTTAGGAAAGAAACAAAAGTTAGGATGAGGATTAAATACAAATTCAGGATGAAGACAACCGTCTGCAGCTTCGGCTCGACTGCCCCTTTCTTTTGAGTGGCCCCTCAATGTTTTGGAAACGGGTGGAGGACATTGTCTTCATTAGAATGGGCTCCCCTGCGATGCTGAGGCAGTTTGGACTCCATTCTTAGAAGGCCTAGAGTGATAGTGATTTCACTGATCCTAGACCCGTAGTGGACTCTGTGCATTAGCATCCCATGGGCGAACTGTTGTTATGTCAAAAAGATTTAGGTTAGCCAATCCAACCAAAAAAATGTATTAATCTGTCACCTAAATGTTACATCAGTGTTAGTAGATCTCTGTCCTAGGGGAGATATGCTTTTTTAAACTTAGGAAACAAACAAAAGTTAGGATGAGGATTAAATAAAAAATCAGAATTATTACAAACGTCTGCAGCTTCGGTTCGACTGCCCCTTACATTTGAGTGGCCCCTCAATGTTTTGGAAACGGGTGGAGGACTTTGTCTTCATTAGAATGGGCCCCCTGCGATGCTGAGGCAGTTTGGACTCCACTCTTAGAAGGCCTAGAGTGATAGTGATTTCACTGATCCTAGACCCGTAGTGGACTCTGTGCATTAGCATCCCATGGGCGAACTGTTGTTATGTCAAAAAGATTTAGGTTAGCCAATCCAACCAAAAAATGTATTAATCTGTCACCTAAATGTTACATCAGTGTTAGTAGATCTTTGTCCTAGGGTAGATATGCTTTTTTAAACTTAGGAAACAAACAAAAGTTAGGATGAGGATTAAATAAAAAATCAGAATTATTACAAACGTCTGCAGCTTCGGTTCGACTGCCCCTTACATTTGAGTGGCCCCTCAATGTTTTGGAAACGGGTGGAGGACTTTGTCTTCATTAGAATGGGCCCCCTGCGATGCTGAGGCAGTTTGGACTCCACTCTTAGAAGGCCTAGAGTGATGATGATTTCACTGATCCTAGACTCGGGGTAAACTCTGTGCATTAGCATCGCATGGGCGAACTGTTGTTATGTTAAAAAGATTTAGGGAGGCCAATCCAAACAAAAAATTGATTAATCTGTCAACTAAATGTTACATCAGTATTAGTAGAACTCTGTACTAGGGCAAATATGCTTTTTTAAACTTAGGAAAGAAACAAAAGTTAGGATGAGGATTAAATACAAATTCAGGATGAAGACAACCGTCTGCAGCTTCGGCTCGACTGCCCCTTTCTTTTGAGTGGCCCCTCAATGTTTTGGAAACGGGTGGAGGACATTGTCTTCATTAGAATGGGCCCCCCTGCGATGCTGAGGCAGTTTGGACTCCACTCTTAGAAGGCCTAGAGTGATAGTGATTTCACTGATCCTAGACCCGTAGTGGACTCTGTGCATTAGCATCCCATGGGCGAACTGTTGTTATGTCAAAAAGATTTAGGTTAGCCAATCCAACCAAAAAATGTATTAATCTGTCACCTAAATGTTACATTAGTGTTAGTAGATCTCTGTCCTAGGGTAAATATGCTTTTTTAAACTTAGGAAACAAACAAAAGTTAGGATGAGGATTAAATAAAAATTCAGAATTATTACAAAAGTCTGCAGCTTCGGTTCGACTGCCCCTTACATTTGAGTGGCCCCTCAATGTTTTGGAAACGGGTGGAGGACTTTGTCTTCATTAGAATGGGCCCCCTGCGATGCTGAGGCAGTTTGGACACCACTCTTAGAAGGCCTAGAGTGATGATGATTTCACTGATCCTAGACACGGGGTAAACTCTGTGCATTAGCATCCCATGGGCGAACTGTTGTTATGTCAAAAAGATTTAGGGAGGCCAATCCAAACAAAAAATTGATTAATCTGTCAACTAAATGTTACATCAGTATTAGTAGAACTCTGTACTAGGGCAAATATGCTTTTTTAAACTTAGGAAAGAAACAAAAGTTAGGATGAGGATTAAATACAAATTCAGGATGAAGACAACCGTCTGCAGCTTCGGCTCGACTGCCCCTTTCTTTTGAGTGGCCCCTCAATGTTTTGGAAACGGGTGGAGGACATTGTCTTCATTAGAATGGGCCCCCCTGCGATGCTGAGGCAGTTTGGACTCCACTCTTAGAAGGCCTAGAGTGATAGTGATTTCACTGATCCTAGACCCGTAGTGGACTCTGTGCATTAGCATCCCATGGGCGAACTGTTGTTATGTCAAAAAGATTTAGGTTAGCCAATCCAACCAAAAAATGTATTAATCTGTCACCTAAATGTTACATCAGTGTTAGTAGATCTTTGTCCTAGGGTAGATATGCTTTTTTAAACTTAGGAAACAAACAAAAGTTAGGATGAGGATTAAATAAAAAATCAGAATTATTACAAACGTCTGCAGCTTCGGTTCGACTGCCCCTTACATTTGAGTGGCCCCTCAATGTTTTGGAAACGGGTGGAGGACTTTGTCTTCATTAGAATGGGCCCCCTGCGATGCTGAGGCAGTTTGGACTCCACTCTTAGAAGGCCTAGAGTGATGATGATTTCACTGATCCTAGACTCGGGGTAAACTCTGTGCATTAGCATCGCATGGGCGAACTGTTGTTATGTTAAAAAGATTTAGGGAGGCCAATCCAAACAAAAAATTGATTAATCTGTCAACTAAATGTTACATCAGTATTAGTAGAACTCTGTACTAGGGCAAATATGCTTTTTTAAACTTAGGAAAGAAACAAAAGTTAGGATGAGGATTAAATACAAATTCAGGATGAAGACAACCGTCTGCAGCTTCGGCTCGACTGCCCCTTTCTTTTGAGTGGCCCCTCAATGTTTTGGAAACGGGTGGAGGACATTGTCTTCATTAGAATGGGCCCCCCTGCGATGCTGAGGCAGTTTGGACTCCACTCTTAGAAGGCCTAGAGTGATAGTGATTTCACTGATCCTAGACCCGTAGTGGACTCTGTGCATTAGCATCCCATGGGCGAACTGTTGTTATGTCAAAAAGATTTAGGTTAGCCAATCCAACCAAAAAATGTATTAATCTGTCACCTAAATGTTACATTAGTGTTAGTAGATCTCTGTCCTAGGGTAAATATGCTTTTTTAAACTTAGGAAACAAACAAAAGTTAGGATGAGGATTAAATAAAAATTCAGAATTATTACAAAAGTCTGCAGCTTCGGTTCGACTGCCCCTTACATTTGAGTGGCCCCTCAATGTTTTGGAAACGGGTGGAGGACTTTGTCTTCATTAGAATGGGCCCCCTGCGATGCTGAGGCAGTTTGGACACCACTCTTAGAAGGCCTAGAGTGATGATGATTTCACTGATCCTAGACACGGGGTAAACTCTGTGCATTAGCATCCCATGGGCGAACTGTTGTTATGTCAAAAAGATTTAGGGAGGCCAATCCAAACAAAAAATTGATTAATCTGTCAACTAAATGTTACATCAGTATTAGTAGAACTCTGTACTAGGGCAAATATGCTTTTTTAAACTTAGGAAAGAAACAAAAGTTAGGATGAGGATTAAATACAAATTCAGGATGAAGACAACCGTCTGCAGCTTCGGCTCGACTGCCCCTTTCTTTTGAGTGGCCCCTCAATGTTTTGGAAACGGGTGGAGGACATTGTCTTCATTAGAATGGGCCCCCCTGCGATGCTGAGGCAGTTTGGACTCCACTCTTAGAAGGCCTAGAGTGATAGTGATTTCACTGATCCTAGACCCGTAGTGGACTCTGTGCATTAGCATCCCATGGGCGAACTGTTGTTATGTCAAAAAGATTTAGGTTAGCCAATCCAACCAAAAAATGTATTAATCTGTCACCTAAATGTTAAATTAGTGTTAGTAGATCTCTGTCCTAGGGTAAATATGCTTTTTTAAACTTAGGAAACAAACAAAAGTTAGGATGAGGATTAAATAAAAATTCAGAATTATTACAAAAGTCTGCAGCTTCGGTTCGACTGCCCCTTACATTTGAGTGGCCCCTCAATGTTTTGGAAACGGGTGGAGGACTTTGTCTTCATTAGAATGGGCCCCCTGCGATGCTGAGGCAGTTTGGACTCCACTCTTAGAAGGCCTAGAGTGATGATGATTTCACTGATCCTAGACACGGGGTAAACTCTGTGCATTAGCATCCCATGGGCGAACTGTTGTTATGTCAAAAAGATTTAGGGAGGCCAATCCAAACAAAAAATTGATTAATCTGTCAACTAAATGTTACATCAGTATTAGTAGAACTCTGTACTAGGGCAAATATGCTTTTTTAAACTTAGGAAAGAAACAAAAGTTAGGATGAGGATTAAATACAAATTCAGGATGAAGACAACCGTCTGCAGCTTCGGCTCGACTGCCCCTTTCTTTTGAGTGGCCCCTCAATGTTTTGGAAACGGGTGGAGGACATTGTCTTCATTAGAATGGGCCCCCCTGCGATGCTGAGGCAGTTTGGACTCCACTCTTAGAAGGCCTAGAGTGATAGTGATTTCACTGATCCTAGACCCGTAGTGGACTCTGTGCATTAGCATCCCATGGGCGAACTGTTGTTATGTCAAAAAGATTTAGGTTAGCCAATCCAACCAAAAAATGTATTAATCTGTCACCTAAATGTTACATCAGTGTTAGTAGATCTTTGTCCTAGGGTAGATATGCTTTTTTAAACTTAGGAAACAAACAAAAGTTAGGATGAGGATTAAATAAAAAATCAGAATTATTACAAACGTCTGCAGCTTCGTTTCGACTGCCCCTTACATTTGAGTGGCCCCTCAATGTTTTGGAAACGGGTGGAGGACTTTGTCTTCATTAGAATGGGCCCCCTGCGATGCTGAGGCAGTTTGGACTCCACTCTTAGAAGGCCTAGAGTGATGATGATTTCACTGATCCTAGACTCGGGGTAAACTCTGTGCATTAGCATCCCATGGGCGAACTGTTGTTATGTCAAAAAGATTTAGGGAGGCCAATCCAAACAAAAAATTGATTAATCTGTCAACTAAATGTTACATCAGTATTAGTAGAACCCTGTACTAGGGCAAATATGCTTTTTTAAACTTAGGAAAGAAACAAAAGTTAGGATGAGGATTAAATACAAATTCAGGATGAAGACAACCGTCTGCAGCTTCGGCTCGACTGCCCCTTTCTTTTGAGTGGCCCTTCAATGTTTTGGAAACGGGTGGAGGACATTGTCTTCATTAGAATGGGCTCCCCTGCGATGCTGTGGCAGTTTGGACTCCACTCTTAGAAGGCCTAGAGTGATAGTGATTTCACTGATCCTAGACCCGTAGTGGACTCTGTGCATTAGCATCCCATGGGCGAACTGTTGTTATGTCAAAAAGATTTAGGTTAGCCAATCCAACCAAAAAAATTATTAATCTGTCACCTAAATGTTACATCAGTGTTAGTAGATCTCTGTCCTAGGGTAGATATGCTTTTTTAAACTTAGGAAACAAACAAAAGTTAGGATGAGGATTAAATAAAAAATCAGAATTATTACAAACGTCTGCAGCTTCGGTTCGACTGCCCCTTACATTTGAGTGGCCCCTCAATGTTTTGGAAACGGGTGGAGGACTTTGTCTTCATTAGAATGGGCCCCCTGCGATGCTGAGGCAGTTTGGACTCCACTCTTAGAAGGCCTAGAGTGATGATGATTTCACTGATCCTAGACTCGGGGTAAACTCTGTGCATTAGCATCCCATGGGCGAACTGTTGTTATGTCAAAAAGATTTAGGGAGGCCAATCCAAACAAAAAATTGATTAATCTGTCAACTAAATGTTACATCAGTATTAGTAGAACTCTGTACTAGGGCAAATATGCTTTTTTAAACTTAGGAAAGAAACAAAAGTTAGGATGAGGATTAAATACAAATTCAGGATGAAGACAACCGTCTGCAGCTTCGGCTCGACTGCCCCTTTCTTTTGAGTGGCCCCTCAATGTTTTGGAAACGGGTGGAGGACATTGTCTTCATTAGAATGGGCCCCCCTGCGATGCTGAGGCAGTTTGGACTCCACTCTTAGAAGGCCTAGAGTGATAGTGATTTCACTGATCCTAGACCCGTAGTGGACTCTGTGCATTAGCATCCCATGGGCGAACTGTTGTTATGTCAAAAAGATTTAGGTTAGCCAATCCAACCAAAAAATGTATTAATCTGTCACCTAAATGTTACATCAGTGTTAGTAGATCTTTGTCCTAGGGTAGATATGCTTTTTTAAACTTAGGAAACAAACAAAAGTTAGGATGAGGATTAAATAAAAAATCAGAATTATTACAAACGTCTGCAGCTTCGGTTCGACTGCCCCTTACATTTGAGTGGCCCCTCAATGTTTTGGAAACGGGTGGAGGACTTTGTCTTCATTAGAATGGGCCCCCTGCGATGCTGAGGCAGTTTGGACTCCACTCTTAGAAGGCCTAGAGTGATGATGATTTCACTGATCCTAGACTCGGGGTAAACTCTGTGCATTAGCATCCCATGGGCGAACTGTTGTTATGTCAAAAAGATTTAGGGAGGCCAATCCAAACAAAAAATTGATTAATCTGTCAACTAAATGTTACATCAGTATTAGTAGAACTCTGTACTAGGGCAAATATGCTTTTTTAAACTTAGGAAAGAAACAAAAGTTAGGATGAGGATTAAATACAAATTCAGGATGAAAACAACGGTCTGCAGCTTCGGCTCGACTGCCCCTTTCTTTTGAGTGGCCCCTCAATGTTTTGGAAACGGGTGGAGGACTTTGTCTTCATTAGAATGGGCCCCCCTGCGATGCTGAGGCAGTTTGGACTCCACTCTTAGAAGGCCTAGAGTGATAGTGATTTCACTGATCCTAGACCCGTAGTGGACTCTGTGCATTAGCATCCCATGGGCGAACTGTTGTTATGTCAAAAAGATTTAGGTTAGCCAATCCAACCAAAAAATGTATTAATCTGTCACCTAAATGTTACATCAGTGTTAGTAGATCTCTGTCCTAGGGTAAATATGCTTTTTTAAACTTAGGAAACAAACAAAAGTTAGGATGAGGATTAAATAAAAATTCAGAATTATTACAAAAGTCTGCAGCTTCGGTTCGACTGCCCCTTACATTTGAGTGGCCCCTCAATGTTTTGGAAACAGGTGGAGGACTTTGTCTTCATTAGAATGGGCCCCCTGCGATGCTGAGGCAGTTTGGACTCCACTCTTAGAAGGCCTAGAGTGATGATGATTTCACTGATCCTAGACACGGGGTAAACTCTGTGCATTAGCATCCCATGGGCGAACTGTTGTTATGTCAAAAAGATTTAGGGAGGCCAATCCAAACAAAAAATTCATTAATCTGTCAACTAAATGTTACATCAGTATTAGTAGAACTCTGTACTAGGGTAAATATGCTTTTTTAAACTTAGGAAAGAAACAAAAGTTAGGATGAGGATTAAATACAAATTCAGGATGAAGACAACCGTCTGCAGCTTCGGCTCGACTGCCCCTTTCTTTTGAGTGGCCCCTCAATGTTTTGGAAACGGGTGGAGGACTTTGTCTTCATTAGAATGGGCCCCCGTGCGATGCTGAGGCAGTTTGGACTCCACTCTTAGAAGGCCTAGAGTGATAGTGATTTCACTGATCCTAGACCCGTAGTGGACTCTGTGCATTAGCATCCCATGGGCGAACTGTTGTTATGTCAAAAAGATTTAGGTTAGCCAATGCAACCAAAAAATGTATTAATCTGTCACCTAAATGTTACATCAGTGTTAGTAGATCTCTGTCCTAGGGTAAATATGCTTTTTTAAACTTAGGAAACAAACAAAAGTTAGGATGAGGATTAAATAAAAATTCAGAATTATTACAAAAGTCTGCAGCTTCGGTTCGACTGCCCCTTACATTTGAGTGGCCCCTCAATGTTTTGGAAACGGGTGGAGGACTTTGTCTTCATTAGAATGGGCCCCCTGCGATGCTGAGGCAGTTTGGACTCCACTCTTAGAAGGCCTAGAGTGATGATGATTTCACTGATCCTAGACACGGGGTAAACTCTGTGCATTAGCATCCCATGGGCGAACTGTTGTTATGTCAAAAAGATTTAGGGAGGCCAATCCAAACAAAAAATTCATTAATCTGTCAACTAAATGTTACATCAGTATTAGTAGAACTCTGTACTAGGGTAAATATGCTTTTTTAAACTTAGGAAAGAAACAAAAGTTAGGATGAGGATTAAATACAAATTCAGGATGAAGACAACCGTCTGCAGCTTCGGCTCGACTGCCCCTTTCTTTTGAGTGGCCCCTCAATGTTTTGGAAACGGGTGGAGGACTTTGTCTTCATTAGAATGGGCCCCCGTGCGATGCTGAGGCAGTTTGGACTCCACTCTTAGAAGGCCTAGAGTGATAGTGATTTCACTGATCCTAGACCCGTAGTGGACTCTGTGCATTAGCATACCATGGGCGAACTGTTGTTATGTCAAAAAGATTTAGGTTAGCCAATCCAACCAAAAAATGTATTAATCTGTCACCTAAATGTTACATCAGTGTTAGTAGATCTCTGTCCTAGGGTAAATATGCTTTTTTAAACTTAGGAAACAAACAAAAGTTAGGATGAGGATTAAATAAAAATTCAGAATTATTACAAAAGTCTGCAGCTTCGGTTCGACTGCCCCTTACATTTGAGTGGCCCCTCAATGTTTTGAAAACGGGTGGAGGACTTTGTCTTCATTAGAATGGGCCCCCTGCGATGCTGAGGCAGTTTGGACTCCACTCTTAGAAGGCCTAGAGTGATGATGATTTCACTGATCCTAGACACGGGGTAAAATCTGTGCATTAGCATCCCATGGGCGAACTGTTGTTATGTCAAAAAGATTTAGGGAGGCCAATCCAAACAAAAAATTCATTAATCTGTCAACTAAATGTTACATCAGTATTAGTAGAACTCTGTACTAGGGTAAATATGCTTTTTTAAACTTAGGAAAGAAACAAAAGTTAGGATGAGGATTAAATACAAATTCAGGATGAAGACAACCGTCTGCAGCTTCGGCTCGACTGCCCCTTTCTTTTGAGTGGCCCCTCAATGTTTTGGAAACGGGTGGAGGACTTTGTCTTCATTAGAATGGGCCCCCGTGCGATGCTGAGGCAGTTTGGACTCCACTCTTAGAAGGCCTAGAGTGATAGTGATTTCACTGATCCTAGACCCGTAGTGGACTCTGTGCATTAGCATACCATGGGCGAACTGTTGTTATGTCAAAAAGATTTAGGTTAGCCAATCCAACCAAAAAATGTATTAATCTGTCACCTAAATGTTACATCAGTGTTAGTAGATCTTTGTCCTAGGGTAGATATGCTTTTTTAAACTTAGGAAACAAACAAAAGTTAGGATGAGGATTAAATAAAAAATCAGAATTATTACAAACGTCTGCAGCTTCGTTTCGACTGCCCCTTACATTTGAGTGGCCCCTCAATGTTTTGGAAACGGGTGGAGGACTTTGTCTTCATTAGAATGGGCCCCCTGCGATGCTGAGGCAGTTTGGACTCCACTCTTAGAAGGCCTAGAGTGATGATGATTTCACTGATCCTAGACTCGGGGTAAACTCTGTGCATTAGCATCCCATGGGCGAACTGTTGTTATGTCAAAAAGATTTAGGGAGGCCAATCCAAACAAAAAATTGATTAATCTGTCAACTAAATGTTACATCAGTATTAGTAGAACCCTGTACTAGGGCAAATATGCTTTTTTAAACTTAGGAAAGAAACAAAAGTTAGGATGAGGATTAAATACAAATTCAGGATGAAGACAACCGTCTGCAGCTTCGGCTCGACTGCCCCTTTCTTTTGAGTGGCCCTTCAATGTTTTGGAAACGGGTGGAGGACATTGTCTTCATTAGAATGGGCTCCCCTGCGATGCTGTGGCAGTTTGGACTCCACTCTTAGAAGGCCTAGAGTGATAGTGATTTCACTGATCCTAGACCCGTAGTGGACTCTGTGCATTAGCATCCCATGGGCGAACTGTTGTTATGTCAAAAAGATTTAGGTTAGCCAATCCAACCAAAAAAATTATTAATCTGTCACCTAAATGTTACATCAGTGTTAGTAGATCTCTGTCCTAGGGTAGATATGCTTTTTTAAACTTAGGAAACAAACAAAAGTTAGGATGAGGATTAAATAAAAAATCAGAATTATTACAAACGTCTGCAGCTTCGGTTCGACTGCCCCTTACATTTGAGTGGCCCCTCAATGTTTTGGAAACGGGTGGAGGACTTTGTCTTCATTAGAATGGGCCCCCTGCGATGCTGAGGCAGTTTGGACTCCACTCTTAGAAGGCCTAGAGTGATGATGATTTCACTGATCCTAGACTCGGGGTAAACTCTGTGCATTAGCATCCCATGGGCGAACTGTTGTTATGTCAAAAAGATTTAGGGAGGCCAATCCAAACAAAAAATTGATTAATCTGTCAACTAAATGTTACATCAGTATTAGTAGAACTCTGTACTAGGGCAAATATGCTTTTTTAAACTTAGGAAAGAAACAAAAGTTAGGATGAGGATTAAATACAAATTCAGGATGAAGACAACCGTCTGCAGCTTCGGCTCGACTGCCCCTTTCTTTTGAGTGGCCCCTCAATGTTTTGGAAACGGGTGGAGGACATTGTCTTCATTAGAATGGGCCCCCCTGCGATGCTGAGGCAGTTTGGACTCCACTCTTAGAAGGCCTAGAGTGATAGTGATTTCACTGATCCTAGACCCGTAGTGGACTCTGTGCATTAGCATCCCATGGGCGAACTGTTGTTATGTCAAAAAGATTTAGGTTAGCCAATCCAACCAAAAAATGTATTAATCTGTCACCTAAATGTTACATCAGTGTTAGTAGATCTTTGTCCTAGGGTAGATATGCTTTTTTAAACTTAGGAAACAAACAAAAGTTAGGATGAGGATTAAATAAAAAATCAGAATTATTACAAACGTCTGCAGCTTCGGTTCGACTGCCCCTTACATTTGAGTGGCCCCTCAATGTTTTGGAAACGGGTGGAGGACTTTGTCTTCATTAGAATGGGCCCCCTGCGATGCTGAGGCAGTTTGGACTCCACTCTTAGAAGGCCTAGAGTGATGATGATTTCACTGATCCTAGACTCGGGGTAAACTCTGTGCATTAGCATCCCATGGGCGAACTGTTGTTATGTCAAAAAGATTTAGGGAGGCCAATCCAAACAAAAAATTTATTAATCTGTCAACTAAATGTTACATCAGTATTAGTAGAACTCTGTACTAGGGCAAATATGCTTTTTTAAACTTAGGAAAGAAACAAAAGTTAGGATGAGGATTAAATACAAATTCAGGATGAAAACAACGGTCTGCAGCTTCGGCTCGACTGCCCCTTTCTTTTGAGTGGCCCCTCAATGTTTTGGAAACGGGTGGAGGACTTTGTCTTCATTAGAATGGGCCCCCCTGCGATGCTGAGGCAGTTTGGACTCCACTCTTAGAAGGCCTAGAGTGATAGTGATTTCACTGATCCTAGACCCGTAGTGGACTCTGTGCATTAGCATCCCATGGGCGAACTGTTGTTATGTCAAAAAGATTTAGGTTAGCCAATCCAACCAAAAAATGTATTAATCTGTCACCTAAATGTTACATCAGTGTTAGTAGATCTCTGTCCTAGGGTAAATATGCTTTTTTAAACTTAGGAAACAAACAAAAGTTAGGATGAGGATTAAATAAAAATTCAGAATTATTACAAAAGTCTGCAGCTTCGGTTCGACTGCCCCTTACATTTGAGTGGCCCCTCAATGTTTTGGAAACAGGTGGAGGACTTTGTCTTCATTAGAATGGGCCCCCTGCGATGCTGAGGCAGTTTGGACTCCACTCTTAGAAGGCCTAGAGTGATGATGATTTCACTGATCCTAGACACGGGGTAAACTCTGTGCATTAGCATCCCATGGGCGAACTGTTGTTATGTCAAAAAGATTTAGGGAGGCCAATCCAAACAAAAAATTCATTAATCTGTCAACTAAATGTTACATCAGTATTAGTAGAACTCTGTACTAGGGTAAATATGCTTTTTTAAACTTAGGAAAGAAACAAAAGTTAGGATGAGGATTAAATACAAATTCAGGATGAAGACAACCGTCTGCAGCTTCGGCTCGACTGCCCCTTTCTTTTGAGTGGCCCCTCAATGTTTTGGAAACGGGTGGAGGACTTTGTCTTCATTAGAATGGGCCCCCGTGCGATGCTGAGGCAGTTTGGACTCCACTCTTAGAAGGCCTAGAGTGATAGTGATTTCACTGATCCTAGACCCGTAGTGGACTCTGTGCATTAGCATCCCATGGGCGAACTGTTGTTATGTCAAAAAGATTTAGGTTAGCCAATGCAACCAAAAAATGTATTAATCTGTCACCTAAATGTTACATCAGTGTTAGTAGATCTCTGTCCTAGGGTAAATATGCTTTTTTAAACTTAGGAAACAAACAAAAGTTAGGATGAGGATTAAATAAAAATTCAGAATTATTACAAAAGTCTGCAGCTTCGGTTCGACTGCCCCTTACATTTGAGTGGCCCCTCAATGTTTTGGAAACGGGTGGAGGACTTTGTCTTCATTAGAATGGGCCCCCTGCGATGCTGAGGCAGTTTGGACTCCACTCTTAGAAGGCCTAGAGTGATGATGATTTCACTGATCCTAGACACGGGGTAAACTCTGTGCATTAGCATCCCATGGGCGAACTGTTGTTATGTCAAAAAGATTTAGGGAGGCCAATCCAAACAAAAAATTCATTAATCTGTCAACTAAATGTTACATCAGTATTAGTAGAACTCTGTACTAGGGTAAATATGCTTTTTTAAACTTAGGAAAGAAACAAAAGTTAGGATGAGGATTAAATACAAATTCAGGATGAAGACAACCGTCTGCAGCTTCGGCTCGACTGCCCCTTTCTTTTGAGTGGCCCCTCAATGTTTTGGAAACGGGTGGAGGACTTTGTCTTCATTAGAATGGGCCCCCGTGCGATGCTGAGGCAGTTTGGACTCCACTCTTAGAAGGCCTAGAGTGATAGTGATTTCACTGATCCTAGACCCGTAGTGGACTCTGTGCATTAGCATACCATGGGCGAACTGTTGTTATGTCAAAAAGATTTAGGTTAGCCAATCCAACCAAAAAATGTATTAATCTGTCACCTAAATGTTACATCAGTGTTAGTAGATCTCTGTCCTAGGGTAAATATGCTTTTTTAAACTTAGGAAACAAACAAAAGTTAGGATGAGGATTAAATAAAAATTCAGAATTATTACAAAAGTCTGCAGCTTCGGTTCGACTGCCCCTTACATTTGAGTGGCCCCTCAATGTTTTGAAAACGGGTGGAGGACTTTGTCTTCATTAGAATGGGCCCCCTGCGATGCTGAGGCAGTTTGGACTCCACTCTTAGAAGGCCTAGAGTGATGATGATTTCACTGATCCTAGACACGGGGTAAAATCTGTGCATTAGCATCCCATGGGCGAACTGTTGTTATGTCAAAAAGATTTAGGGAGGCCAATCCAAACAAAAAATTCATTAATCTGTCAACTAAATGTTACATCAGTATTAGTAGAACTCTGTACTAGGGTAAATATGCTTTTTTAAACTTAGGAAAGAAACAAAAGTTAGGATGAGGATTAAATACAAATTCAGGATGAAGACAACCGTCTGCAGCTTCGGCTCGACTGCCCCTTTCTTTTGAGTGGCCCCTCAATGTTTTGGAAACGGGTGGAGGACTTTGTCTTCATTAGAATGGGCCCCCGTGCGATGCTGAGGCAGTTTGGACTCCACTCTTAGAAGGCCTAGAGTGATAGTGATTTCACTGATCCTAGACCCGTAGTGGACTCTGTGCATTAGCATACCATGGGCGAACTGTTGTTATGTCAAAAAGATTTAGGTTAGCCAATCCAACCAAAAAATGTATTAATCTGTCACCTAAATGTTACATCAGTGTTAGTAGATCTCTGTCCTAGGGTAAATATGCTTTTTTAAACTTAGGAAACAAACAAAAGTTAGGATGAGGATTAAATAAAAATTCAGAATTATTACAAAAGTCTGCAGCTTCGGTTCGACTGCCCCTTACATTTGAGTGGCCCCTCAATGTTTTGGAAACAGGTGGAGGACTTTGTCTTCATTAGAATGGGCCCCCTGCGATGCTGAGGCAGTTTGGACTCCACTCTTAAAAGGCCTAGAGTGATGATGATTTCACTGATCCTAGACACGGGGTAAACTCTGTGCATTAGCATCCCATGGGCGAACTGTTGTTATGTCAAAAAGATTTAGGGAGGCCAATCCAAACAAAAAATTAATTAATCTGTCAACTAAATGTTACATCAGTATTAGTAGAACTCTGTACTAGGGTAAATATGCTTTTTTAAACTTAGGAAAGAAACAAAAGTTAGGATGAGGATTAAATATAAATTCAGGATGAAGACAACCGTCTGCAGCTTCGGCTCGACTGCCCCTTTCTTTTGAGTGGCCCCTCAATGTTTTGGAAACGGGTGGAGGACTTTGTCTTCATTAGAATGGGCCCCCGTGCGATGCTGAGGCAGTTTGGACTCCACTCTTAGAAGGCCTAGAGTGATAGTGATTTCACTGATCCTAGACCCGTAGTGGACTCTGTGCATTAGCATCCCATGGGCGAACTGTTGTTATGTCAAAAAGATTTAGGTTAGCCAATCCAACCAAAAAATGTATTAATCTGTCACCTAAATGTTACATCAGTGTTAGTAGATCTCTGTCCTAGGGTAAATATGCTTTTTTAAACTTAGGAAACAAACAAAAGTTAGGATGAGGATTAAATAAAAATTCAGAATTATTACAAAAGTCTGCAGCTTCGGTTCGACTGCCCCTTACATTTGAGTGGCCCCTCAATGTTTTGAAAACGGGTGGAGGACTTTGTCTTCATTAGAATGGGCCCCCTGCGATGCTGAGGCAGTTTGGACTCCACTCTTAGAAGGCCTAGAGTGATGATGATTTCACTGATCCTAGACACGGGGTAAAATCTGTGCATTAGCATCCCATGGGCGAACTGTTGTTATGTCAAAAAGATTTAGGGAGGCCAATCCAAACAAAAAATTCATTAATCTGTCAACTAAATGTTACATCAGTATTAGTAGAACTCTGTACTAGGGTAAATATGCTTTTTTAAACTTAGGAAAGAAACAAAAGTTAGGATGAGGATTAAATACAAATTCAGGATGAAGACAACCGTCTGCAGCTTCGGCTCGACTGCCACTTTCTTTTGAGTGGCCCCTCAATGTTTGGGAAACGGGTGGAGGACTTTGTCTTCATTAGAATGGGCCCCCGTGCGATGCTGAGGCAGTTTGGACTCCACTCTTAGAAGGCCTAGAGTGATAGTGATTTCACTGATCCTAGACCCGTAGTGGACTCTGTGCATTAGCATACCATGGGCGAACTGTTGTTATGTCAAAAAGATTTAGGTTAGCCAATGCAACCAAAAAATGTATTAATCTGTCACCTAAATGTTACATCAGTGTTAGTAGATCTCTGTCCTAGGGTAAATATGCTTTTTTAAACTTAGGAAACAAACAAAAGTTAGGATGAGGATTAAATAAAAATTCAGAATTATTACAAAAGTCTGCAGCTTCGGTTCGACTGCCCCTTACATTTGAGTGGCCCCTCAATGTTTTGGAAACGGGTGGAGGACTTTGTCTTCATTAGAATGGGCCCCCTGCGATGCTGAGGCAGTTTGGACTCCACTCTTAGAAGGCCTAGAGTGATGATGATTTCACTGATCCTAGACACGGGGTAAACTCTGTGCATTAGCATCCCATGGGCGAACTGTTGTTATGTCAAAAAGATTTAGGGAGGCCAATCCAAACAAAAAATTCATTAATCTGTCAACTAAATGTTACATCAGTATTAGTAGAACTCTGTACTAGGGTAAATATGCTTTTTTAAACTTAGGAAAGAAACAAAAGTTAGGATGAGGATTAAATACAAATTCAGGATGAAGACAACCGTCTGCAGCTTCGGCTCGACTGCCCCTTTCTTTTGAGTGGCCCCTCAATGTTTTGGAAACGGGTGGAGGACTTTGTCTTCATTAGAATGGGCCCCCGTGCGATGCTGAGGCAGTTTGGACTCCACTCTTAGAAGGCCTAGAGTGATAGTGATTTCACTGATCCTAGACCCGTAGTGGACTCTGTGCATTAGCATCCCATGGGCGAACTGTTGTTATGTCAAAAAGATTTAGGTTAGCCAATCCAACCAAAAAATGTATTAATCTGTTCCCTAAATGTTACATCAGTGTTAGTAGATCTCTGTCCTAGGGTAAATATGCTTTTTTAAATTTAGGAAACAAACAAAAGTTAGGATGAGGATTAAATAAAAAATCAGAATTATTACAAACGTCTGCAGCTTCGGTTCGACTGCCCCTTACATTTGAGTGGCCCCTCAATGTTTTGGAAATGGGTGGAGGACTTTGTCTTCATTAGAATGGGCCCCCTGCGATGCTGAGGCAGTTTGGACTCCACTCTTAGAAGGCCTAGAGTGATGATGATTTCACTGATCCTAGACTCGGGGTAAACTCTGTGCATTAGCATCCCATGGGCGAACTGTTGTTATGTCAAAAAGATTTAGGGAGGCCAAACCAAACAAAAAATGTATTAATCTGTCAACTAAATGTTACATCAGTATTAGTAGAACTCTGTACTAGGGTAAATATGCTTTTTTAAACTTAGGAAAGAAACAAAAGTTAGGATGAGGATTAAATACAAATTCAGGATGAAGACAACCGTCTGCAGCTTCGGCTCGACTGCCCCTTTCTTTTGAGTGGCCCCTCAATGTTTTGGAAACGGGTGGAGGACATTGTCTTCATTAGAATGGGCCCCCCTGCGATGCTGAGGCAGTTTGGACTCCACTCTTAGAAGGCCTAGAGTGATAGTGATTTCACTGATCCTAGACCCGTAGTGGACTCTGTGCATTAGCATCCCATGGGCGAACTGTTGTTATGTCAAAAAGATTTAGGTTAGCCAATCCAACCAAAAAATGTATTAATCTGTCACCTAAATGTTACATCAGTGTTAGTAGATCTCTGTCCTAGGGTAAATATGCTTTTTTAAATTTAGGAAACAAACAAAAGTTAGGATGAGGATTAAATAAAAAAATCAGAATTATTACAAACGTCTGCAGCTTCGGTTCGACTGCCCCTTACATTTGAGTGGCCCCTCAATGTTTTGGAAACGGGTGGAGGACTTTGTCTTCATTAGAATGGGCCCCCTGCGATGCTGAGGCAGTTTGGACTCCACTCTTAGAAGGCCTAGAGTGATGATGATTTCACTGATCCTAGACACGGGGTAAACTCTGTGCATTAGCATCCCATGGGCGAACTGTTGTTATGTCAAAAAGATTTAGGTTAGCCAATCCAACCAAAAAATGTATTAATCTGTCACCTAAATGTTACATCAGTGTTAGTAGATCTCTGTCCTAGGGTAAACATGCTTTTTTAAATTTAGGAAACAAACAAAAGTTAGGATGAGGATTAAATAAAAAATCAGAATTATTACAAACGTCTGCAGCTTCGGTTCGACTGCCCCTTACATTTGAGTGGCCCCTCAATGTTTTTGAAACGGGTGGAGGACTTTGTCTTCATTAGAATGGGCCCCCTGCGATGCTGAGGCAGTTTGGACTCCACTCTTAGAAGGCCTAGAGTGATGATGATTTCACTGATCCTAGACACGGGGTAAACTCTGTGCATTAGCATCCCATGGGCGAACTGTTGTTATGTCAAAAAGATTTAGGGAGGCCAATCCAAATAAAAAATTCATTAATCTGTCAACTAAATGTTACATCAGTATTAGTAGAACTCTGTACTAGTGTAAATATGCTTTTTTAAACTTAGAAAAGAAACAAAAGTTAGGATGAGGATTAAATACAAATTCAGGATGAAGACAACCGTCTGCAGCTTCGGCTCGACTGCCCCTTTCTTTTGAGTGGCCCCTCAATGTTTTGGAAACGGGTGGAGGACTTTGTCTTCATTAGAATGGGCCCCCCTGCGATGCTGAGGCAGTTTGGACTCCACTCTTAGAAGGCCTAGAGTGATAGTGATTTCACTGATCCTAGACCCGTAGTGGACTCTGTGCATTAGCATCCCATGGGCGAACTGTTGTTATGTCAAAAAGATTTAGGTTAGCCAATCCAACCAAAAAATGTATTAATCTGTCACCTAAATGTTACATCAGTGTTAGTAGATCTCTGTCCTAGGGTAAATATGCTTTTTTAAACTTAGGAAACAAACAAAAGTTAGGATGAGGATTAAATAAAAATTCAGAATTATTACAAAAGTCTGCAGCTTCGGTTCGACTGCCCCTTACATTTGAGTGGCCCCTCAATGTTTTGGAAACGGGTGGAGGACTTTGTCTTCATTAGAATGGGCCCCCTGCGATGCTGAGGCAGTTTGGACTCCACTCTTAGAAGGCCTAGAGTGATGATGATTTCACTGATCCTAGACACGGGGTAAACTCTGTGCATTAGCATCCCATGGGCGAACTGTTGTTATGTCAAAAAGATTTAGGGAGGCCAATCCAAACAAAAAATTGATTAATCTGTCAACTAAATGTTACATCAGTATTAGTAGAACTCTGTACTAGGGTAAATATGCTTTTTTAAACTTAGGAAAGAAACAAAAGTTAGGATGAGGATTATATACAAATTCAGGATGAAGACAACCGTCTGCAGCTTCGGCTCGACTGCCCCTTTCTTTTGAGTGGCCCCTCAATGTTTTGGAAACGGGTGGAGGACTTTGTCTTCATTAGAATGGGCCCCCCTGCGTGGCTGAGGCAGTTTGGACTCCACTCTTAGAAGGCCTAGAGTGATAGTGATTTCACTGATCCTAGACCCGTAGTGGTCTCTGTGCATTAGCATCCCATGGGCGAACTGTTGTTATGTCAAAAAGATTTAGGTTAGCCAATCCAACCAAAAAATGTATTAATCTGTTCCCTAAATGTTACATCAGTGTTAGTAGATCTCTGTCCTAGGGTAAATATGCTTTTTTAAATTTAGGAAACAAACAAAAGTTAGGATGAGGATTAAATAAAAAATCAGAATTATTACAAACGTCTGCAGCTTCGGTTCGACTGCCCCTTACATTTGAGTGGCCCCTCAATGTTTTGGAAACGGGTGGAGGACTTTGTCTTCATTAGAATGGGCCCCCTGCGATGCTGAGGCAGTTTGGACTCCACTCTTAGAAGGCCTAGAGTGATGATGATTTCACTGATCCTAGACTCGGGGTAAACTCTGTGCATTAGCATCCCATGGGCGAACTGTTGTTATGTCAAAAAGATTTAGGGAGGCCAATCCAAACAAAAAATTTATTAATCTGTCAACTAAATGTTACATCAGTATTAGTAGAACTCTGTACTAGGGTAAATATGCTTTTTTAAACTTAGGAAAGAAACAAAAGTTAGGATGAGGATTAAATACAAATTCAGGATGAAGACAACCGTCTGCAGCTTCGGCTCGACTGCCCCTTTCTTTTGAGTGGCCCCTCAATGTTTTGGAAACGGGTGGAGGACATTGTCTTCATTAGAATGGGCCCCCCTGCGATGCTGAGGCAGTTTGGACTCCACTCTTAGAAGGCCTAGAGTGATAGTGATTTCACTGATCCTAGACCCGTAGTGGACTCTGTGCATTAGCATCCCATGGGCGAACTGTTGTTATGTCAAAAAGATTTAGGTTAGCCAATCCAACCAAAAAATATATTAATCTGTTACCTAAATGTTACATCAGTGTTAGTAGATCTCTGTCCTAGGGTAAATATGTTTTTTTAAATTTAGGAAACAAACAAAAGTTAGGATGAGGATTAAATAAAAAATCAGAATTATTACAAACGTCTGCAGCTTCGGTTCGACTGCCCCTTACATTTGAGTGGCCCCTCAATGTTTTTGAAACGGGTGGAGGACTTTGTCTTCATTAGAATGGGCCCCCTGCGATGCTGAGGCAGTTTGGACTCCACTCTTAGAAGGCCTAGAGTGATGATGATTTCACTGATCCTAGACTCGGGGTAAACTCTGTGCATTAGCATCCCATGGGCGAACTGTTGTTATGTCAAAAAGATTTAGGGAGGCCAATCCAAACAAAAAATTTATTAATCTGTCACCTAAATGTTACATCAGTATTAGTAGAACTCTGTACTAGGGTAAATATGCTTTTTTAAACTTAGGAAAGAAACAAAAGTTAGGATGAGGATTAAATACAAATTCAGGATGAAGACAACCGTCTGCAGCTTCGGCTCGACTGCCCCTTTCTTTTGAGTGGCCCCTCAATGTTTTGGAAACGGGTGGAGGACATTGTCTTCATTAGAATGGGCCCCCCTGCGATGCTGAGGCAGTTTGGACTCCACTCTTAGAAGGCCTAGAGTGATAGTGATTTCACTGATCCTAGACCCGTAGTGGACTCTGTGCATTAGCATCCCATGGGCGAACTGTTGTTATGTCAAAAAGATTTAGGTTAGCCAATCCAACCAAAAAATATATTAATCTGTTACCTAAATGTTACATCAGTGTTAGTAGATCTCTGTCCTAGGGTAAATATGTTTTTTTAAATTTAGGAAACAAACAAAAGTTAGGATGAGGATTAAATAAAAAATCAGAATTATTACAAACGTCTGCAGCTTCGGTTCGACTGCCCCTTACATTTGAGTGGCCCCTCAATGTTTTTGAAACGGGTGGAGGACTTTGTCTTCATTAGAATGGGCCCCCTGCGATGCTGAGGCAGTTTGGACTCCACTCTTAGAAGGCCTAGAGTGATGATGATTTCACTGATCCTAGACTCGGGGTAAACTCTGTGCATTAGCATCCCATGGGCGAACTGTTGTTATGTCAAAAAGATTTAGGGAGGCCAATCCAAACAAAAAATGTATTAATCTGTCACCTAAATGTTACATCAGTATTAGTAGAACTCTGTACTAGGGTAAATATGCTTTTTTAAACTTAGGAAAGAAACAAAAGTTAGGATGAGGATTAAATACAAATTCAGGATGAAGACAACCGTCTGCAGCTTCGGCTCGACTGCCCCTTTCTTTTGAGTGGCCCCTCAATGTTTTGGAAACGGGTGGAGGACTTTGTCTTCATTAGAATGGGCCCCCGTGCGATGCTGAGGCAGTTTGGACTCCACTCTTAGAAGGCCTAGAGTGATAGTGATTTCACTGATCCTAGACCCGTAGTGGACTCTGTGCATTAGCATCCCATGGGCGAACTGTTGTTATGTCAAAAAGATTTAGGTTAGCCAATCCAACCAAAAGATGTATTAATCTGTCACCTAAATGTTACATCAGTGTTAGTAGATCTCTGTCCTAGGGTAAATATGCTTTTTTAAACTTAGGAAACAAACGAAAGTTAGGATGAGGATTAAATAAAAATTCAGAATTATTACAAAAGTCTGCAGCTTCGGTTCGACTGCCCCTTACATTTGAGTGGCCCCTCAATGTTTTGGAAACGGGTGGAGGACTTTGTCTTCATTAGAATGGGCCCCCTGCGATGCTGAGGCAGTTTGGACTCCACTCTTAGAAGGCCTAGAGTGATGATGATTTCACTGATCCTAGACACGGGGTAAACTCTGTGCATTAGCATCCCATGGGCGAACTGTTGTTATGTCAAAAAGATTTAGGGAGGCCAATCCAAACAAAAAATTGATTAATCTGTCAACTAAATGTTACATCAGTATTAGTAGAACTCTGTACTAGGGTAAATATGCTTTTTTAAACTTAGGAAAGAAACAAAAGTTAGGATGAGGATTATATACAAATTCAGGATGAAGACAACCGTCTGCAGCTTCGGCTCGACTGCCCCTTTCTTTTGAGTGGCCCCTCAATGTTTTGGAAACGGGTGGAGGACTTTGTCTTCATTAGAATGGGCCCCCCTGCGTGGCTGAGGCAGTTTGGACTCCACTCTTAGAAGGCCTAGAGTGATAGTGATTTCACTGATCCTAGACCCGTAGTGGACTCTGTGCATTAGCATCCCATGGGCGAACTGTTGTTATGTCAAAAAGATTTAGGTTAGCCAATCCAACCAAAAAATGTATTAATCTGTTCCCTAAATGTTACATCAGTGTTAGTAGATCTCTGTCCTAGGGTAAATATGCTTTTTTAAATTTAGGAAACAAACAAAAGTTAGGATGAGGATTAAATAAAAAATCAGAATTATTACAAACGTCTGCAGCTTCGGTTCGACTGCCCCTTACATTTGAGTGGCCCCTCAATGTTTTGGAAATGGGTGGAGGACTTTGTCTTCATTAGAATGGGCCCCCTGCGATGCTGAGGCAGTTTGGACTCCACTCTTAGAAGGCCTAGAGTGATGATGATTTCACTGATCCTAGACTCGGGGTAAACTCTGTGCATTAGCATCCCATGGGCGAACTGTTGTTATGTCAAAAAGATTTAGGGAGGCCAATCCAAACAAAAAATGTATTAATCTGTCAACTAAATGTTACATCAGTATTAGTAGAACTCTGTACTAGGGTAAATATGCTTTTTTAAACTTAGGAAAGAAACAAAAGTTAGGATGAGGATTAAATACAAATTCAGGATGAAGACAACCGTCTGCAGCTTCGGCTCGACTGCCCCTTTCTTTTGAGTGGCCCCTCAATGTTTTGGAAACGGGTGGAGGACATTGTCTTCATTAGAATGGGCCCCCCTGCGATGCTGAGGCAGTTTGGACTCCACTCTTAGAAGGCCTAGAGTGATAGTGATTTCACTGATCCTAGACCCGTAGTGGACTCTGTGCATTAGCATCCCATGGGCGAACTGTTGTTATGTCAAAAAGATTTAGGTTAGCCAATCCAACCAAAAAATGTATTAATCTGTCACCTAAATGTTACATCAGTGTTAGTAGATCTCTGTCCTAGGGTAAATATGCTTTTTTAAATTTAGGAAACAAACAAAAGTTAGGATGAGGATTAAATAAAAAAATCAGAATTATTACAAACGTCTGCAGCTTCGGTTCGACTGCCCCTTACATTTGAGTGGCCCCTCAATGTTTTGGAAACGGGTGGAGGACTTTGTCTTCATTAGAATGGGCCCCCTGCGATGCTGAGGCAGTTTGGATTCCACTCTTAGAAGGCCTAGAGTGATGATGATTTCACTGATCCTAGACACGGGGTAAACTCTGTGCATTAGCATCCCATGGGCGAACTGTTGTTATGTCAAAAAGATTTAGGTTAGCCAATCCAACCAAAAAATGTATTAATCTGTCACCTAAATGTTACATCAGTGTTAGTAGATCTCTGTCCTAGGGTAAATATGCTTTTTTAAATTTAGGAAACAAACAAAAGTTAGGATGAGGATTAAATAAAAAATCAGAATTATTACAAACGTCTGCAGCTTCGGTTCGACTGCCCCTTACATTTGAGTGGCCCCTCAATGTTTTTGAAACGGGTGGAGGACTTTGTCTTCATTAGAATGGGCCCCCTGCGATGCTGAGGCAGTTTGGACTCCACTCTTAGAAGGCCTAGAGTGATGATGATTTCACTGATCCTAGACACGGGGTAAACTCTGTGCATTAGCATCCCATGGGCGAACTGTTGTTATGTCAAAAAGATTTAGGGAGGCCAATCCAAATAAAAAATTCATTAATCTGTCAACTAAATGTTACATCAGTATTAGTAGAACTCTGTACTAGTGTAAATATGCTTTTTTAAACTTAGAAAAGAAACAAAAGTTAGGATGAGGATTAAATACAAATTCAGGATGAAGACAACCGTCTGCAGCTTCGGCTCGACTGCCCCTTTCTTTTGAGTGGCCCCTCAATGTTTTGGAAACGGGTGGAGGACTTTGTCTTCATTAGAATGGGCCCCCCTGCGATGCTGAGGCAGTTTGGACTCCACTCTTAGAAGGCCTAGAGTGATAGTGATTTCACTGATCCTAGACCCGTAGTGGACTCTGTGCATTAGCATCCCATGGGCGAACTGTTGTTATGTCAAAAAGATTTAGGTTAGCCAATCCAACCAAAAAATGTATTAATCTGTCACCTAAATGTTACATCAGTGTTAGTAGAGCTCTGTCCTAGGGTAAATATGCTTTTTTAAACTTAGGAAACAAACAAAAGTTAGGATGAGGATTAAATAAAAATTCAGAATTATTACAAAAGTCTGCAGCTTCGGTTCGACTGCCCCTTACATTTGAGTGGCCCCTCAATGTTTTGGAAACGGGTGGAGGACTTTGTCTTCATTAGAATGGGCCCCCTGCGATGCTGAGGCAGTTTGGACTCCACTCTTAGAAGGCCTAGAGTGATGATGATTTCACTGATCCTAGACTCGGGGTAAACTCTGTGCATTAGCATCCCATGGGCGAACTGTTGTTATGTCAAAAAGATTTAGGGAGGCCAATCCAAACAAAAAATGTATTAATCTGTCAACTAAATGTTACATCAGTATTAGTAGAACTCTGTACTAGGGTAAATATGCTTTTTTAAACTTAGGAAAGAAACAAAAGTTAGGATGAGGATTAAATACAAATTCAGGATGAAGACAACCGTCTGCAGCTTCGGCTCGACTGCCCCTTTCTTTTGAGTGGCCCCTCAATGTTTTGGAAACGGGTGGAGGACATTGTCTTCATTAGAATGGGCCCCCCTGCGATGCTGAGGCAGTTTGGACTCCACTCTTAGAAGGCCTAGAGTGATAGTGATTTCACTGATCCTAGACCCGTAGTGGACTCTGTGCATTAGCATCCCATGGGCGAACTGTTGTTATGTCAAAAAGATTTAGGTTAGCCAATCCAACCAAAAAATGTATTAATCTGTCACCTAAATGTTACATCAGTGTTAGTAGATCTCTGTCCTAGGGTAAATATGCTTTTTTAAATTTAGGAAACAAACAAAAGTTAGGATGAGGATTAAATAAAAAAATCAGAATTATTACAAACGTCTGCAGCTTCGGTTCGACTGCCCCTTACATTTGAGTGGCCCCTCAATGTTTTGGAAACGGGTGGAGGACTTTGTCTTCATTAGAATGGGCCCCCTGCGATGCTGAGGCAGTTTGGACTCCACTCTTAGAAGGCCTAGAGTGATGATGATTTCACTGATCCTAGACACGGGGTAAACTCTGTGCATTAGCATCCCATGGGCGAACTGTTGTTATGTCAAAAAGATTTAGGTTAGCCAATCCAACCAAAAAATGTATTAATCTGTCACCTAAATGTTACATCAGTGTTAGTAGATCTCTGTCCTAGGGTAAATATGCTTTTTTAAATTTAGGAAACAAACAAAAGTTAGGATGAGGATTAAATAAAAAATCAGAATTATTACAAACGTCTGCAGCTTCGGTTCGACTGCCCCTTACATTTGAGTGGCCCCTCAATGTTTTGGAAACGTGTGGAGGACTTTGTCTTCATTAGAATGGGCCCCCTGCGATGCTGAGGCAGTTTGGACTCCACTCTTAGAAGGCCTAGAGTGATGATGATTTCACTGATCCTAGACTCGGGGTAAACTCTGTGCATTAGCATCCCATGGGCGAACTGTTGTTATGTCAAAAAGATTTAGGGAGGCCAATCCAAACAAAAAATTTATTAATCTGTCACCTAAATGTTACATCAGTATTAGTAGAACTCTGTACTAGGGTAAATATGCTTTTTTAAACTTAGGAAAGAAACAAAAGTTAGGATGAGGATTAAATACAAATTCAGGATGAAGACAACCGTCTGCAGCATCGGCTCGACTGCCCCTTTCTTTTGAGTGGCCCCTCAATGTTTTGGAAACGGGTGGAGGACATTGTCTTCATTAGAATGGGCCCCCCTGCGATGCTGAGGCAGTTTGGACTCCACTCTTAGAAGGCCTAGAGCAGGGGTGGGCAAACTTTTTGACTCGCGGGCCACAATGGGTTCTAAAATTTGACAGAGGGGCCAGGCCAGGAGCATTTGGAGGGAGTGTTTGGGCCGGATATACTAAAGCATTAAATGTAGTGTGTGCAAACCTCATAGCACAGTAAGAACACTACAACCCAATTTATTAACTGTCTTTCAAATGTGAAAAATAGCCCTTATCAGTTAATAAATTTGTCTCAAGGAATATGCAAGATATGGCATTTACATACTATTTCGCAGATACTGGGAGGAGGAAATGTAAATAGATTAAAATAACATACGCACTGTGATTTATCAAGAAAAAAGTTCTGTTGACTCTGTAAATTAGCTGCCAACCTCTGAGCAGTAGCCGCCCGTTCTTGTGTTGACTGCTTGCTAGCATAGTTTGCATGCTTCGTGGCAAAGTGACGGCTGATATTGTACTCTTTGAAAACCGAAGGGCTTAATGGTGACGTGAAACGAAGTGAAAAGTGAAATAAAGAGAAATACGCGCCACATTAACCCCTTAATGACCGGGCCATTTTGCACGTTAATGACCAAGGATTATTTTTTGTTTTTTCATGGTCGCATTCCAAGAGTCGTAACTTTTTTTTTATTACGTCGACATAGCCGTATAAGGGCTTGTTTTTTGCGGGACGAGTTGTATTTTGTAATTGCACCATTTTTAGATGCTTACAATATATTGATTAACTTTTATTAACTTTATTTTAGGAGAGAATTGAAAATAAGCAGCTATTCCAGCATTAATTTTCACGTTATAAATTTATGCCCTTTACTATGCAGCATAAATAACATGTTACCTTTATTCTACGGGTCGGCACGATTACGAGGATACCAAATATGTAAAGGTTTTATATGTTTTCCTATGTTTGCACAATAAAAACCCTTTTAGAAAAAAATTACTTGTTTTTGCATCGCCGCGTTCCAAGAGCCGTCATTTTTTTATTTTTCCGTCGATGTGACCGTATGTGGGCTTGATTTTTGCGGGCCAATGCGTAGTTTTCATTAGTACTATTTTGGGGTACATAGGACTTATAGATTAACTTTTATTTTATTTTTTATGGGGGGAATGGGAGAAAAGAGAGAATTTTGCCGTTGTTTTTTGCGGGTTTTTTGGACGCCGTACATCCGGCGGTTTCATTAATGTGTTCATTTTATTGGTCAAGTTGTTATGATCGCGGGGATACCATATATGTGTATGTGTTATTTGTTTTGACACTTTTACTGAATAAAACCACTTTTTGGGCAAAAAAAGTAGTTTTATTTGATTTTGACTGTAATTATTTTATTTTTTTTCAACAAACTTTATTTAACTGATTGACATTTTTTTTTTAAGTCCCACCAGGGGACTTCACTATGCGATGTGCCGATCGCATATATAATGCTTTGGTATACTTAGTATACCAAAGCATTATTGCCTGTCAGTGTAAAACTGACAGGCAACCTGTTAGGTCATGCCTCCGGCATCGCCAAACAGGCAGTTGCGGAAGACAGACCTGGGGGTCTTTGTTAGACCCCCGGCTGTCATGGAAACCCAACGGCGACCCGCGATTTGTTTGCGGGGGCGCCGATCGGGTGACAGAGGGAGCTCCCTCCCTCTGTCAAACACATTAGATGCCGCTGTCACTATTGACAGCGGCATTTAATGGGTTAAACTGCCGGAATCGGAGCGCGCTTCGATTCCGGCAGTTGCAGCAGGAGCCAGGCTGTGTATAACAGCCGTGCTCCTGCCGCTGATCGCGTGGGTACACTGGCAGTACCCGCGCCATCACAGGACGGATATATCCGTCCTCCTGCGCGAACTAGCAGCTGCTGAGGATGGATATATCCGTCCTTCGGCGTTAAGGAGTTAACAACGGTCAATGTGTTTTGAGTGCGCCATCTATTGGGAAAACGTGGGCATTGCAGGGAAAGGGGAAAAAAAAGGAGGTTTTTACTATGATTTGGACAAGTTCGGCGGGCCGGATTAAAAAGCCTAACGGGCCGTATGTGGCCCGCGGGCCGTAGTTTGCCCATGTCTGGCCTAGAGTGATAGTGATTTCACTGATCCTAGACCCGTAGTGGACTCTGTGCATTAGCATCCCATGGGCGAACTGTTGTTATGTCAAAAAGATTTATGTTAGCCAATCCAACCCAAAAATGTATTAATCTGTCACCTAAATGTTACATCAGTGTTAGTAGATCTCTGTCCTAGGGTAAATATGCTTTTTTAAATTTAGGAAACAAACAAAAGTTAGGATGAGGATTAAATAAAAAAATCAGAATTATTACAAACGTCTGCAGCTTCGGCTCGACTGCCCCTTACATTTGAGTGGCCCCTCAATGTTTTGGAAACGGGTGGAGGACTTTGTCTTCATTAGAATGGGCCCCCTGCGATGCTGAGGCAGTTTGGACTCCACTCTTAGAAGGCCTAGAGTGATGATGATTTCACTGATCCTAGACACGGGGTAAACTCTGTGCATTAGCATCCCATGGGCGAACTGTTGTTATGTCAAAAAGATTTAGGGAGGCCAATCCAAACAAAAAATTGATTAATCTGTCAACTAAATGTTACATCAGTATTAGTAGAACTCTGTACTAGGGTAAATATGCTTTTTTAAACTTAGGAAAGAAACAAAAGTTAGGATGAGGATTAAATACAAATTCAGGATGAAGACAACCGTCTGCAGCTTCGGCTCGACTGCCCCTTTCTTTTGAGTGGCCCCTCAATGTTTTGGAAACAGGTGGAGGACATTGTCTTCATTAGAATGGGCCCCCCTGCGATGCTGAGGCAGTTTGGACTCCACTCTTAGAAGGCCTAGAGTGATAGTGATTTCACTGATCCTAGACCCGTAGTGGACTCTGTGCATTAGCATCCCATGGGCGAACTGTTGTTATGTCAAAAAGATTTAGGTTAGCCAATCCAACCAAAAAATATATTAATCTGTTACCTAAATGTTACATCAGTGTTAGTAGATCTCTGTCCTAGGGTAAATATGCTTTTTTAAATTTAGGAAACAAACAAAAGTTAGGATGAGGATTAAATAAAAAATCAGAATTATTACAAACGTCTGCAGCTTCGGTTCGACTGCCCCTTACATTTGAGTGGCCCCTCAGGGTTTTGGAAACGGGTGGAGGACTTTGTCTTCATTAGAATGGGCCCCCTGCGATGCTGAGGCAGTTTGGACTCCACTCTTAGAAGGCCTAGAGTGATGATGATTTCACTGATCCTAGACTCGGGGTAAACTCTGTGCATTAGCATCCCATGGGCGAACTGTTGTTATGTCAAAAAGATTTAGGGAGGCCAATCCAAACAAAAAATTTATTAATCTGTCACCTAAATGTTACATCAGTATTAGTAGAACTCTGTACTAGGGTAAATATGCTTTTTTAAACTTAGGAAAGAAACAAAAGTTAGGATGAGGATTAAATACAAATTCAGGATGAAGACAACCGTCTGCAGCTTCGGCTCGACTGCCCCTCTCTTTTGAGTGGCCCCTCAATGTTTTTTTGAAACGGGTGGAGGACATTGTCTTCATTAGAATGGGCCCCCCTGCGATGCTGAGGCAGTTTGGACTCCACTCTTAGAAGGCCTAGAGTGATAGTGATTTCACTGATCCTAGACCCGTAGTGGACTCTGTGCATTAGCATCCCATGGGCGAACTGTTGTTATGTCAAAAAGATTTAGGTTAGCCAATCCAACCAAAAAATGTATTAATCTGTTACCTAAATGTTACATCAGTGTTAGTAGATCTCTGTCCTAGGGTAAATATGCTTTTTTAAATTTAGGAAACAAACAAAAGTTAGGATGAGGATTAAATAAAAAATCAGAATTATTACAAAACGTCTGCAGCTTCGGTTCGACTGCCCCTTACATTTGAGTGGCCCCTCAATGTTTTGGAAACGGGTGGAGGACTTTGTCTTCATTAGAATGGGCCCCCCTGCGATGCTGAGGCAGTTTGGACTCCAGTCTTAGAAGGCCTAGAGTGATAGTGATTTCACTGATCCTAGACCCGTAGTGGACTCTGTGCATTAGCATCCCATGGGCGAACTGTTGTTATGTCAAAAAGATTTAGGTTAGCCAATCCAACCAAAAAATGTATTAATCTGTTACCTAAATGTTACATCAGTGTTAGTAGATCTCTGTCCTAGGGTAAATATGCTTTTTTAAATTTAGGAAACAAACAAAAGTTAGGATGAGGATTAAATAAAAAATCAGAATTATTACAAACGTCTGCAGCTTCGGTTCGACTGCCCCTTACATTTGAGTGGCCCCTCAATGTTTTGGAAACGGGTGGAGGACTTTGTCTCCATTAGAATGGGCCCCCTGCGATGCTGAGGCAGTTTGGACTCCACTCTTAGAAGGCCTAGAGTGATGATGATTTCACTGATCCTAGACACGGGGTAAACTCTGGGCATTAGCATCCCATGGGCGAACTGTTGTTATGTCAAAAAGATTTAGGGAGGCCAATCCAAACAAAAAATTTATTAATCTGTCACCTAAATGTTACATCAGTATTAGTAGAACTCTGTACTAGGGTAAATATGCTTTTTTAAACTTAGGAAAGAAACAAAAGTTAGGATGAGGATTAAATACAAATTCAGGATGAAGACAACCGTCTGCAGCTTCGGCTCGACTGCCCCTTTCTTTTGAGTGGCCCCTCAATGTTTTGGAAACGGGTGGAGGACATTGTCTTCATTAGAATGTGCCCCCCTGCGATGCTGAGGCAGTTTGGACTCCACTCTTAGAAGGCCTAGAGTGATAGTGATTTCACTGATCCTAGACCCGTAGTGGACTCTGTGCATTAGCATCCCATGGGCGAACTGTTGTTATGTCAAAAAGATTTAGGTTAGCCAATCCAACCAAAAAATGTATTAATCTGTCACCTAAATGTTACATCAGTGTTAGTAGATCTCTGTCCTAGGGTAAATATGCTTTTTTAAATTTAGGAAACAAACAAAAGTTAGGATGAGGATTAAATAAAAAAATCAGAATTATTACAAACGTCTGCAGCTTCGGTTCGACTGCCCCTTACATTTGAGTGGCCCCTCAATGTTTTTGAAACGGGTGGAGGACTTTGTCTTCATTAGAATGGGCCCCCTGCGATGCTGAGGCAGTTTGGACTTCACTCTTAGAAGGCCTAGAGTGATGATGATTTCACTGATCCTAGACACGGGGTAAACTCTGTGCATTAGCATCCCATGGGCGAACTGTTGTTATGTCAAAAAGATTTAGGGAGGCCAATCCAAACAAAAAATTGATTAATCTGTCAACTAAATGTTACATCAGTATTAGTAGAACTCTGTACTAGGGTAAATATGCTTTTTTAAACTTAGGAAAGAAACAAAAGTTAGGATGAGGATTAAATACAAATTCAGGATGAAGATAACCGTCTGCAGCTTCGGCTCGACTGCCCCTTTCTTTTGAGTGGCCCCTCAATGTTTTGGAAACGGGTGGAGGACATTGTCTTCATTAGAATGGGCCCCCCTGCGATGCTGAGGCAGTTTGGACTCCACTCTTAGAAGGCCTAGAGTGATAGTGATTTCACTGATCCTAGACCCGTAGTGGACTCTGTGCATTAGCATCCCATGGGCGAACTGTTGTTATGTCAAAAAGATTTAGGTTAGCCAATCCAACCAAAAAATGTATTAATCTGTCACCTAAATGTTACATCAGTGTTAGTAGATCTCTGTCCTAGGGTAAATATGCTTTTTTAAATTTAGGAAACAAACAAAAGTTAGGATGAGGATTAAATAAAAAATCTGAATTATTACAAACGCCTGCAGCTTCGGTTCGACTGCCCCTTACATTTGAGTGGCCCCTCAATGTTTTGGAAACGGGTGGAGGACTTTGTCTTCATTAGAATGGGCCCCCTGCGATGCTGAGGCAGTTTGGACTCCACTCTTAGAAGGCCTAGAGTGATGATGATTTCACTGATCCTAGACACGGGGTAAACTCTGTGCATTAGCATCCCATAGGCGAACTGTTGTTATGTCAAAAATATTTAGGGAGGCCAATCCAAACAAAAAATTGATTAATCTGTCAACTAAATGTTACATCAGTATTAGTAGAACTCTGTACTAGGGTAAATATGCTTTTTTAAACTTAGGAAAGAAACAAAAGTTAGGATGAGGATTAAATACAAATTCAGGATGAAGACAACCGTCTGCAGCTTCGGCTCGACTGCCCCTTTCTTTTGAGTGGCCCCTCAATGTTTTGGAAACGGGTGGAGGACATTGTCTTCATTAGAATGTGCCCCCCTGCGATGCTGAGGCAGTTTGGACTCCACTCTTAGAAGGCCTAGAGTGATAGTGATTTCACTGATCCTAGACCCGTAGTGGACTCTGTGCATTAGCATCCCATGGGCGAACTGTTGTTATGTCAAAAAGATTTAGGTTAGCCAATCCAACCAAAAAATGTATTAATCTGTCACCTAAATGTTACATCAGTGTTAGTAGATCTCTGTCCTAGGGTAAATATGCTTTTTTAAATTTAGGAAACAAACAAAAGTTAGGATGAGGATTAAATAAAAAATCTGAATTATTACAAACGCCTGCAGCTTCGGTTCGACTGCCCCTTACATTTGAGTGGCCCCTCAATGTTTTGGAAACGGGTGGAGGACTTTGTCTTCATTAGAATGGGCCCCCTGCGATGCTGAGGCAGTTTGGACTCCACTCTTAGAAGGCCTAGAGTGATGATGATTTCACTGATCCTAGACACGGGGTAAACTCTGTGCATTAGCATCCCATAGGCGAACTGTTGTTATGTCAAAAATATTTAGGGAGGCCAATCCAAACAAAAAATTGATTAATCTGTCAACTAAATGTTACATCAGTATTAGTAAAACTCTGTACTAGGGTAAATATGCTTTTTTAAACTTAGGAAAGAAACAAAATTTAGGATGAGGATTAAATACAAATTCAGGATGAAGACAACCGTCTGCAGCTTCAGCTCGACTGCCCCTTTCTTTTGAGTGGCCCCTCAATGTTTTGGAAACGGGTGGAGGACTTTGTCTTCATTAGAATGGGCCCCCCTGCGATGCTGAGGCAGTTTGGACTCCACTCTTAGAAGGCCTAGAGTGATAGTGATTTCACTGATCCTAGACCCGTAGTGGACTCTGTGCATTAGCATCCCATGGGCAAACTGTTGTTATGTCAAAAAGATTTAGGTTAGCCAATCCAACCAAAAAATGTATTAATCTGTCACCTAAATGTTACATCAGTGTTAGTAGATCTCTGTCCTAGGGTAAATATGATTTTTTAAATTTAGGAAACAAACAAAAGTTAGGATGAGGATTAAATAAAATATCAGAATTATTACAAACGTCTGCAGCTTCGGTTCGACTGCCCCTTACATTTGAGTGGCCCCTCAATGTTTTGGAAACGGGTGGAGGACTTTGTCTTCATTAGAATGGGCCCCCTGCGATGCTGAGGCAGTTTGGACTCCACTCTTAGAAGGCCTAGAGTGATGATGATTTCACTGATCCTAGACTCGGGGTAAACTCTGTGCATTAGCATCCCATGGGCGAACTGTTGTTATGTCAAAAAGATTTAGTTAAGCCAATCCAAACAAAAAATTGATTAATCTGTCAACTAAATGTTACATCAGTATTAGTAGAACTCTGTACTAGGGTAAATATGCTTTTTTAAACTTAGGAAAGAAACAAAAGTTAGGATGAGGATTAAATACAAATTCAGGATGAAGACAACCGTCTGCAGCTTCGGCTCGACTGCCCCTTTCTTTTGAGTGGCCCCTCAATGTTTTGGAAACGGGTGGAGGACATTGTCTTCAATAGAATGGGCCCCCCTGCGATGCTGAGGCAGTTTGGACTCCACTCTTAGAAGGCCTAGAGTGATAGTGATTTAACTGATCCTAGACCCGTAGTGGACTCTGTGCATTAGCATCCCATGGGCGAACTGTTGTTATGTCAAAAAGATTTAGGTTAGCCAATCCAACCAAAAAATTTATTAATCTGTCACCTAAATGTTACATCAGTGTTAGTAGATCTCTGTCCTAGGGTAAATATGCTTTTTTAAATTTAGGAAACAAACAAAAGTTAGGATGAGGATTAAATAAAAAATCTGAATTATTACAAACGCCTGCAGCTTCGGTTCGACTGCCCCTTACATTTGAGTGGCCCCTCAATGTTTTGGAAACGGGTGGAGGACTTTGTCTTCATTAGAATGGGCCCCCTGCGATGCTGAGGCAGTTTGGACTCCACTCTTAGAAGGCCTAGAGTGATGATGATTTCACTGATCCTAGACACGGGGTAAACTCTGTGCATTAGCATCCCATGGGCGAACTGTTGTTATGTCAAAAAGATTTAGGGAGGCCAATCCAAACAAAAAATTGATTAATCTGTCAACTAAATGTTACATCAGTATTAGTAAAACTCTGTACTAGGGTAAATATGCTTTTTTAAACTTAGGAAAGAAACAAAATTTAGGATGAGGATTATATACAAATTCAGGATGAAGACAACCGTCTGCAGCTTCAGCTCGACTGCCCCTTTCTTTTGAGTGGCCCCTCAATGTTTTGGAAACGGGTGGAGGACTTTGTCTTCATTAGAATGGGCCCCCCTGCGATGCTGAGGCAGTTTGGACTCCACTCTTAGAAGGCCTAGAGTGATAGTGATTTCACTGATCCTAGACCCGTAGTGGACTCTGTGCAGTAGCATCCCATGGGCAAACTGTTGTTATGTCAAAAAGATTTAGGTTAGCCAATCCAATCAAAAAATGTATTAATCTGTCACCTAAATGTTACATCAGTGTTAGTAGATCTCTGTCCTAGGGTAAATATGCTTTTTTAAACTTAGGAAACAAACAAAAGTTAGGATGAGGATTAAATAAAAATTCAGAATTATTACAAAAGTCTGCAGCTTCGGTTCGACTGCCCCTTACATTTGAGTGGCCCCTCAATGTTTTGGAAACGGGTGGAGGACTTTGTCTTCATTAGAATGGGCCCCCTGCGATGCTGAGGCAGTTTGGAATCCACTCTTAGAAGGCCTAGAGTGATGATGATTTCACTGATCCTAGACACGGGGTAAACTCTGTGCATTAGCATCCCATGGGCGAACTGTTGTTATGTCAAAAAGATTTAGGGAGGCCAATCCAAACAAAAAATTGATTAATCTGTCAACTAAATGTTACATCAGTATTAGTAGAACTCTGTACTAGGGTAAATATGTTTTTTTAAACTTAGGAAAGAAACAAAAGTTAGGATGAGGATTAAATACAAATTCAGGATGAAGACAACCGTCTGCAGCTTCGGCTCGACTGCCCCTTTCTTTTGAGTGGCCCCTCAATGTTTTGGAAACGGGTGGAGGACATTGTCTTCATTAGAATGGGCCCCCTGCGATGCTGAGGCAGTTTGGACTCCACTCTTAGAAGGCCTAGAGTGATAGTGATTTCACTGATCCTAGACACGTGGTGGACTCTGTGCATTAGCATCCCATGGGCAAACTGTTGTCATGTCAAAAAGATTTAGGTTAGCCAATCCAACCAAAAAATGTATTAATCTGTCACCTAAATGTTACATCAGTGTTAGTAGATCTCTGTCCTAGGGTAAATATGCTTTTTTAAACTTAGGAAACAAACAAAAGTTAGGATGAGGATTAAATAAAAATTCAGAATTATTACAAAAGTCTGCAGCTTCGGTTCGCCTGCCCCTTACATTTGAGTGGCCCCTCAATGTTTTGGAAACGGGTGGAGGACTTTGTCTTCATTAGAATGGGCCCCCTGCGATGCTGTGGCAGTTTGGACTCCACTCTTAGAAGGCCTAGAGTGATGATGATTTCACTGATCCTAGACACGGGGTAAACTCTGTGCATTAGCATCCCATGGGCGAACTGTTGTTATGTCAAAAAGATTTAGGGAGGCCAATCCAAACAAAAAATTGATTAATCTGTCAACTAAATGTTACATCAGTATTAGTAGAACTCTGTACTAGGGTAAATATGTTTTTTTAAACTTAGGAAAGAAACAAAAGTTAGGATGAGGATTAAATACAAATTCAGGATGAAGACAACCGTCTGCAGCTTTGGCTCGACTGCCCCTTTCTTTTGAGTGGCCCCTCAATGTTTTGGAAACGGGTGGAGGACATTGTCTTCATTAGAATGGGCCCCCCTGCGATGCTGAGGCAGTTTGGACTCCACTCTTAGAAGGCCTAGAGTGATAGTGATTTCACTGATCCTAGACCCGTAGTGGACTCTGTGCATTAGCATCCCATGGGCGAACTGTTGTTATGTCAAAAAGATTTAGGTTAGCCAATCCAACCAAAAAATGTATTAATCTGTCACCTAAATGTTACATCAGTGTTAGTAGATCTCTGTCCTAGGGTAAATATGCTTTTTTAAATTTAGGAAACAAACAAAAGTTAGGATGAGGATTAAATAAAAAATCTGAATTATTACAAACGCCTGCAGCTTCGGTTCGACTGCCCCTTACATTTGAGTGGCCCCTCAATGTTTTGGAAACGGGTGGAGGACTTTGTCTTCATTAGAATGGGCCCCCTGCGATGCTGAGGCAGTTTGGACTCCACTCTTAGAAGGCCTAGAGTGATGATGATTTCACTGATCCTAGACACGGGGTAAACTCTGTGCATTAGCATCCCATGGGCGAACTGTTGTTATGTCAAAAAGGTTTAGGGAGGCCAATCCAAACAAAAAATTGATTAATCTGTCAACTAAATGTTACATCAGTATTAGTAGAACTCTGTACTAGGGTAAATATGCTTTTTTAAACTTAGGAAAGAAACAAAAGTTAGGATGAGGATTAAATAAAAATTCAGGATGAAGACAACCGTCTGCAGCTTCGGCTCGACTGCCCCTTTCTTTTGAGTGGCCCCTCAATGTTTTGGAAACGGGTGGAGGACTTTGTCTTCATTAGAATGGGCCCCCCTGTGATGCTGAGGCAGTTTGGACTCCACTCTTAGAAGGCCTAGAGTGATAGTGATTTCACTGATCCTAGACCCGTAGTGGACTCTGTGCATTAGCATCCCATGAGCGAACTGTTGTTATGTCAAAAAGATTTAGGTTAGCCAATCCAACCAAAAAATGTATTAATCTGTCACCTAAATGTTACATCAGTATTAGTAGATCTCTGTCCTAGGGTAAATATGTTTTTTTAAACTTAGGAAACAAACAAAAGTTAGGATGAGGATTAAATAAAAAATCTGAATTATTACAAACGCCTGCAGCTTCGGTTCGACTGTCCCTTACATTTGAGTGGCCCCTCAATGTTTTGGAAAAGGGTGGAGGACTTTGTCTTCATTAGAATGGGCCCCCTGCGATGCTGAGGCAGTTTGGACTCCACTCTTAGAAGGCCTAGAGTGATGATGATTTCACTGATCCTGGACCCGGGGTAAACTCTGTGCATTAGCATCCCATGGGCGAACTGTTGTTATGTCAAAAAGATTTAGGGAGGCCAATCCAAACAAAAAATTGATTAATCTGTCACCTAAATGTTACATCAGTATTAGTAGAACTCTGTACTAGGGTAAATATGCTTTTTTAAATTTAGGAAAGAAAGAAAAGTTAGGATGAGGATTAAATAAAAATTCAGGATGAAGACAACCGTCTGCAGCTTCGGCTCGACTGCCCCTTTCTTTTGAGTGGCCCCTCAATGTTTTGGAAACGGGTGGAGGACATTGTCTTCATTAGAATGGGCCCCCCTGCGATGCTGAGGCAGTTTGGACTCCACTCTTAGAAGGCCTAGAGTGATAGTGATTTCACTGATCCTAGACCCGTAGTGGACTCTGTGCATTAGCATTCCATGGGCGAACTGTTGTTATGTCAAAAAGATTTAGGTTAGCCAATCCAACCAAAAAATATATTAATCTGTCACCTAAATGTTACATCAGTGTTAGTAGATCTCTGTCCTAGGGTAAATATGCTTTTTTAAATTTAGGAAACAAACAAAAGTTAGGATGAGGATTAAATAAAAAATCTGAATTATTACAAACGCCTGCAGCTTCGGTTCGACTGCCCCTTACATTTGAGTGGCCCCTCAATGTTTTGGAAACGGGTGGAGGACTTTGTCTTCATTAGAATGGGCCCCCTGCGATGCTGAGGCAGTTTGGACTCCACTCTTAGAAGGCCTAGAGTGATGATGATTTCACTGATCCTAGACACGGGGTAAACTCTGTGCATTAGCATCCCATGGGCGAACTGTTGTTATGTCAAAAAGGTTTAGGGAGGCCAATCCAAACAAAAAATTGATTAATCTGTCAACTAAATGTTACATCAGTATTAGTAGAACTCTGTACTAGGGTAAATATGCTTTTTTAAACTTAGGAAAGAAACAAAAGTTAGGATGAGGATTAAATAAAAATTCAGGATGAAGACAACCGTCTGCAGCTTCGGCTCGACTGCCCCTTTCTTTTGAGTGGCCCCTCAATGTTTTGGAAACGGGTGGAGGACTTTGTCTTCATTAGAATGGGCCCCCCTGTGATGCTGAGGCAGTTTGGACTCCACTCTTAGAAGGCCTAGAGTGATAGTGATTTCACTGATCCTAGACCCGTAGTGGACTCTGTGCATTAGCATCCCATGAGCGAACTGTTGTTATGTCAAAAAGATTTAGGTTAGCCAATCCAACCAAAAAATGTATTAATCTGTCACCTAAATGTTACATCAGTATTAGTAGATCTCTGTCCTAGGGTAAATATGTTTTTTTAAACTTAGGAAACAAACAAAAGTTAGGATGAGGATTAAATAAAAAATCTGAATTATTACAAACGCCTGCAGCTTCGGTTCGACTGTCCCTTACATTTGAGTGGCCCCTCAATGTTTTGGAAAAGGGTGGAGGACTTTGTCTTCATTAGAATGGGCCCCCTGCGATGCTGAGGCAGTTTGGACTCCACTCTTAGAAGGCCTAGAGTGATGATGATTTCACTGATCCTGGACCCGGGGTAAACTCTGTGCATTAGCATCCCATGGGCGAACTGTTGTTATGTCAAAAAGATTTAGGGAGGCCAATCCAAACAAAAAATTGATTAATCTGTCACCTAAATGTTACATCAGTATTAGTAGAACTCTGTACTAGGGTAAATATGCTTTTTTAAATTTAGGAAAGAAAGAAAAGTTAGGATGAGGATTAAATAAAAATTCAGGATGAAGACAACCGTCTGCAGCTTCGGCTCGACTGCCCCTTTCTTTTGAGTGGCCCCTCAATGTTTTGGAAACGGGTGGAGGACATTGTCTTCATTAGAATGGGCCCCCCTGCGATGCTGAGGCAGTTTGGACTCCACTCTTAGAAGGCCTAGAGTGATAGTGATTTCACTGATCCTAGACCCGTAGTGGACTCTGTGCATTAGCATTCCATGGGCGAACTGTTGTTATGTCAAAAAGATTTAGGTTAGCCAATCCAACCAAAAAATATATTAATCTGTCACCTAAATGTTACATCAGTGTTAGTAGATCTCTGTCCTAGGGTAAATATGCTTTTTTAAATTTAGGAAACAAACAAAAGTTAGGATGAGGATTAAATAAAAAATCTGAATTATTACAAACGCCTGCAGCTTCGGTTCGACTGCCCCTTACATTTGAGTGGCCCCTCAATGTTTTGGAAACGGGTGGAGGACTTTCTCTTCATTAGAATGGGCCCCCTGCGATGCTGAGGCAGTTTGGACTCCACTCTTAGAAGGCCTAGAGTGATGATGATTTCACTGATCCTAGACACGGGGTAAACTCTGTGCATTAGCATCCCATGGGCGAACTGTTGTTATGTCAAAAAGGTTTAGGGAGGCCAATCCAAACAAAAAATTGATTAATCTGTCAACTAAATGTTACATCAGTATTAGTAGAACTCTGTACTAGAGTAAATATGCTTTTTTAAACTTAGGAAAGAAACAAAAGTTAGGATGAGGATTAAATACAAATTCAGGATGAAGACAACCGTCTGCAGCTTCGGCTCGACTGCCCCTTTCTTTTGAGTGGCCCCTCAATGTTTTGGAAACGGGTGGAGGACATTGTCTTCATTAGAATGGGCCCCCCTGCGATGCTGAGGCAGTTTGGACTCCACTCTTAGAAGGCCTAGAGTGATAGTGATTTCACTGATCCTAGACCCGTAGTGGACTCTGTGCATTAGCATCCCATGGGCAAACTGTTGTTATGTCAAAAAGATTTAGGTTAGCCAATCCAACCAAAAAATGTATTAATCTGTCACCTAAATGTTACATCAGTGTTAGTAGATCTCTGTCCTAGGGTAAATATGCTTTTTTAAATTTAGAAAACAAACAAAAGTTAGGATGAGGATTAAATAAAAAATCTGAATTATTACAAACGCCTGCAGCTTCGGTTCGACTGCCCCTTACATTTGAGTGGCCCCTCAATGTTTTGGAAACGGGTGGAGGACTTTTTCTTCATTAGAATGGGCCCCCTGCGATGCTGAGGCAGTTTGGACTCCACTCTTAGAAGGCCTAGAGTGATGATGATTTCACTGATCCTAGACACGGGGTAAACTCTGTGCATTAGCATCCCATGGGTGAACTGTTGTTATGTCAAAAAGATTTAGGGAGGCCAATCCAAACAAAAAATTGATTAATCTGTCAACTAAATGTTACATCAGTATTAGTAGAACTCTGTACTAGGGTAAATATGCTTTTTTAAACTTAGGAAAGAAACAAAAGTTAGGATGAGGATTAAATACAAATTCAGGATGAAGACAACCGTCTGCAGCTTCGGCTCGACTGCCCCTTTCTTTTGAGTGGCCCCTCAATGTTTTGGAAACGGGTGGAGGACATTGTCTTCATTAGAATGGGCCCCCCTGTGATGCTGAGGCAGTTTGGACTCCACTCTTAGAAGGCCTAGAGTGATAGTGATTTCACTGATCCTAGACCCGTAGTGGACTCTGTGCATTAGCATCCCATGGGCAAACTGTTGTTATGTCAAAAAGATTTAGGTTAGCCAATCCAATCAAAAAATGTATTAATCTGTCACCTAAATGTTACATCAGTGTTAGTAGATCTCTGTCCTAGGGTAAATATGCTTTTTTAAACTTAGGAAACAAACAAAAGTTAGGATGAGGATTAAATAAAAATTCAGAATTATTACAAAAGTCTGCAGCTTCGGTTCGACTGCCCCTTACATTTGAGTGGCCCCTCAATGTTTTGGAAACGGGTGGAGGACTTTGTCTTCATTAGAATGGGCCCCCTGCGATGCTGAGGCAGTTTGGACTCCACTCTTAGAAGGCCTAGAGTGATGATGATTTCACTGATCCTAGACACGGGGTAAACTCTGTGCATTAGCATCCCATGGGCGAACTGTTGTTATGTCAAAAAGATTTAGGGAGGCCAATCCAAACAAAAAATTGATTAATCTGTCAACTAAATGTTACATCAGTATTAGTAGAACTCTGTACTAGGGTAAATATGTTTTTTTAAACTTAGGAAAGAAACAAAAGTTAGGATGAGGATTAAATACAAATTCAGGATGAAGACAACCGTCTGCAGCTTCGGCTCGACTGCCCCTTTCTTTTGAGTGGCCCCTCAATGTTTTGGAAACGGGTGGAGGACATTGTCTTCATTAGAATGGGCCCCCTGCGATGCTGAGGCAGTTTGGACTCCACTCTTAGAAGGCCTAGAGTGATAGTGATTTCACTGATCCTAGACCCGTAGTGGACTCTGTGCATTAGCATCCCATGGGCAAACTGTTGTTATGTCAAAAAGATTTAGGTTAGCCAATCCAACCAAAAAATGTATTAATCTGTCACCTAAATGTTACATCAGTGTTAGTAGATCTCTGTCCTAGGGTAAATATGCTTTTTTAAACTTAGGAAACAAACAAAAGTTAGGATGAGGATTAAATAAAAATTCAGAATTATTACAAAAGTCTGCAGCTTCGGTTCGACTGCCCCTTACATTTGAGTGGCCCCTCAATGTTTTGGAAACGGGTGGAGGACTTTGTCTTCATTAGAATGGGCCCCCTGCGATGCTGAGGCAGTTTGGACTCCACTCTTAGAAGGCCTAGAGTGATGATGATTTCACTGATCCTAGACACGGGGTAAACTCTGTGCATTAGCATCCCATGGGCGAACTGTTGTTATGTCAAAAAGGTTTAGGGAGGCCAATCCAAACAAAAAATTGATTAATCTGTCAACTAAATGTTACATCAGTATTAGTAGAACTCTGTACTAGGGTAAATATGCTTTTTTAAACTTAGGAAAGAAACAAAAGTTAGGATGAGGATTAAATACAAATTCAGGATGAAGACAACCGTCTGCAGCTTCGGCTCGACTGCCCCTTTCTTTTGAGTGGCTCCTCAATGTTTTGGAAACGGGTGGAGGACATTGTCTTCATTAGAATGGGCCCCCTGCGATGCTGAGACAGTTTGGACTCCACTCTTAGAAGGCCTAGAGTGATAGTGATTTCACTGATCCTAGACCCGTAGTGGACTCTGTGCATTAGCATCCCATGGGCGAACTGTTGTTATGTCAAAAAGATTTAGGTTAGCCAATCCAACCAAAAAATGTATTAATCTGTCACCTAAATGTTACATCAGTGTTAGTAGATCTCTGTCCTAGGGTAAATATGCTTTTTTAAATTTAGGAAACAAACAAAAGTTAGGATGAGGATTAAATAAAAAATCTGAATTATTACAAACGCCTGCAGCTTCGGTTCGACTGCCCCTTACATTTGAGTGGCCCCTCAATGTTTTGGAAACGGGTGGAGGACTTTGTCTTGATTAGAATGGGCCCCCTGCGATGCTGAGGCAGTTTGGACTCCACTCTTAGAAGGCCTAGAGTGATGATGATTTCACTGATCCTAGACACGGGGTAAACTCTGTGCATTAGCATCCCATGGGCGAACTGTTGTTATGTCAAAAAGGTTTAGGGAGGCCAATCCAAACAAAAAATTGATTAATCTGTCAACTAAATGTTACATCAGTATTAGTAGAACTCTGTACTAGGGTAAATATGCTTTTTTAAACTTAGGAAAGAAACAAAAGTTAGGATGAGGATTAAATAAAAATTCAGGATGAAGACAACCGTCTGCAGCTTCGGCTCGACTGCCCCTTTCTTTTGAGTGGCCCCTCAATGTTTTGGAAACGGGTGGAGGACTTTGTCTTCATTAGAATGGGCCCCCCTGTGATGCTGAGGCAGTTTGGACACCACTCTTAGAAGGCCTAGAGTGATAGTGATTTCACTGATCCTAGACCCGTAGTGAACTCTGTGCATTAGCATCCCATGAGCGAACTGTTGTTATGTCAAAAAGATTTAGGTTAGCCAATCCAACCAAAAAATGTATTAATCTGTCACCTAAATGTTACATCAGTATTAGTAGATCTCTGTCCTAGGGTAAATATGTTTTTTTAAACTTAGGAAACAAACAAAAGTTAGGATGAGGATTAAATAAAAAATCTGAATTATTACAAACGCCTGCAGCTTCGGTTCGACTGTCCCTTACATTTGAGTGGCCCCTTAAATGTTTTGGAAAAGGGTGGAGGACTTTGTCTTCATTAGAATGGGCCCCCTGCGATGCTGAGGCAGTTTGGACTCCACTCTTAGAAGGCCTAGAGTGATGATGATTTCACTGATCCTGGACCCGGGGTAAACTCTGTGCATTAGCATCCCATGGGCGAACTGTTGTTATGTCAAAAAGATTTAGGGAGGCCAATCCAAACAAAAAATTGATTAATCTGTCAACTAAATGTTACATCAGTATTAGTAGAACTCTGTACTAGGGTAAATATGCTTTTTTAAACTTAGGAAAGAAACAAAAGTTAGGATGAGGATTAAATAAAAATTCAGGATGAAGACAACCGTCTGCAGCTTCGGCTCGACTGCCCCTTTCTTTTGAGTGGCCCCTCAATGTTTTGGAAACGGGTGGAGGACTTTGTCTTCATTAGAATGGGCCCCCCTGTGATGCTGAGGCAGTTTGGACTCCACTCTTAGAAGGCCTAGAGTGATAGTGATTTCACTGATCCTAGACCCGTAGTGGACTCTGTGCATTAGCATCCCATGAGCGAACTGTTGTTATGTCAAAAAGATTTAGGTTAGCCAATCCAACCAAAAAATGTATTAATCTGTCACCTAAATGTTACATCAGTATTAGTAGATCTCTGTCCTAGGGTAAATATGTTTTTTTAAACTTAGGAAACAAACAAAAGTTAGGATGAGGATTAAATAAAAAATCTGAATTATTACAAACGCCTGCAGCTTCGGTTCGACTGTCCCTTACATTTGAGTGGCCCCTCAATGTTTTGGAAAAGGGTGGAGGACTTTGTCTTCATTAGAATGGGCCCCCTGCGATGCTGAGGCAGTTTGGACTCCACTCTTAGAAGGCCTAGAGTGATGATGATTTCACTGATCCTGGACCCGGGGTAAACTCTGTGCATTAGCATCCCATGGGCGAACTGTTGTTATGTCAAAAAGATTTAGGGAGGCCAATCCAAACAAAAAATTGATTAATCTGTCACCTAAATGTTACATCAGTATTAGTAGAACTCTGTACTAGGGTAAATATGCTTTTTTAAATTTAGGAAAGAAAGAAAAGTTAGGATGAGGATTAAATAAAAATTCAGGATGAAGACAACCGTCTGCAGCTTCGGCTCGACTGCCCCTTTCTTTTGAGTGGCCCCTCAATGTTTTGGAAACGGGTGGAGGACATTGTCTTCATTAGAATGGGCCCCCCTGCGATGCTGAGGCAGTTTGGACTCCACTCTTAGAAGGCCTAGAGTGATAGTGATTTCACTGATCCTAGACCCGTAGTGGACTCTGTGCATTAGCATCCCATGGGCAAACTGTTGTTATGTCAAAAAAATTTAGGTTAGCCAATCCAACCAAAAAATGTATTAATCTGTCACCTAAATGTTACATCAGTGTTAGTAGATCTCTGTCCTAGGGTAAATATGCTTTTTTAAACTTGGGAAACAAACAAAAGTTAGGATGAGGATTAAATAAAAATTCAGAATTATTACAAAAGTCTGCAGCTTCGGTTCGACTGCCCCTTACATTTGAGTGGCCCCTCAATGTTTTGGAAACGGGTGGAGGACTTTGTCTTCATTAGAATGGGCCCCCTGCGATGCTGAGGCAGTTTGGACTCCACTCTTAGAAGGCCTAGAGTGATGATGATTTCACTGATCCTAGACACGGGGTAAACTCTGTGCATTAGCATCCCATGGGCGAACTGTTGTTATGTCAAAAAGATTTAGGGAGGCCAATCCAAACAAAAAATTGATTAATCTGTCAACTAAATGTTACATCAGTATTAGTAGAACTCTGTACTAGGGTAAATATGTTTTTTTAAACTTAGGAAAGAAACAAAAGTTAGGATGAGGATTAAATACAAATTCAGGATGAAGACAACCGTCTGCAGCTTCGGCTCGACTGCCCCTTTCTTTTGAGTGGCCCCTCAATGTTTTGGAAACGGGTGGAGGACATTGTCTTCATTAGAATGGGCCCCCTGCGATGCTGAGGCAGTTTGGACTCCACTCTTAGAAGGCCTAGAGTGATAATGATTTCACTGATCCTAGACACGGGGTAAACTCTGTGCATTAGCATCCCATGGGCGAACTGTTGTTATGTCAAAAAGATTTAGGGAGGCCAATCCAAACAAAAAATTGATTAATCTGTCAACTAAATGTTACATCAGTATTAGTAGAACTCTGTACTAGGGTAAATATGCTTTTTTAAACTTAGGAAAGAAACAAAAGTTAGGATGAGGATTAAATACAAATTCAGGATGAAGACAACCGTCTGCAGCTTCGGCTCGACTGCCCCTTTCTTTTGAGTGGCTCCTCAATGTTTTGGAAACGGGTGGAGGACATTGTCTTCATTAGAATGGGCCCCCTGCGATGCTGAGGCAGTTTGGACTCCACTCTTAGAAGGCCTAGAGTGATAGTGATTTCACTGATCCTAGACCCGTAGTGGACTCTGTGCATTAGCATCCCATGGGCGAACTGTTGTTATGTCAAAAAGATTTAGGTTAGCCAATCCAACCAAAAAATGTATTAATCTGTCACCTAAATGTTACATCAGTGTTAGTAGATCTCTGTCCTAGGGTAAATATGCTTTTTTAAATTTAGGAAACAAACAAAAGTTAGGATGAGGATTAAATAAAAAATCTGAATTATTACAAACGCCTGCAGCTTCGGTTCGACTGCCCCTTACATTTGAGTGGCCCCTCAATGTTTTGGAAACGGGTGGAGGACTTTGTCTTCATTAGAATGGGCCCCCTGCGATGCTGAGGCAGTTTGGACTCCACTCTTAGAAGGCCTAGAGTGATGATGATTTCACTGATCCTAGACACGGGGTAAACTCTGTGCATTAGCATCCCATGGGCGAACTGTTGTTATGTCAAAAAGGTTTAGGGAGGCCAATCCAAACAAAAAATTGATTAATCTGTCAACTAAATGTTACATCAGTATTAGTAGAACTCTGTACTAGAGTAAATATGCTTTTTTAAACTTAGGAAAGAAACAAAAGTTAGGATGAGGATTAAATACAAATTCAGGATGAAGACAACCGTCTGCAGCTTCGGCTCGACTGCCCCTTTCTTTTGAGTGGCCCCTCAATGTTTTGGAAACGGGTGGAGGACATTGTCTTCATTAGAATGGGCCCCCCTGCGATGCTGAGGCAGTTTGGACTCCACTCTTAGAAGGCCTAGAGTGATAGTGATTTCACTGATCCTAGACCCGTAGTGGACTCTGTGCATTAGCATCCCATGGGCAAACTGTTGTTATGTCAAAAAGATTTAGGTTAGCCAATCCAACCAAAAAATGTATTAATCTGTCACCTAAATGTTACATCAGTGTTAGTAGATCTCTGTCCTAGGGTAAATATGCTTTTTTAAATTTAGAAAACAAACAAAAGTTAGGATGAGGATTAAATAAAAAATCTGAATTATTACAAACGCCTGCAGCTTCGGTTCGACTGCCCCTTACATTTGAGTGGCCCCTCAATGTTTTGGAAACGGGTGGAGGACTTTGTCTTCATTAGAATGGGCCCCCTGCGATGCTGAGGCAGTTTGGACTCCACTCTTAGAAGGCCTAGAGTGATGATGATTTCACTGATCCTAGACACGGGGTAAACTCTGTGCATTAGCATCCCATGGGCGAACTGTTGTTATGTCAAAAAGATTTAGGGAGGCCAATCCAAACAAAAAATTGATTAATCTGTCAACTAAATGTTACATCAGTATTAGTAGAACTCTGTACTAGAGTAAATATGCTTTTTTAAACTTAGGAAAGAAACAAAAGTTAGGATGAGCATTAAATACAAATTCAGGATGAAGACAACCGTCTGCAGCTTCGGCTCGACTGCCCCTTTCTTTTGAGTGGCCCCTCAATGTTTTGGAAACGGGTGGAGGACATTGTCTTCATTAGAATGGGCCCCCCTGCGATGCTGAGGCAGTTTGGACTCCACTCTTAGAAGGCCTAGAGTGATAGTGATTTCACTGATCCTAGACCCGTAGTGGACTCTGTGCATTAGCATCCCATGGGCAAACTGTTGTTATGTCAAAAAGATTTAGGTTAGCCAATCCAACCAAAAAATGTATTAATCTGTCACCTAAATGTTACATCAGTGTTAGTAGATCTCTGTCCTAGGGTAAATATGCTTTTTTAAGTTTAGGAAACAAACAAAAGTTAGGATGAGGATTAAATAAAAAATCAGAATTATTACAAACGTCTGCAGCTTCGGTTCGACTGCCCCTTACATTTGAGTGGCCCCTCAATGTTTTGGAAACGGGTGGAGGACTTTGTCTTCATTAGAATGGGCCCCCTGCGATGCTGAGGCAGTTTGGACTCCACTCTTAGAAGGCCTAGAGTGATGATGATTTCACTGATCCTAGACACGGGGTAAACTCTGTGCATTAGCATCCCATGGGCGAACTGTTGTTATGTCAAAAAGATTTAGGGAGGCCAATCCAAACAAAAAATTTATTAATCTGTCACCTAAATGTTACATCAGTATTAGTAGAACTCTGTACTAGGGTAAATATGCTTTTTTAAACTTAGGAAAGAAACAAAAGTTAGGATGAGGATTAAATAAAAATTCAGGATGAAGACAACCGTCTGCAGCTTCGGCTCGACTGCCCCTTTCTTTTGAGTGGCCCCTCAATGTTTTGGAAACGGGTGGAGGACTTTGTCTTCATTAGAATGGGCCCCCCTGTGATGCTGAGGCAGTTTGGACTCCACTCTTAGAAGGCCTAGAGTGATAGTGATTTCACTGATCCTAGACCCGTAGTGGACTCTGTGCATTAGCATCCCATGAGCGAACTGTTGTTATGTCAAAAAGATTTAGGTTAGCCAATCCAACCAAAAAATGTATTAATCTGTCACCTAAATGTTACATCAGTATTAGTAGATCTCTGTCCTAGGGTAAATATGTTTTTTTAAACTTAGGAAACAAACAAAAGTTAGGATGAGGATTAAATAAAAAATCTGAATTATTACAAACGCCTGCAGCTTCGGTTCGACTGTCCCTTACATTTGAGTGGCCCCTCAATGTTTTGGAAAAGGGTGGAGGACTTTGTCTTCATTAGAATGGGCCCCCTGCGATGCTGAGGCAGTTTGGACTCCACTCTTAGAAGGCCTAGAGTGATGATGATTTCACTGATCCTGGACCCGGGGTAAACTCTGTGCATTAGCATCCCATGGGCGAACTGTTGTTATGTCAAAAAGATTTAGGGAGGCCAATCCAAACAAAAAATTGATTAATCTGTCACCTAAATGTTACATCAGTATTAGTAGAACTCTGTACTAGGGTAAATATGCTTTTTTAAATTTAGGAAAGAAAGAAAAGTTAGGATGAGGATTAAATACAAATTCAGGATGAAGACAACCGTCTGCAGCTTCGGCTCGACTGCCCCTTTCTTTTGAGTGGCCCCTCAATGTTTTGGAAACGGGTGGAGGACATTGTCTTCATTAGAATGGGCCCCCCTGCGATGCTGAGGCAGTTTGGACTCCACTCTTAGAAGGCCTAGAGTGATAGTGATTTCACTGATCCTAGACCCGTAGTGGACTCTGTGCATTAGCATTCCATGGGCGAACTGTTGTTATGTCAAAAAGATTTAGGTTAGCCAATCCAACCAAAAAAATGTATTAATCTGTCACCTAAATGTTACATCAGTGTTAGTAGATCTCTGTCCTAGGGTAAATATGCTTTTTTAAATTTAGGAAACAAACAAAAGTTAAGATGAGGATTAAATAAAAAATCTGAATTATTACAAACGCCTGCAGCTTCGGTTCGACTGCCCCTTACATTTGAGTGGCCCCTCAATGTTTTGGAAACGGGTGGAGGACTTTCTCTTCATTAGAATGGGCCCCCTGCGATGCTGAGGCAGTTTGGACTCCACTCTTAGAAGGCCTAGAGTGATGATGATTTCACTGATCCTAGACACGGGGTAAACTCTGTGCATTAGCATCCCATGGGCGAACTGTTGTTATGTCAAAAAGGTTTAGGGAGGCCAATCCAAACAAAAAATTGATTAATCTGTCAACTAAATGTTACATCAGTATTAGTAGAACTCTGTACTAGGGTAAATATGCTTTTTTAAACTTAGGAAAGAAACAAAAGTTAGGATGAGGATTAAATACAAATTCAGGATGAAGACAACCGTCTGCAGCTTCGGCTCGATTGCCCCTTTCTTTTGAGTAGCCCCTCAATGTTTTGGAAACGGGTGGAGGACATTGTCTTCATTAGAATGGGCCCCATGTGATGCTGAGGCAGTTTGGACTCCACTCTTAGAAGGCCTAGAGTGATAGTGATTTCACTGATCCTAGACCCGTAGTGGACTCTGTGCATTAGCATCCCATGGGCGAACTGTTGTTATGTCAAAAAGATTTAGGTTAGACAATCCAACCAAAAAATGTATTAATCTGTCACCTAAATGTTACATCAGTGTTAGTAGATCTCTGTCCTAGGGTAAATATGCTTTTTTAAACTTAGGAAACAAACAAAAGTTAGGATGAGGATTAAATACAAATTCAGGATGAAGACAACCGTTTGCAGCTTCGGCTCGGTTGCCCCTTTCTTTTGAGTAGCCCCTCATTGTTTTGGAAACGGGTGGAGGACATTGTCTTCATTAGAATGGGCCCTGCGATGCTGAGGCAGTTTGGACTCCACTCTTAGAAGGCCTAGAGTGATAGTCATTTCACTGACCCTAGACCCGTAGTGGACTCTGTGCATTAGCATCCCATGGGCGAACTGTTGTTATGTCAAAAAGATTTAGGTTAGTCAATCCAACCAAAAAATGTATTAATCTGTCACCTAAATGTTACATCAGTGTTAGTAGATCTCTGTCCTAGGGTAAATATGCTTTTTTAAATTTAGGAAACAAACAAAAGTTAGGATGAGGATTAAATAAAAAATCTGAATTATTACATACGCCTGCAGCTTCGGTTCGACTGACCCTTACATTTGAGTGGCCCCTCAATGTTTTGGAAAAGGGTGGAGGACTTTGTCTTCATTAGAATGGGCCCCCTGCAATGCTGAGGCAGTTTGGACTCCACTCTTAGAAGGCCTAGAGAGATGATGATTTTACTGATACTGGACCCGGGGTAAACTCTGTGCATTAGCATCCCATGGACGAACTGTTGTTATGTCAAAAAGATTTAGGGAGTCCAATCCAAACAAAAAATTGATTAATCTGTCACCTAAATGTTACATCAGTATTAGTAGAACTCTGTACTAGGGTAAATATGCTTTTTTAAACTTAGGAAAGAAACAAAAGTTAGGATGAGGATTAAATACAAATTCCGACTGCCCCTTTCTTTTGAGTTGCCCCTCAATGTTTTCGAAACGGGTGGAGGACTTTGTCTTCATTAGAATGGGCCCCCCTGCGATGCTGAGGCAGTTTGGACTCCACTCTTAGAAGGCCTAGAGTGATAGTGATTTCACTGATCCTAGACCCGTAGTGGACTCTGTGCATTAGCATCCCATGGGCGAACTGTTGTTATGTCAAAAAGATTTAGGTTAGCCAATCCAACCAAAAAATGTATTAATCTGTCACCTAAATGTTATATCAGTGTTAGTAGATCTCTGTCCTAGGGTAAATATGCTTTTTTAAATTTAGGAAAGAAAGAAAAGTTAGGATGAGGATTAAATACAAATTCAGGATGAAGACAACCGTCTGCAGCTTCGGCTCGACTGCCCCTTTCTTTTGAGTGGCCCCTCAATGTTTTGGAAACGGGTGGAGGACATTGTCTTCATTAGAATGGGCCCCCCTGCGATGCTGAGGCAGTTTGGACTCCACTCTTAGAAGGCCTAGAGTGATAGTGATTTCACTGATCCTAGACCCATAGTGGACTCTGTGCATTAGCATCCCATGGGCGAACTGTTGTTGTGTCAAAAAGATTTAGGTTAGCCAATCCAACCAAAAAATGTATTAATCTGTCACCTAAATGTTACATCAGTGTTAGTAGATCTCTGTCCTAGGGTAAATATGCTTTTTTAAATTTAGAAAACAAACAAAAGTTAGGATGAGGATTAAATAAAAAATCTGAATTATTACAAACGCCTGCAGCTTCGGTTCGACTGCCCCTTACATTTGAGTGGCCCCTCAATGTTTTGGAAACGGGTGGAGGACTTTGTCTTCATTAGAATGGGCCCCCTGCGATGCTGAGGCAGTTTGGACTCCACTCTTAGAAGGCCTAGAGTGATGATGATTTCACTGATCCTAGACACGGGGTAAACTCTGTGCATTAGCATCCCATGGGCGAACTGTTGTTATGTCAAAAAGATTCAGGGAGGCCAATCCAAACAAAAAATTGATTAATCTGTCAACTAAATGTTACATCAGTATTAGTAGAACTCTGTACTAGAGTAAATATGCTTTTTTAAACTTAGGAAAGAAACAAAAGTTAGGATGAGGATTAAATACAAATTCAGGATGAAGACAACCGTCTGCAGCTTCGGCTCGACTGCCCCTTTCTTTTGAGTGGCCCCTCAATGTTTTGGAAACGGGTGGAGGACATTGTCTTCATTAGAATGGGCCCCCCTGCGATGCTGAGGCAGTTTGGACTCCACTCTTAGAAGGCCTAGAGTGATAGTGATTTCACTGATCCTAGACCCGTAGTGGACTCTGTGCATTAGCATCCCATGGGCAAACTGTTGTTATGTCAAAAAGATTTAGGTTAGCCAATCCAACCAAAAAATGTATTAATCTGTCACCTAAATGTTACATCAGTGTTAGTAGATCTCTGTCCTAGGGTAAATATGCTTTTTTAAATTTAGAAAACAAACAAAAGTTAGGATGAGGATTAAATAAAAAATCTGAATTATTACAAACGCCTGCAGCTTCGGTTCGACTGCCCCTTACATTTGAGTGGCCCCTCAATGTTTTGGAAACGGGTGGAGGACTTTGTCTTCATTAGAATGGGCCCCCTGCGATGCTGAGGCAGTTTGGACTCCACTCTTAGAAGGCCTAGAGTGATGATGATTTCACTGATCCTAGACACGGGGTAAACTCTGTGCATTAGCATCCCATGGGCGAACTGTTGTTATGTCAAAAAGATTTAGGGAGGCCAATCCAAACAAAAAATTGATTAATCTGTCAACTAAATGTTACATCAGTATTAGTAGAACTCTGTACTAGAGTAAATATGCTTTTTTAAACTTAGGAAAGAAACAAAAGTTAGGATGAGGATTAAATACAAATTCAGGATGAAGACAACCGTCTGCAGCTTCGGCTCGACTGCCCCTTTCTTTTGAGTGGCCCCTCAATGTTTTGGAAACGGGTGGAGGACATTGTCTTCATTAGAATGGGCCCCCCTGCGATGCTGAGGCAGTTTGGACTCCACTCTTAGAAGGCCTAGAGTGATAGTGATTTCACTGATCCTAGACCCGTAGTGGACTCTGTGCATTAGCATCCCATGGGCAAACTGTTGTTATGTCAAAAAGATTTAGGTTAGCCAATCCAACCAAAAAATGTATTAATCTGTCACCTAAATGTTACATCAGTGTTAGTAGATCTCTGTCCTAGGGTAAATATGCTTTTTTAAACTTAGGAAACAAACAAAAGTTAGGATGAGGATTAAATAAAAATTCAGAATTATTACAAAAGTCTGCAGCTTCGGTTCGACTGCCCCTTACATTTGAGTGGCCCCTCAATGTTTTGGAAACGGGTGGAGGACTTTGTCTTCATTAGAATGGGCCCCCTGCGATGCTGAGGCAGTTTGGACTCCACTCTTAGAAGGCCTAGAGTGATGATGATTTCACTGATCCTAGACACGGGGTAAACTCTGTGCATTAGCATCCCATGGGCGAACTGTTGTTATGTCAAAAAGATTTAGGGAGGCCAATCCAAACAAAAAATTGATTAATCTGTCAACTAAATGTTACATCAGTATTAGTAGAACTCTGTACTAGGGTAAATATGCTTTTTTAAACTTAGGAAAGAAACAAAAGTTAGGATGAGGATTAAATACAAATTCAGGATGAAGACAACCGTCTGCAGCTTCGGCTCGACTGCCCCTTTCTTTTGAGTGGCCCCTCAATGTTTTGGAAACGGGTGGAGGACATTGTCTTCATTAGAATGGGCCCCCCTGCGATGCTGAGGCAGTTTGGACTCCACTCTTAGAAGGTCTAGAGTGATAGTGATTTCACTGATCCTAGACCCGTAGTGAACTATGTGCATTAGCATCCCATGGGCGAACTGTTGTTATGTCAAAAAGATTTAGGTTAGCCAATCCAACCAAAAAATGTATTAATCTGTCACCTAAATGTTACATCAGTGTTAGTAGATCTCTGTCCTAGGGTAAATATGCTTTTTTAAACTTAAGAAAAAAAAAAAAGTTAGGATGAGGATTAAATAAAAAATCTGAATTATTACAAACGCCTGCAGCTTCGGTTCGACTGCCCCTTACATTTGAGTGGCCCCTCAATATTTTGGAAACGGGTGGAGGACTTTGTCTTCATTAGAATGGGCCCCCTGCGATGCTGAGGCAGTTTGGACTCCACTCTTAGAAGGCCTAGAGTGATGATGATTTCACTGATCCTAGACACGGGGTAAACTCTGTGCATTAGCATCCCATGGGCGAACTGTTGTTATGTCAAAAAGATTTAGGGAGGCCAATCCAAACAAAAAATTGATTAATCTGTCAACTAAATGTTACATCAGTATTAGTAGAACTCTGTACTAGGGTAAATATGCTTTTTTAAACTTAGGAAAGAAACAAAAGTTAGGATGAGGATTAAATACAAATTCAGGATGAAGACAACCGTCTGCAGCTTCTGCTCGACTGCCCCTTTCTTTTGAGTGGCCCCTCAATGTTTTGGAAACGGGTGGAGGACTTTGTCTTCATTAGAATGGGCCCCCCTGCGATGCTGAGGCAGTTTGGACTCCACTCTTAGAAGGTCTAGAGCAGGGGTCTCAAACTCGGCCGGGTAAGTGGGCCGCATATAGAAAAAATGGGAAGTTGACGGGCCGCATTACTTTCAAATTTGATACAATACAAAATTATTGTTAATCAATTAGTTATTTGAACTACTATAAAACTATATTACTAGAATAATAATACTACATTACTATAATAATAGCGCTAGGTTTAAAATTTGAGATATTTCTCCACGTGCTTATTTCAACAATCCAGCTTTCCAGTTTAAGTGTCGCTAAATGCAGTCCGGCGGCTCAGTTAGCACACATGTCAAGATTGGGCAGCCCCTTTTTAGATAGTGCCGCAGTGCCCTCTGTGGATAATGCAGCACACCCCTAGCTAAGGCCGCAGTGCCCTCTGTAGATAAGGCCACAGTGCCCTCTGTAGATAAGGCCACAGTGCCCTCTGTAGATAAGGCCACAGTGCCCTCTGTAGATAAGGCCACAGTGCCCTCTGTAGATAAGGCCACAGTGCCCTCTGTAGATAAGGCCACAGTGCCCTCTGTAGATAATGCAACACACCCCTAGATAATGCCAGTGTCCTCTTCAGATACTGTCACACACCCACTTGTAGATAACGCCACAGTGCCCTCTGTAGAGGCTGCCACAGTGCCCTCTGTAAAGGCTGCCACAGTGCCCTCTGTAGAGGCTGCCACAGTGCCCTCTGTAGAGGCTGCCACAGTGCCCTCTGTAGAGGCTGCCACAGTGCCCTCTGTAGAGGCTGCCCCAGTGCCCTCTGTAGAGGCTGCCCCAGTGCCCTCTGTAGAGGCTGCCCCAGTGATGTCAGGGGCTTGCCCAGAGCTGGAGTCCCAGGCAGAGCGCTAGTAGGCTCTTCCTGGGACTCCAGCTGTGCTCCTGACATCACTGGGACTCCTGCTCTGGGGAAGCCCCTGACATCATTGTCGATGTATGGACAGCGATGTCACAGGCTTCCCCAGAGTCCCGGAGCAGAGCCGATAATAGCGCTCTGCCCGGGACTCCGCTCTGAGGAAGACCCTGACACACTGTCCATATATGGGCAGCGATGTCAGAGAATTCCACAGAGTCCCGGAGCAGAGCCGACACCAGCGCTCTGCTCGGGACTCCGGCTCTGGGAAAGCCCCAGACATCGCTGTTCATATGTGGACAGCGATGTCAGGGAATTCCACAGAGTCCAGGAGCAGAGCCGACACCAATGCTCTGCTCCGCTCTGGGCAAGACCCTGACACACTGTCCATATATGGGCAGCGATGTCAGGGAATTCCACAGAGTCCAGGAGCAGAGCCGACACCAGCGCTCTGCTCTGCTCTGGGCAAGACCCTGACACACTGTCCATATATGGGCAGCGATGTCAGGGAATTCCACAGAGACCCGGAGCAGAGCCGACACCAGCGCTCTGCTCGGGACTCCGGCTCTGGGGAAGCCCCAGACATCGCTGTTCATATGTGGACAGCGATGTCAGGGAATTCCACAGAGTCCAGGAGCAGAGCCGACACCAGCGCTCTGCTCTGCTCTGGGCAAGACCCTGACACACTGTCCATATATGGGCAGCCATGACAGGGAATTCCACAGAGTCCCGGAGCAGAGCCGACACCAGCGCTCTGCTCGCGTCTCCGGCTCTGGGGAAGCCCCAGACATCGCTGTTCATATGTGGACAGCGATGTCAGGGAATTCCACAGAGTCCCGGAGCAGAGCCGACACCAGCGCTCTGCTCGGGACTCCGGCTCTGGGGAAGCCCCAGACATCGTTGTTCATATGTGGACAGCGATGTCAGGGAATTCCAGAGTCTCGGAGCAGAGCCGATACTAGCGGCTCTGTGTCCCGCGGGCCGCAGATGACAGCCCCAGGGGCCGCATGCGGCCCGCGGGCCGCGTGCTTGAGACCCCTGGTCTAGAGTGATGGTAATTTCACTGATCCTAGACCCGGAGTGGAGTCTGTGCATTAGCATCCCATGGACGAACTGTTGTAATGTCAAAAAGATTTAGGTTAGCTAATCCAACCATAAAATGTATTAATCTGTCACTTAAATTTTACAGAGATTCGTAGAGGAGAACTCCACTTGTATTCTTAAATTAAATGGAATAAGTTATCCCTCCATGCTCAGGTGTACACCACCTATTGAATTCTAGAGATAATAGGAAAGGGGAAAGGAGGAAAAGGAGCGTGGAGGGTTAATGGTCGCCTTCAATTGTATTGATACCGACTGCAATAGGGACAGAAAGATTATATTGTGCAATGTCCCCTTTTAATATTGCCCCCGGAAGAAGCTGACTTCGGTCAGTGAAACGCGCGTCGGGACTATACCGACCCTGGCAATAGGGAAAGATTATCGACTATAGAGGGCAAGATTAGTGAGAGAAAATCTAGAAATTTAAAATCTAATCTTACCGCAATTAGTTCGTTCACTGCAAACTCAGAACGAACGGAGGTAGTGGCAACAGCACTACAAGGTGTTGAGCTGTCAGTTCGCTCCGCACAGATAAACAAAGGGGAACGAACGAACGTGGTGGCAATACCGCCACAGGCTACGGAGTTGCCGTGGCTTTGACAGCGTGCATCTTGAATATCTGCTGGCCTAACTAACCAGCAGATCACACGATTGAATTTATTAAGTTACACTTACAATTCAAACAGAGCCTGTCTATCTGTGTGCACTGCGGCCTAAACACAACACGTGGTGGTTTAAGAGCCGGCAGTTCATTAGGATAATGGTCATACTGCTGACTAAAGTACATATAACGGTGATAAAAATAATCAGCGTTGTACATAAAACGCACCAACGAACGTATTGCCTATTGGCATATTCTGCAGTCTATATTGTACTATAACATGACCTAATAACGAATTGGAAAGTTTTAAAAATTATAAATAATAAAATAATATAACAAAAAACGCAATTAGGCAATACGCAGTTGCTCACAGAATTTGAATACAACCTCTTGCGGAGTGCGTTTACAAGGAACTTCAAATACACCATTCATCCTTGCAGCACTACCTCTTCTATTTTTATCAAAGTAGTGATAGTAACCAATAGAATTTCTACTTTGTTAATTTTGACAAAAGTCGCAATTATACATTGTAACATCGACAACTTTACAATGTGGCAATATTAAAAGGGGACATTGCACAATATAATCTTTCTGTCCCTATTGCAGTCGGTATCAATACAATTGAAGGCGACCATTAACCCTCCACGCTCCTTTTCCTCCTTTCCCCTTTCCTATTATCACTTAAATTTTACATCAGTATTAGTAGAATTATGTTCTAGGGTAAATATGCTTTTTTAAACTTAGGAAACAAACAAAAGTTAGGATGAGGATTAAATAAAAAATCAGGATGATTACAATTGTCTGCAGCTTTGGTTCGATGGCCCCTTACATTTGAGTGGCCCCTCAATGTTTTGGAAACGGGTGGAGGACTTTGTCTTCATTAGAATTGGCCCCCTGCGATGCTGAGGCAGTTTGGACTCCACTCTTAGAAGACCTAGAGTGATGGTGATTTCACTGATCCTAGACCTGGAGTGGACTCTGTGCATTAGCATCCCATGGGCGAACTGTTGTTATGTCAAAAATATTTAGTTTAGCCAATCCAACCAAAAAATTTACTAATCTGTCACCTAAATGTTACATCAGTATTAGTAGAATGCTGTCCTAGGGTAAATATGCTTTTTTAAACTTAGGAACAAACCAAAGTTAGGATGAGGATTAAATTAAATATCTGAATAATTACAAACGTCTGCAGCTTCGGTTCGACTGCCCCTTACCCTTGAGTGGCCCTTCAATGTTTTGGAAACGGGTGGAGGAGTTTGTCTTCATTAGAATGGGCCACCTGCGATGCTGAGGCAGTTTGGACTCCACTCTTAGAAGGCCTAGAGTGATGGTGATTTCATTGATCCTAGACCCGGCATGGCGTCTGTGCATTAGAATCCCATGGGCGAACTGTTGTTATTTCAAAAAGATTTAGGTAGCCAATCCAACCAAAAAATTATTAATCTGTCACCTAAATGTTACATCAGTACAATGTTACATCCGTTTTGGAAACTGGTGGAGGACTTTGTCTTCATTAGAATGGGCCCCCTGTGATGCTGAGGCAGTTTGGACTCCACTCTTAGAAGGCCTAGAGTGATAGTGATTTCACTAATCCTAGGCCTGGAGTGGATTTTGTGCATTAGCATCCCATGGGCGAACTGTTGCTATGTCAAAAAGATTTAGGTTAGTCAATCCAACCAAAAAATATATTAATCTGTCACCTAAATGTTACATCAGTATTAGTAGAATTATGTCCTAGGATAAATATGCTTTTTTAAATTTAGGAAAGAAACAAAAGTTAGGATGAGGATTAAATAAAAATTCAGGATGATTACAAACGTCTGCAGCTTCGGCTCGACTGCCCCTTACATTTGAGTGGTCCCTCAATGTTTTGGAAACTGGTGGAGGACTTTGTCTTCATTAGAATGGACCCCCCTGCGATGCTGAGGCAGTTTGGACTACACTCTTAGAAGACCTAGAGTGATGGTGATTTCACTAATCCTAGACCCGGAGTGTACTCTGTGCATTAGCATCCCATGGGCGAACTGTTGTTATGTCAAAAAGATTTCGGTTAGCCAATCCAACCAAAAAATTGATTAATCTGTCACCTAAATGTTACATCAGTATTAGTAAACTCTGTCCTAGGGTAAATATGCTTTTTTAAACTAAGGAAACAAACAAAAGTTAGGATGAGGATTAAAAATATATGCAGGTTGAAGACAATAATTATAATGCCCCCATAGCTGCACCATACAGTATAATGCCCCCCATAGCTGCACCATACATTGTAATGTCCCCCATAGCTGAACCATACAGTATAATGTCCCCCATAGCTGCTCCATACAGTATAATGCCCCCATAGCTGCACCATACATTGTAATGTCCCCCATAGCTGCACCATACCGTATAATGCCCACATATCTGCACCATACAGTATAATGCCCCCATAGCTGCACAATACATTGTAATGCCCCCATAGCTGCACCATACATTGTAATGTCCCACATAGCTGCATTATACAGTATAATTCCGCTTTAGCTGGAACATACAGTATAATGCCCCACATAGCTGCACCATACCGTATAATGCCCCCATAGCTGCACCATACAGTATAATGCCCCCATAGCTGCACCATACAGTATAATGCCCCCATAGCTGCACCATACTGTATAGTGCCCCCATAGCTGCACCATACATTGTAATGTCCCCAATAGCTGCACCATACAGTATAATGCCCCTATAGCTGCACCATACAGTATAATGCCCTCCATAGCTGCACCATACAGTGTAATGCCCCATAGCTGCACCATAAAGTATAATTCCCCCCATAGCTGCACCATACAGTATAATGCACCATAGCTGCACCATACAGTATATTGCCCCCATAGCTGCACCATACAGTATAATGCCCCCATAGTGTCACCATATTTTATAAGGCCCCACATAACTGCACCATCCTGTATAATGCCCCTATAGCTGCACCATACAGTATAATGCCCCGCATAGCTGCACCATACATTGTAATGCCCCCCATAGCTGCACCATACAGTATAATGCCCCCCATAGCTGCCCCAAACTGTATAATGCCCCTCATAGCTGCACCATAGAGTAAAATGCCCCCATAGCTGCACCATACAGTACAATGCCCCCATAACTGCACCATACAGTATAATGACCCCCATAGCTGCACCATACAGTGTAATGCTCCATAGCTTCACTATAGAGTTTAATGCCCACATACCTGCACCATACAGTATAATGCCCCCATAGCTGCACCATACTGTATAATGCCCCCATAGCTGCACCATACATTGTAATGCTCCCCATAGCTGCACCATACAGTTTAATGCCCCCATAGCTGCACCATACAGTATAATGCCCCCATAGCTGCCCTATACCGTATAATGCCCCCCATCCTGTATAATGCCCGTATAGCTGCACCATACAGTATAATGCCCCCCATAGCTGTCACATACTGTATAATGCCCCCATAGCTGCACCATACATTGTAATGCCCCCCATAGCGGCACCATACAGTTTAATGCCCCCATAGCTGCACCCTACAGTATAATTCCCCCCATAGCTGCACCATACCGTATATTGCCCCCCATAGGTGCACCATACCGTATAATGCCCCCATAGCTGCACCATACTGTATAGTGCCCCCATAGCTGCACCATACATTGTAATGTCCCCAATAGCTGCACCATACAGTGTAATGCCTAAATATCTGCACCATACAGTATAATGCCCCCATAGCTGCACCATACAATATAATGCCCCCATAGCTGCACCATCCCGTGTAATGTCCCCCATAGCTGCACCATACAGTATAATGCCCTCCATAGCTGCACCATACAGTGTAATGCCCCATAGCTGCACCATACAGTGTAATGCCCCCCATAGCTGCACCATACAGTATAATGCCCCCATAGCTGCACCATACAGTATAATGCCCCCATAGCTGCACCATACTGTATGATGCCCCCATAGCTGCATCACACCGTATATATTGCCCCCATAGCTGCAATATACGGTGTAATGCCCCCATAGCTGCACCATACATAGTTAAGCCCCCAAAAGCTGCCCCATACCGTATAATGCCCCCAATAGCTGCACCATACAGTATAAAGCCCCATAGCTGCACCACACAGTACAATGCCCCCATAGCTGCACCATATATTGTGATGCCCCCATAGCTGCACCATACTGTATAATGCCCACATATCTGCACCATACAGTATAATGCCCCCCATAGCTGCCCCATACTGTATAATGCCCCACATAGCTGCCCCATACTGTATAATGCTCCACATAGATGCACCATGCTGTATAATGCCCCCATAGCTTCACCATACATTGTAATGACTCCCCATAGCTGCACCATACAGTATAATGCCCCCCATAGGTGCACCATACAGTATAATGCCTCCATAGTTGCACCACACAGTATAATGCTCACATATCTGCACCATACAGTATAATGCCCCCATAGCTGCGCCATACATTGTAATACCCCCCATATCTGCACCATACAGTGTAATGCCCTCCATAGCTGCACCATACAGTATAATGCCCACATATCTGCACCATACAGTATAATGCCCCCCCATATCTGCCCCATACTGTATAATGCCCCACATAGCTGCACCATGCTGTATAATGCCCCCATAGCTTCACCATACATTGTAATGACCCCCCATAGCTGCACCATACAGTTTAATGCCCCCCATAGCTGCACCATACAGTATAATGCCCCCATAGCTGCACCATACATTGTAATACCCCCCATATCTGCATCATACAGTATAATGCCCCACATAGCTGCACCATACAGTATAATGCCCCCCATAGTTGCACCATATAGTATAATGCCTCCATAGCTGCACCATACAGTATAATGTCCCCCATAGTTGCACCATATAGTATAATGCCTCCATAGCTGCACCATACAGTATAATGCTCACATATCTGCACCATACAGTATAATGCCCCCATAGCTGCACCATACTGTATAATGCCCACATATCTGCACCATACAGTATAATGCCCCCCATAGCCGCCCCATACTGTATAATGCCCCACATAGCTGCCCCATACTGTATAATGCTCCACATAGATGCACCATGCTGTATAATGCCCCCATAGCTTCACCATACATTGTAATGACTCCCCATAGCTGCACCATACAGTATAATGCCCCCCATAGGTGCACCATACAGTATAATGCCTTCATAGTTGCACCATACAGTATAATGCTCACATATCTGCACCATACAGTATAATGCCCCCATAGCTGCACCATACATGGTAATACCCCCCATATCTGCACCATACAGTGTAATGCCCTCCATAGCTGCACCATGCTGTATAATGCCCCCATAGCTTCACCATACATTGTAATGACCCCCCATAGCTGCACCATACAGTTTAATGCCCCCCATAGCTGCACCATACAGTATAATGCCCCCATAGCTGCACCATACATTGTAATACCCCCCATATCTGCATCATACAGTATAATGCCCCACATAGCTGCACCATATAGTATAATGCCTCCATAGCTGCACCATACAGTATAATGCCCCCCATAGTTGCACCATATAGTATAATGCCTCCATAGCTGCACCATACAGTATAATGCCTCCATAGCTGCACCATACAGTATAATGCCCCCCATAGCTGCACCATACAGTATAATGCCCCCCATATCTGCACCATATAGTATAATGTCCACATATCTGCATCATACAGTATAATGCCCCCATAGTTGCACCATATAGTATAATGCCTCCATAGCTGCACTATATAGTATAATTCCCCCATAGCTGCACCATACAGTATAATGCCTCCATAGCTGCACCATACAGTATAATGCCCCCATAGCTGCACCATACAGTATAATGCCCCCCATATCTGCACCATACAGTATAATGCCTCCATTGCAGCACCATACAGTATATGGTCAGTCACTCACATTATATAAGGAGCCGCAGAGCTGCCACTTATTTGAGGGTTTTAGTTGTCAGTGGAGATATTTAGTGTTGGCGAGATATTTGGACATTGTGAGGATTGGTTGTGTTGGAAAGAGATTTGGACTTTCTGAACAGGATGAAGAAAGGCGACGAGGAGGAGCTCCCAGATGAGATGTGGATAAAGATGGTGGAGGAGGCTGAGCCGGCATTCTGGCCTTTAAAGTTTGCCAAAGTCTCTTTTCAGCCAGTTCTGGAGACCCTTCTAGAGGAGGATGAGGATGAGGAGGAAGCGGATGTAGTGGAGGAGGTTGTATATATTGAGGAGGAGAACATCAGCAGGCCCTTCGGTTGTCAGGTGAAGGAGGCCTGGCCAAGCGTGGAGTCACTCTTGACTTTAGAACGTCATGTGAAGGAGGCCGGGCCAAGCGTGGAGTCATTCATAAGTAGAAGATGTTGGATTCCAAGATGTCTAAGGAGAAAGATCAGAAGCAACAACAGCCGAGATTCAGAGAGCCATCGCCCATCACGGTAACTTAGAGCCGTCTTCTGCTGTAACGCCAAGACATTAGAATAAGCCACCGATAATATCATTAAGATTATGTTATCCGAGACCTTATAACCTCACAGGAAACAATTATAACATCAACATTTACAACATAAGATCTATTATTTCCATCAGAAATATTACCACCAGATTGAATATCCTGATGTAACATCTGCCGGGCTGGAGATTACACTCACAACTTTCCAGGATTAAATGATTTCATTATTAATAATTATTCAGCTTAACAAAAACATTTGAAATAAAATAAAAATAAAAAAATGTAAAAATAAATAGATTTTTCTCTCAATATTATTATTTTTTTATTAGGCAGCGCTCAGGTGACCATGGACTGTACCCACCTACCTATCTACTTTTTTCAAATGCTGCCAGTCTGCGTGTTTAGGGAAGAAAGATATTACCAGTAGAACACAAACATGTTATAAAGAGGAGAGAACAATGACTTTATAACTCCCTGCTGTCTGGCATACATGGATTTTTGCTTTTATACTTTATGGCTCTGTATACATCCTTTGCATTTCCCTGAAGTGGAAGTGCCCCCTTTATTATACCGCATAAGGCCCCATACACATGACCGTATTTTTTCCCTCCCTTAAATACTGGCATAAATACGTGTCATTTTTCACACGTATTTATGGACCCGTTTTCTATGCTTCTCTTTACACGTAGAGAGAGATATTGCACTGCACTAATTGGCAGCCCCTTCTCTCTATCTAGCACTGATAAAGAGAAGAGGCTGCTGATCAGTGCTGGATAGAGAGAATCGGCAACCCCTTCTCTCTATCCAGCACTGATCTCCAGCCTCATTTCTCTATCTAGCTCTGATCGACAGCCTCTTCTCTCTATCAGTGCTGGATAGAGTGAAGCGGCAGCCCTTTCGTGCAGAGTTCCCGCAGCGGAACGCAGTGATAGAAAGAAAAATAAGTTCATACGTACCCCGGCCGTTGTCTTGGTGATGCGTCCCTCTTTTGACATCCAGTCCGACCTCCCTGGATGACGCGGCAGTCCTTGTGTCCGCTGCAGCCTGTGATTGGCTGCAGCGGTCACATGGGATGAAATATTATCCCAGGAGGCCGGACTGGAGGAAGAAGCAGGGAGTTCTGGGTAAGTATGAACTTTTTTTGTTGCAGGTTTTTGAAGGAAACATTAGAAATCTATATTGTGAGCGTCGCACATGTTATTCGCTGTGCAGCGGTAGTCACTGTCCAGGGTGCTGAAAGAGTTACTGCCGATCAGTGCAGCCCCTTCTCTCTATCCAGCACTGATCGTTTAACTCTTTCAGCACCCTGGACAGTGACTACCACTGGACGGTGAGTACCATGCGTAGCAACGCTCCCATAATTACAGCTGCACACACGTAGCCATCCGTAATTACGGGAGCCCCATAGACTTTTATAGGCCTGCCCGTGCCGTAATTACGGCCTGAAATAGGACATGCTCTATATTTTTCAACGGCTCGGACACCTTCACGTAAGCAAACTGGAAGGTACCCGTGGCCAATAGAAGTCTATGGGCCCGTAATTACGGGTGTTTTTACAGTCGTGTGCATGGGGCCTTAGGCACTATATAGTAAATCCAAATAAGTTCTCTAAATTAGAAATCCGTACGTGTTTAGAGCTGGGTGACAACTAACATGGCTGCCATATAGCTCCTACAGGTGTTGTCACCCAAGTTTACAAGACTCCTGAATGGTAGAAACAACAAAACAGCAGCACGGGATGTATCTCTGTATTACTACATAGACTTGACATACAGGGTCCTGGGAAAACTGGGTGCGGCCCCTGTGGGAGGAGTAACGGTGGCTATACTAGTTGTCACCTCACTAGTTGTCAACTCAAGGACCTGTAGGTGTGCTCCTCCAGCTGTGGTGACACTACAAGTACCAGCATGCACACACTTCTATACCATGACTATCCCCAGCAGTGGCCATTACTCAGCTACGCGCCTGGACAGCCCCAGCTCCTCATTGAGCCACTGGCAGATGATGGCAGGCATGGGTCTCGCCTGCCCGGGATCATCACACGCCGCTCGTTACCCTTCCAGACCGCGTCCCGTCTCTATGATGACCGGCTCCGCAGCGACCGTTACCAAGGCCACAGTGTACTGGCTAGCTGGCTGTATTACTCTAGTGCGCCACCTGCTGTCAGGTGATGTCCAGGACTCCAGGAGGTCAGAAAACATCAGCACTCCTGCTGTTATGAAACTACAACACCCAGCATGCCCTGACAACTACAGACTTCATTTTCCAGGCAAAGGCTATCAGGGCATGCTGGGAATTGTAGTTTCACAACAGCTGGCATGCCGAAGGTTACTGACCCCTTAATTGTCTATAAATCATATAATAACCTCCTGTCACATTATAATATAACTACAGGTCACTAACGTCACCTGTCAGGGGGAATTTTGATGGGGCACGTGACATATTTGAATATAAGGCGATGTTCACACACTGGCGTAATGGTTACTGTTTATAATGGCGCTGTAACGTTTCCATCATACGACAGATCAAAATTGTGACCTATAAACCCCACTGAGTTACAATGGGGTCAATCTGTCTTCTGTTGAGGTTGACGGCATAGAGAGAACGCCGCAAGTTGTGCTATTTTTGGCCTCAAAGGGGGCGGAAACCTTGACAGATTCCCCGAAAAGAACGCCGAACGAGGAAAGTGAATGTTACAATTTTCCATAATAAATAATTGTAATCAATACTGATTGTTATCTGGGCTTCATATGTTGCGGTACTGTGTGCACGATAAAAAATTGTGCACGTTTTACCGCCAATTACAATGTTTTTACAATGTAGTTGTGTCCATCCTGGCATCAGCTGCTGCAGAACCTCATAATACACAACTCAGCTGCTGCAGAACCACATATTACACATCTCAGCTGCTGCAGAACCTCATAATACACATCTCAGCTGCTGCAGAACCTCATAATACACATCTCAGTTGCTGCAGAACCGCATAATACACATCTCAGCTGCTGCAGAACCTCATATTACACATCTTGTCAGGTCCGTATTTCACACCGAATAACCACCTCTGTAAATTGAAAGCTGAAGGCATGCTTGGAAGAAGTAAACCAGCCAAATATGTTTGGTACACAGCTTCCCTCTCTCAGCCAGGAGGAAGACTGAAAACTTTTTATTCAGAACAAAGAAACACAGAAAGAGACACATGCCTCCTCCCCAGAGATGTGGGAGTGCCCAAGCCCCCACCGGTTTCTCAGACTCACTCTTCTTGCATTCCAGGGGGCGGTGTCTTCCATAGGTGTGTCCGACATGAACAAAGAACTTGTTATATATATATCAGTATATTACACAAAGAACTGAAATGTATATACATATGTGTGAGGATAATATTTTTCAAACAATATACATGGTAATAATCCCTGACAGTCCCCCCTAAAAATATCATTACTCTATCCTTGAGTCTTGCCCAGCAACCTACCACTGACCACTCGAACCAGGCGGGTAGTGGTTTTGGATTTCTTCACCAGCTTGAAACGAGATACTCCTGATGAGTGACCCCCCTTTGTACCTGGACTTCCAAGGTGTCGGAGTGGTCCTAACTTTCCCTATTCTCCTCTGGATACAGGATGGTTGTCTTGATATAATCTACAAACCGCTGCTGGTTGTAATATATATATATAATTAATCCGGTCTACATTTTATTAATGGTAACAACTGTCACACTGTCACTTACTGTCCTAATGGGACTTTTACCCCTGCAGATATGACAGGTCATGGGCAGCACAGTGACCTTCACCTCACACCTCCACACAAAACTCCTCAGATTGTAATTTGCAGCACCGTGGCATATTTACACACATTATAATTATAAACCTCAGACATTATAAACAATAGGGCCTCAACTAATAATGATAATGCTATCACCCTCAGGTTTCGGGTCCCATCAGTTCATTGCCAGTCCTGTACACCATCGTCTTCTTCTTCTCCTGTCTTCTGCTGTTCACTGACTGTCACCCTCAGGGTAACCCACACAATTGTGGAGTCAGACTACGTTGGTGTCCAGTGGGGGAGTTATTATTACCCCCTCCTAGCCACTTACTTATCAAAACACTTGATCCTGCTGACGGATTCACTCAGGTCTTTGGTCTTTACTTTGATCTTTGCTGATGTCATCAGGACTTGGTTTGGTCCTTCTCATCTGTCCGACACCGTCTCCTTTAGTTTAAGTCATCAGGCTGTACATAGCACCTCATGCTGTGAGCCTGGGGTGAGATCCCACGTAGGCGGATTAGTGGAGTTGTATTGTGACTATCACGAACCCTCCGCAACTGTACTCTTCCTCTGGCAAGTTATTTGTCTGGGCGGCTGCTTAGAATTGTGACACTGCCGTCAGTTCATGATAAACGCGTTGTAGTGGCTCAGGCTGCTGGGGACCCCCAACTCTTGTCAATTGTTAAAATAAATACTAATCTGGTGATAACATAATTCACATACATTATAAACGTTGTTCTAAGTACATACAATAATGTCAGGCCCTTAAATGACATCAAACACCTTTATATATATATATATATATATATATATATATATATATATATATATATATATAAAAGGAAAAACTTGAATATGTGTGAATACTGGGTACATTTCATTTGCACTTGGTGATACTCTTTCAGCAGGATTTGTACCTTGATCTCAGCTGATCGCCTAGAACATCTCCACCTCACAGAAATATACACAGATTCCACATGTTTATCTGACAAGTGTCTCAAACCAATTTTTCTTACTCTAATCTGGTTTGTTCTACCTGGGAAGGCCTCTCAAGGTCTGTTCTCTTCGTGTGAGGCGGGTATGATAAGGTTGGCACCCGTCTGCCAGGACTGTTCTGTAGGCAAATCAAACAGCTCTAACAGAAGTTAGCAGCAACAGCTGTAAAGCCTGGGACATACCAATTAGATCTTACCACGTCGATCCTTGCAGTCTTGGGGCATAGGTGAGGTCATACACCATCAATGCAGGGCCATCAAGAGTGCCTTTGGTGTTACCGGTTCACCTTCCCTTATCCGTCCACATTCTGTTAGAATCTGGTTCTCACGCCTTCCGCTCCCAGTTGGACTCTTCCTGTGGAGAACAAGCTTTTTCATTGTATAAACATTAATTGATCTTAATCAAATAATTAATTTGAAGAAAAACATTAACAAATAACATCTTTACATCAAACGTTCACACTGGTCAGTAACTGAAACTTACAAATTGATTCTTCTTCTTTATATACATATCTATACATACACATATACACTGCACAGAATTCTCTGCTCTAAAATTTTCCTTTCACAACAAAAATAAAAATAAACAAATAAAAATGTTTTCAAATGGGAATATTCCACTTCTGTACCTTTTATCTGACGCATGACTCTAATAGTCCAATGCTAAGGCTGGTCCAGAACTTTACATAAAACTTAACTTCAGTATTTAATATTCCCACAACACTTCTTAAATACAATTATTAAACAAACTAACTTTGGAATAACATCTGGAGAACTGCTGATATCTTATTGTATCAACATCAGGTCAATACTTGGGCTAACACTGTTCCCCCGTCCCTTACACACAACGTCTGCAGTGGGGAAGATACCGGCCGGGCTTCAGGCCCCCCTGAGAACAGATCTACACACACGAGCACATTGTCATACACTTCTACCTCGGGTAGTTGTATGTTCTGCAGTCGCTGGGACTGTTAATCTGGCCGGGCTCCACTTTTCACAGGTATCTTTGCTGTTTTACCTATGTCATGCCGTGCGCACATCATGCCGGCTGCTACAAACCTAGCGGTGGCATTATTGTATCCAGGGACAAGCCAATTTACTGATACCTGGCTGCACATACACTTGTTGTCAGTTCTGTCCTCTCTCGCTCTCTCAATTGGCTTACCCGATGATCCAATAAAGTTCCTACTACCAATGGGCCCATAATTGTGGGCGATGCCAAAAGCGTACCTAGAGTCAGTGTAAATGTCGGCCGTCTTACATTTTGCCAGGTTACAAGCCTCAGCGAGCACCTCCAGCTCCGCTCCTTGAGATGAACAAGAAGGTGAGAGTGGTTTCTGGGTAATTTACCTGGTGCTTCGTATCCTGTCTTGTACATATTGTATAATAAAATCTCTTTATTACAAATTTACATTAGAAACCCATGTCAATGATCCCTGACAATCTCAGCTGCTGCAGAACCTCATAATACACATCTCAGCTGCTGCAGAACCGCATAATACACATCTCAGCTGCTGCAGAACCTCATAATACACCTCTCAGCTGCTACAGAACCTCATAATACACATCTCAGCTGCTGCAGAACCTCATAATACACATCTCAGCTGCTGCAGAACCTCATAATATACATCTCAGCTGCTGCAGATTATAAAGGATGAGGGTGTTACATATCAGTCAGTGGTGAACAGGAATCTCCCACTTAGGCTTTATACACACGTTGCGTAATGTGATGTGGAAAATACGCATCAAAACCGCAAGAAAGTGCAGGAATTTTGCAGGTAACAACTGCTCCCAATTGCGCGTTTTTCTATGTGTTTTCTGATGCGGTTTTCATGCTGCTGATTTTGGTGCGTTTCTCCTTAGAACTAGGCAGATACAATTTGCAAGCGGAAACGCAATATAATTGACATGCTGTGGATTTTACGCAACATGTACATGAGATTTTCACACGCAAAACCGCACGTAATACGCATCGTGTGCATTGAGCCTTAGGCTTCATACATACGTTGCAAAACTTAATCCGGAAATATCGGATAAAAACCGCAGATAAACGCAAGTAAAATCCAAACTTAAAAACGTTGTTAGGTGCTGTTTTTAGTGTCGACGCGGAAATATGCGGATTATACAATTTTAACGACAGTGATGCAAAATAAATTAACGTGCTGTATAAATATATATATTTATATATATTATTATTATAACAGATGACACCTTTCCATTCCGCTATAAGGAGTCATCATTTGGCTTCAAGTAACATGGCCGCCTGACTGCAGTGATGTCACAGAGCTAATATCAGGGTTGGGGGTCACTTATTATGACAGGGTGTTGTCACTGTAGCAATGTCACAGAGCTAATATCAGGTGTAAAGGTCACTTATTATGACAGGGTGTGGTCACTGCAGTGATGTCACAGAGTTAATATCAGGTGTAAAGGTCACTTATTATGACAGGGTGAGGTCACTGCAGTGATGTCACAGAGCTAATATCAGGGTTGGGGGTCACTATGAGAGGGTGATGTCACACTCACATATGATGTCATAATGACAAGAAGTTATATAATCCCTGAGTACTGTGACATCAGCGCCATTTCCTGAGTTGATGCTTTTGCTGACACTTCATTTTGGTTCCGGAAGGGCGAACTAGTTTGTATTACACATCTAGTGTTTACTTCCCGAGCGTCTTATTGGTCCTTGATCAAGGCCCAATAACATCGGGGCCACCTGAGAACTTAGTTCTCGAATTTTCCATCAATCCAGCCTCAGGTAACTAAGCCATGAGTTCCAAAGAGCTGCGTCAGCTGACTGCTGACAATGATGCATGGCTGAGCCGGCCCGAAAATCAAGGTAAGTGACATGTTTGGAACTTTCCTGGGAGGGGTTATCCCTGGGGTCTGTTGGGCAATGTTTTAGTTAGACAGTGCATTTTCCATCTTCTATTTCTTTTCCTTGGGGGCGGTTTTAACTTCAGCCCAGTTCCACCCCTGCCTTGTGACATCTATACTCAGCAGCTTTACTCAGACCATAGTTGAACTGATCTTTGCAAGGGTTCCCCTCTCCCTAATTCCCATAACAGCAATAGGGTCCGTCCCTATGACCCAAAAGTAATTGATAAAAATGTGTAAAATTCTAATAAATTATAACCTGTTTATAACCTCTTTATAGGTCAGGCCATTATTCTACAAAGACTCAGGTCTTCCCAAAGAGAACAGGGAAGACCTTCTACCATCGATGATGTCACTGGGAGGAGAGAGAGACGGGTCAGAGTTCCTCTGTGGCGCAGGGGACAAGAAGAGAGCAGGGAAAGAAGCCGCTCTCCACTAAGACCCGCCCTCGCGGAGCCATCCAGAATAACAGGAGAGAGCAGCAGGGACGACGGCCGTCAAGTAAGTGGATCTGCAACCAGCACCACTGGATTTGAATTCAGACGGCCAAATGCAATTCCACCCCTCCGCAGACCCATAGAGGTACCAGCTCCGAGCAGACCTCCTGTCGTCATGACACCACTGCCACAGGCAATGCCACAGGTGCAGCCACCACCACCACCTGCACAAAATCTACCCCTGCAGGGAAGACGGCAGCCCAGGCCCAGAGGGAGAGCACAGTAAATTCAGAACCTCCCAACAAGAAATCTATCATCTCTAGAGGAGGCCGAGTCATGTGTCATCTGCATGACTGAGTATGAGAGCGGGGAACTGGTCACACTGCTACCATGTAGCCATACCTTCCATCAGGGCTGCGTCTCTACCTGGCTCCGCACCAACCCTCAGTGCCCTCTGTGCCGTAGCCACTGCTTCCAATAAAGCACCAAAGAAACAAAACTGAAAGCTTCAAAAAGGAGGAGACGATGATGGCGCTGGCAGGAGAAGAGAACATCTTGTATTTATAGGAACACTGATCCCATCATGTGCGGTGATCCTGATAACTGCCACATCTCCAGACTCGCATGTTGTCATATATTCCATCCATTGTCAAATTATTCCTAAATATAAAAACTATTTACCATCTTTATATCTGGTGTGTAGAGTTGTTGTTTACTATATATATTATTCTACACCACATCTGCTGCAGGACCTCATAATACAGAATACACACCTCAGCTGCTGCAGAACATCATAATACAGACTACAAACCTCAGCTGCTGCAGAATATCATAATACAGAATACACACCTCAGCTGCTGCAGAACATCATAATACAGAATACACACCTCAGCTGCTGCAGAACATCATAATACAGAATACACACCTCAGCTGCTGCAGAACATCATAATACAGAATACACACCTCAGCTGCTGCAGAACATCATAATACAGAATACACACCTCAGCTGCTGCAGAACATCATAATACAGAATACACACCTCAGCTGCTGCAGAACATCATAATACAGAATACACACCTCAGCTGCTGCAGAATATCATAATACAGAATACACACTTTAGCTGCTGCAGAACAACATAATACAGAATACACACCTCAGCTGCTGCAGAACATCATAATACAGAATACACACCTCAGCTGCTGCAGAATATCATAATACAGAATACACACCTCATCTGCTGCAGAACATCATAATACAGAATACACACCTCAGCTGCTGCAGAACAACATAATACAGAATACACACCTCACCTGCTGCAGAACATCATAATAGAGAATACACACCTCAGCTGCTGCAGAACCTCATAATACAGAATACACACCTCAGCTGCTGCAGAACATCATAATACAGAATACACACCTCAGCTGCTGCAGAATATCATAATACAGAATACACACCTCAGCTGCTGCAGAACATCATAATACAGAATACACACCTCAGCTGCTGCAGAATATCATAATACAGAATACACACCTCAGCTGCTGCAGAACAACATAATACAGAATACACACCTCAGCTGCTGCAGAACATCATAATACAGAATACACACCTCAGCTGCTGCAGAATATCATAATACAGAATACACACCTCAGCTGCTGCAGAACATCATAATACAGAATACACACCTCAGCTGCTGCAGAACAACATAATACAGAATACACACCTCAGCTGCTGCAGAACATCATAATAGAGAATACACACCTCAGCTGCTGCAGAACCTCATAATACAGAATACACACCTCAGCTGCTGCAGAACATCATAATATAGAATACACACCTCAGCTGCTGCAGAACATCATAATACAGAATACACACCTCAGCTGCTGCACGACTCCATAATACAGAATACACATCTCAGCTGCTGCAGAACATCATAATACAGAATACACACCTCAGCTGCTGCAGAACATCATAATACTCTAGAACCTCATAACACTTACACCAGATCCTGAAGAACCTCATAATATAGACTTCAGAAGCTGCAGAACCTCATAATACACACCTCAGCTGAAGGAGAACATCATAATACTCTAGAACATCATAACACTTACACCAGATCATGCAGAACCTCATAATATCAACTTCAGAAGCTGCAGAACCTCATAATACACACCTCAGCTGCTGTAGAACATCATAATACACACCTCAGCTGCTGCAGAACATCATAATACACACCTCAGCTGCTGCAGAACCTGAATATACACTCTTCAGCTGCTGCAGAACCTGAAAATACAGAATATATACAACAGCTGCTGCAGAACTTCATAACACCCATCTCAGCTGCTGCAGAACTTCATAATAGGGGTCCACTGCGGCCTTGTTCTTTTATATGGTCACAGGTGATCTTAGGCTTGCGTGCAGCGACCATGGAAACCCATTTTATGAAGCTCTGGACGCTGCACAGATCTGGTGCTGATGTCACTTCTAGAAGCAGTGTGGATCTCTGTAGTGAGTGATATACCAGAGGACAGGGGATTGTTACACTCCATGATTCAGAACTTGGCGACCCTGCTTTGCGAGTTTGCATGGTCTACCGCTTTGTATCTGAGCTATCGTTACTCCTAAACGCTTATACTTTACAATATTAGCGCTTAACACTGATCGGGGCAGATCTAGCAGATAATGTTAACACTTACAGGTGACCGGGACAGATCTAGCAGAAAATAATAATATCACTTACAGGTGACCGGCGCAGAGCCAGCAGATAATAATAATATCACTTACAGGTCACCGGCGCAGAGCCAGCAGATAATAATAATATCACTTACAGGTCACCGGCGCAGAGCCAGCAGATAATAATAATAACACTTACAGGTCACCGGCGCAGAGCCAGCAGATAATAATAATAATAACGCTTACAGGTGACCAGGGCAGATCTAGCAGATAATAATAATAACACTTACTGGTGACCAGGGCAGATCTAGCAGATAATAATAATAACACTTACAGGTGACCAGGGCAGATCTAGCAGATAATAATAATAACACTTACAGGTGACCAGGGCAGATCTAGCAGATAATAATAATAACAACACTTACAGGTGACAAGTGCAGATCTAGCAGATAATAATAATAACACTTACAGGTGACCAGGGCAGATCTAGCAGATAATAATAATAATGCTTACAGGTGACCAGGGCAGATCTAGCAGATAATAATAATAATAATAATAATAATAACACTTACAGGTGACCAGCGCAATTCTAGTAGATAATAGTAATAACACTTAGGGTATGTTCACATGGCTTATTTACGGACGTAATTTGGGTGTTTTACGCCTCGATTTACGTCCGAAAATGCGCCTCGATAGCGTTGGCAAACATCTGCCCATTCATTACAATGGGTCTTACGATGTTCTGTGCACACGGCCATTTTTTTTACGCCCCGCTGTCAAAAGGCGGGGCGTAAAAAAGACGCCCGCGTCAAAGAAGTGCCTGTCACTTCTTCAGAAGTAAATGGAGCCGTTTTCCATGGACTCCATGGAAAACCAGCTCCATTTAACGTCTGTAATGGACGCAGCAAAAAGCGCCTCAACATGCCATTACGGCTGAAATTACGGTGCTGTTTTCTCCTGAAAACAGCCCCGTAATTTCAGCCGTTACGGACGCTGCCGTGTGAACATACCCTTACAGGTGACCGGGGCAGAGCCAGCAGATAATAATAATAACAACACTTAGAGTATGTTCACACGCTTAGCAAAAAACGTCTGAAAATATGGAGCTGTTTTCAAGGGAAAACAGCCTCTCATTTTCAGGCATTTTTGAAGCAACTCGTGTTTTTTGTGGCGTATTTTACTGTAGTTTGTGGAGCTGTTTTTCAATGGAGCCAATGAAAAACGCCTCCAAAACCGTCCCAAGAAATGCCCTGCACTTCTTTTGACGCGGCGTCATTTTACGCGCCGTATTTTGACAATGACGCGTAAAATTACGCCTCGTGGGAACAGAACACCGTAAATCCTATTGCAAGCAATGGGCAGATGTTTGGAGGTGTAATGGTGCCGTTTTTTGTAATGGTGCAGCTTCTCTCCAGCGTTTTAGGGTTCAGGTGGCGAAAAAATTCCAAGCGCGCTAGAGTGTGTTTTAGAGTCTATTTTACCTTTTGGGACCGAAAGTTTTGTATGGACGGACGCGGTCCGTTTAAGCATTTCGCCGTCACCGCCGGTGGTGAAAAGTGAAAAATGAAATCTTCAGGGAAGCGACCGGCGTCGTTTCTGACTCCGGAAGTTTACCACTAAAGGTCTAAGCAAGAAAAATGTGCAGTTTCGTGGTGGTGGCACGCACGGGTCACGCCCAGCAAAAATGTTCAAGGCACGTTGGCGAACATTTTCACAGAGTCTAAATCTAAAACGTGACCCGATTGACCCGAGCTAGGTGTCCATTCGTTCGCCTTGCAAAGCCGAACAATACCACACCTGACTCGGTCGTCTTTTCTAAAAGCGGACTCCTCTTTTGCCCCATAAACATGGCTGAATTTCCTTATTTAGAGCTTAATATTGATCGTTTTACCAAAAGTTTTCCGTAACCGCTCAATGTGGAGTTACGAGCCCCGAAGCCATTATACGTCACCATCTCCTGAGTATGTACGCAAATCCTCGCTAGCGACGCCTGTTTCTACACACGGTTTCAATTTATTTTTATAAAAAAATTAATATCTTAAAAACTACCTCTTGAATATACCTAATATTTGTTACACATGTAGCCCTTGACACTCTGACCTATCCTAAGAAAATTCATGGTTCTGTAACGTGCGCTTGGCCCACAAAAGCTATTTTTACGCACGTTTACAATTTAGTTCTAATGAAAAAATAATGTCTTAAAAGCGAATTGCCTCAAAGCCATCAAACTTCTTACACCTGTAGCAGCTGACACTGACCTACCCTAAAAAATTTCAAGGGTCTGTGTAATTTACGATTTAATTCTAATAAATAAACAATATCATAAACAATAGTAGTGCAAAAGCCCTAATTTTTTATACACATCTAGCCTTTGACGCTCTGACCTACCATATAAAAACTCAGGCCAGTAGGACCGATGGAGCACGCGCAGCGGGCCATACAAATGATGCCTTTTTCACTAAAATGGCTATAAATAATCATTTTCCACAATGCTGTCCCAGAGCATTTCACAACAAGCAACGAACCGCAGGTCTGAAGGAATTGATCTAGGCGTCCATTCGTGCGACTTACACAGACGAATAATAAAATACCTGGCTCGGTCATTTGCTGTAAATGGGGAACCCTCTCCTGCCCCCGAAACATGGTGCAGTTCTTTCATTTATAGCTAAATTTGAGCGGTTTTAGTTAAATATTTACGTAACTGGGGTGGCGGAGTATTTAAACTAGGGCTGAGGAGGGAGGTCAATGTAGAAAAAAAAGGGGTAGCCAGGTTAGAGAGGGGTCAGACTATATTGGTGGGGGGAGAAACAGAATGTGGGGAGAGGACTAGGCAACAAGATAAGGAGATCCTTTCGTTACAAAACATCAGTGTAAATAAAAAGGCCCAAATGTCAAATCACATTTCTGATAATAAAAGTGAAAAACTGACAGGCAAGTTAAAGTGTATGTTCACAAATGCCAGAAGTCTAGCAAGCAAAATGGGGGAGCTGGAGGCCTTGATACTGGAAGAAAATATAGATATAGTTGGTGTTGCTGAAACATGGCTGGACTCTTCACATGACTGGGCTGTAAATCTACAGGGTTTTACACTGTTTCGGAAAGACAGGGCAAATAGGAAACCGGTGGTGTATGTCTGTATGTGAGAAGTGATATGAAGGCGAGCGTGAAAGAGACAATAGTGGGTGAAGACTGTGAGGAGGTTGAAACCTTGTGGGCGGAACTAGAAAGGGAGGTAAACACTGAAAAAATTACTTTTGGTGTAATCTATAGACCCCCCAATATAACTGAGGAGATGGAAGGTCAGCTATATAAACAGATGGAGCGGGCTACACAGGCGGGTACTGTAGTGATAATGGGAGATTTTAATTTCCGGGATATTAATTGGTGTCATGGTTCGGCTTCAACTGCAAAGGGGAGACATTTCCTCAACCTGTTGCAGGAAAATTTTATGGGCCAGTTTGTGGAAGACCCGACTAGAGGTGAAGCTCTGTTGGATCTGGTCATTTCTAATAATGCAGATCTTGTTGGGAATGTTTTACCTATACTGTAAAAAACAAACGCAGGCTGGGAGGGCAAAAACATTTAATTTTAAGAAAGCCAATTTCCCCAGGATGAGGGCTGCAATTCAGGATATAGACTGGGAAGAACTAATGTCAAATAATTGAACAAATGATAAATGGGAGATTTTAAAATCTACTTTGGGTAATTATAGTGCAAAATTTATTCCTATAGGTAACAAGTATAAACGACTAAGACTAAATCCCACATGGCTTACACCTTCTGTGAAAGGGGCAATACATGACAAAAAAAGGGCATTTAAAAAATACAAATCTGAGGGTACAGCTGTAGCCTTTGTAAAATATAAAGAGCTTAATAAAATCTGTAAAAATGTAATAAAATTAGCAAAAATACAAAATGAAAGGCAGGTGGCCAAGGATAGTAAAACAAATCCCAAAAAATTCTTCAAGTATATATATAAATGCTAAAAAGCCCAGCTCTGAACATGTAGGACCCCTAGATAGTGGTAATGGGGAGATGGTCACAGGGGATCAAGAGAAGGCAGAGTTACTAAATGGGTTCTTTAGCTCTGTATATACAACAGAAGAAAGAGCAGCTGATGTAGCCGGTGCCAGTGCTGTTAATATATCAGTTGATATACTGAATTGGATGAATGTAGAGATGGTCCAAGCTAAATTAAATAAAATAAATGTGCACAAGGCCCCGGGACCAGATGGGTTACACCCTAGAATTCTTAAAGAGCTTAGTTCAGTTATTTCTGTCCCCCTTTTCATAATATTCAGAGATTCTCTAGTGACTGGAATATTTCCAAGGGACTGGCGCAGGGCAAATGTGGTACCTATTTTCAAAAAGGGCTCTAGGTCTTCCCCGGGTAATTATAGACCAGTAAGCTTAACATCCATCGTGGGGAAAATGTTTGAGGGGCTATTGAGGGACTATATACAGGATTATGTGACAATAAATAGCATTATAAGTGACAGCCAGCACGGTTTTACTAAGGACAGAAGCTGTCAAACTAACCTAATCTGTTTTTATGAAGAGGTGAGCAGAAGCCTAGACAGAGGGGCCGCTGTGGATATAATGTTTTTGGACTTTGCAAAGGCATTTGACACTGTCCCCCATAGACGCCTAATGGGTAAATTAAGGACTATAGGTTTAGAAAATATAGTTTGTAATTGGATTGAGAATTGGCTCAAGGACCGTATCCAGATAGTTGTGGTCAATGATTCCTACTCTAAATGGTCCCCGGTAATAAGTGGTGTACCCCAGGGTTCAGTGCTGGGACCACTATTATTCAACTTATTTATTAATGATATAGAGCAGGGGTCTCAAACTTGGCCGGGTAAGTGGGCCGCATATAGAAAAAATGGGAAGTTGACGGGCCACATTACTTTCAAATTTGATACAATACAAAATTATTGTTAATCAATTAGTTATTTGAACTACTATAACACTATATTACTAGAATAATAATACTACATTACTATAATAATAGCGCTAGGTTTAAAATGTGAGATATTTCTCCACGTGCTTATTTCAACAATCCAGCTTTCCAGTTTAAGTGTCGCTAAATGCAGTCCAGCGGCTCAGTTAGCACACATGTCAAGATTGGGCAGCCCCTTTTTAGATAGTGCCGCAGTGCCCTCTGTGGATGCTGCCGCAGTGCCCTCTGTGGATGCTGCCGCAGTGCCCTCTGTGGATGCTGCCGCAGTGCCCTCTGTGGATAATGCAACACACCCCTAGAAAAGGCCACAGTGCCCTCTGTAGATAAGGCCACAGTGCCCTCTGTAGATAAGGCCACAGTGCCCTCTGTAGATAAGGCCACAGTGCCCTCTGTAGAGAAGGCCACAGTGCCCTCTGTAGAGAAGGCCACAGTGCCCTCTGTAGAGAAGGCCAGAGTTCCCTCTGTAGAGAAGGCCACAGTGCCCTCTGTAGAGAAGGCCACAGTGCCCTCTGTAGAAAAGGCCCACTGTGCCCTCTGTAGATAAGGCCACAGTGCCCTCTGTAGATAATGCAACACACCCCTAGATAATGCCAGTGTCCTCTTCAGATACTGCCACACACCCACTTGTAGATAAGACCACAGTGCCCTCTGTAGAGAAGGCCACAGTGCCCTCTGTAGAGAAGGCCACAGTGCCCTCTGTAGATAAGGCCACAGTGCCCTCTGTAGAGAAGGCCACAGTGCCCTCTGTAGAGAAGGCCACAGTGCCCTCTGTAGAGAAGGCCACAGTGCCCTCTGTAGAGAAAGCCACAGTGCCCTCTGTAGAGAAGGCCACAGTGCCCTCTGTAGATAAGGCCACAGTGCCCTCTGTAGATAAGGCCACAGTGCCCTCTGTAGATAATGCAACACACCCCTAGATAATGCCAGTGTCCTCTTCAGATACTGCCACACACCCATTTGTAGATAATGCCACAGTGCCCTCTGTACAGGCTGCCACAGTGCCCTCTGTAGAGGCTGACACAGTGCCCTCTGTAGAGGCTGCCACAGTGCCCTCTGTAGAGGCTGTCACAGTGCCCTCTGTAGAGGCTGCCACAGTTCCCTCTGTAGAGGCTTCCAAAGTGCCCTCTGTAGAGGCTGCCCCAGTGCCCTCTGTAGAGGCTGCCCCAGTGCCCTCTGTAGAGGCTGCCCCATTGATGTCAGGGGCTTGCCCAGAGCTGGAGTCCCGGAGCAGAGCCGCTTCTGGCACTCTGCCTGGGATTCCAGCTCTGCTCCTGACATCACTGTCCATATATGGACAGAGATGTCAGGGGCAACCCCAGAGCTGGAGTCCCAGGCAGAGCGCTAGTAGGCTCTTCCTGGGACTCCAGCTGTGCTCCTGACATCACAGGGACTACTGCTCTGGGGAAGCCCCTGACATCATTGTCAATGTATGGACAGCGATGTCAGAGGCTTCCCCAGAGTCCCGGAGCAGAGCCGATAATAGCGCTCTGCCCGGGACTCCGCTCTGGGGAAGTCCCTGACACATTGTCCATATATGGGCACCGATGTCAGGGAATTCCACAGAGTCCCGGAGCAGAGCCGATACTAGCGCTCTGCCCGGGACTCCGCTCTGGGGATGACCCTGACACACTGTCCACATATGGGCAGCGATGTCAGGGAATTCCACAGAGTCCCGGAGCAGAGCCTTTACTAGCGCTCTGCCCGGGACTCCGGCTCTGGGGAAGCCCCAGACATCGCTGTTCATATGTGGACAGCGATGTCAGGGAATTCCACAGAGTCCAGGAGCAGAGCCGACGCCAGCGCTTTGCTCCGCTCTGGGCAAGACCCTGACACACTGTCCATATATGGGCAGCGATGTCAGGGAATTCCACAGAGTCCCGGAGCAGAGCCTGTACTAGCGCTCTGCCCGGGACTCCGGCTCTGGGGAAGCCCCAGACATCGCTGTTCATATGTGGACAGCGATGACAGGGAATTCCAGAGTCTCGGAGCAGAGCCGATACTAGCGGGCCGCGTGCTTGAGACCCCTGATATAGAGGATGGGATTAATAGCACAATTTCTATTTTTGCAGATGACACCAAGCTATGTAGTAATGTTCAGTCTATGGAAGATGTTCGTGAATTGCAAGCGGATTTAAACAAACTAAGTGTTTAGGCATCCAGTTGGCAAATTAAGTTTAATGTAGATAAATGTAAAGTTATGCATCTGGGTACCAACAACCTGCATGCATCATATGTCCTAGGGGGAGCAACACTGGGGGAGTCACTTGTTGAGAAGGATCTGGGTGTACTTGTATATCATAAACTAAATAACAGCATGCAGTGTCAATCAGCTGCTTCAAAGGCCAGCAGGATATTGTTGTGTATTAAAAGAGGCATGGACTCGGGGGACAGGGATATAATATTACCACTTTACAAAGCATTAGTGAGGCCTCATCTAGAATATGCAGTTCAATTCTGGGCTCCAGTTCATAGAAAGGATACCCTGGAGTTGGAAAAAATACAAAGAAGAGCAACGAAGCTAATTAGGGGCATGGAGAATCTAAGTTATGAGGAAAGATTAAAAGAATTAAACCTATTTAGCCTTGAAAAAAGATGACTAAGGGGGGCTACACAGCTCCTATGTGTAGAAATGTTTCCCTTCCCCTTTCCCGTCCCTTGTTTGAACTTGATGGACATGTGTCTTTTTTCAGCCATACTAACTATGTAACTATGTAATGACAATCTGAAAGATTGGGATATACTGAGTACAGAATTGAATATTCCTTCACATGTGAGATTTCAATATTTGCAAATACATCACGCGGTGAGTGTGACTCGGGATAAAACTTTATTCTATTTGGAGTCTTCTGACTCGTTATGGAACTTATATCAATTTGGGAGGGGAAAAGGTTTACTATCACGGATTTATAAGAAATTAAAATGCGGGTCTAGAGGGGAGGGGAATCAAAGAGGTGGGGGGGGAGTGGGAATATATTTTTGGGATAATAGATGACAATGAATGAGAAAAATAAGCAGATGCACTGGTAAATTTTAATTGAATAGATCCCATAGAATGACATAATATTTTATTATACACTGTTTGTATTTAACGCCAAAGAAAATGAAAAGGTTTACGGGAAAATATTGCGGGAAATGCATCAGATGTGGGATATCAGAGGCAGATTTCTCACACTTGTTTTGGAATTGTCCTATGGTTCACCAATTCTGGGTAAGCTTGGCACAGAATAATACTAAGGAATATAAACATGGAGTTTGGATATTATAATAGCAAAAATAGAAACTTTACATTTGAACAACTATGGCAACCATGGATCAAGAGCATGACACATGAACAAAGGGTTATGTTCAACTCAAGGATGACAATTGGGTAAAGATGTGAGGGTGGTCGGAGAGCTACGTATGGGAGAGAGTTGAAGGTTTTTTGTTTTTTTTAAACTAATAATCCATATGTATACGCTTAAAATGCACTTTGTTATGTATAAGTAAGGTTTTTGTATTAGGATTAGGTTGGGGGAGGGGTCGGGATTGTTTTTTTGTTATATGTATTAATATCTTATTGGAATGAGAATAAAAAAAAAAACAGAATCGCACTCTGTTTCCGCTTATCTGGATTCTGGGGCGACTGCGAATTTCATCCAACAGGCCTAAGTAGACCGTCTCTATTTGCCCACGACGCCTTCGGAGAAACCTCTAGCTGTCGCTTCTGTGAATGGTCAACCTCTGCCAGACCCAATTCTTTCCATTACTGAACCTAGTGAAAACATGCCGTTCATCCATGTGAACACTGCAGCCAATCACTGGTCTCAGCGGTCCTGTGCTGTACATGCTAGCGTCACTGCTGAGGTCAATGACTAGCTGCAGTGGTCTTGTGGATGTACGGCATATGTCTAATGTATGAGTGGTGTGTACAGCATGTATCCTATGTGTGAGTGGCGTGTGCAGAATGTATCCTATGTGTGAGTGGCGTGTGCAGAATGTATCCTATGTGTGAGTGGGGTGTACAATATGTATCCAATGTGTGAGTGGCGTGTACAGCATGTATCCTATGTGAGTGGTGTGTACAGCATGTATCCTATGTGTGAGTGGCGTGTACAGCGTGTATCCTATGTGTGAGTGGCGTGTGCAGAATGTATCCTATGTGTGAGTTGCGTGTGCAGAATGTATCCTATGTGTGAGTGGGGTGTACAATATGTATCCAATGTGTGAGTGGCGTGTACAGCATGTATCCTATGTGAGTGGTGTGTACAGCATTTATCCTATGTGTGAGAGGTATGTACAGCGTGTGTCCTATGTGTGAGTGGCATGTGCAGCAGGTATCTTATGGTTGAGTGACGTGTACAGCATGTATCCTATGTGTGAGTGGCATGTACAGCATGTATCCTATATGTGAGTGGCGTGTACAGCATGTGTACTATGTGTGAGTGGCATGTACATCATGTATCCTATGTGTGAGTGGCCTATACAGCATGTGTCCTGTGTGAGTGGTGTGTACATCATGTATCCTGTGTAAGTGGCGTGTGCAGCATGTGTCCTATATGTGAGTGGCGTGTACAGCATGTGTACTATGTGTGAGTGGCGTGTACAGCATGTATCCTGTGTGAGTGGTGTGTACATCATGTATCCTGTGTAACTGGCGTGTACAGCATGTGTCCTATATGTAAGTGGTGTGTACAGCATTTATCCTATGTGTGAGTGGCATGTGGTGTGAGTGGCGTGTACAGCATGTGTACTATGTGTGAGTGGCGTGTACAGCATTTATCCTATGTGTGAGTGGCATGTACAGCATATATTCTATGTTTGAGTGGCCTGTACAGCATGTATCCTATGTGTGAGTGGCATGTACAGCATGTGTCCTATGTTTGAGTGGCGTGTACAGCATGTGTCCTATGTGTGAGTGGCGTGTACAGCATGTGTCCTATGTGTGAGTGGTGTGTGCAGCAGGTATCTTATGTGTGAGTGACATGTACAGCATGTATCCTATGTGTGAGTGGCGTGTACAGCAAGTGTCCTATGTGTGAGTGGCGTGTACGGCATGTATCCAAAGTGTGAGTGGCGTGTACAGCATGTATCCTATGTGTGAGTGGCGTGTACAGCATGTGTCCTATGTGTGAGTGGCGTGTACAGCATGTGTCCTATGTGTGAGTGGCGTGTGCAGAAGGTATCTTATGTGTGAGTGACATGTACAGCATGTATCCTATGTGTGAGTGGCGTGTACAGCATGTATCCTATGTGTGAGTGGCGTGTACAGCATGTGTCCTATGTGTGAGTGGCGTGTATAGCATGTTTCCTATGGGTGAGTGGCATGTACTGCATGTATCCTATGGGTGAGTGGCAAGTACAGCATGTATCCTATGTGTGAGTGGTGTGTGCAGCAGGAATCCTATGTGCAGGGGCGTAGCTAGGGGGGGCAGATGAGGCATGTGCCCCGGGCGCAACTAAGTTGTAGGGAAGGGGGGGGTGCAGAGCAGCTGATCGCTGCTGACAGGCGCCCTGTATGTCAGACACCTGCAGCAGCTTTAGGAAGAGCCAGGAAATCATGCTGCGTCGTTCTGACTGAGGTCTGTGACGGCCAGGGAGTGGACCAGTCCAATCACCCTACCTGTCACTTGACCTCACGTCAGTGACATGAGGTCAGATGACTCAGGTCAGGGGACTGGACTGGTCCACTCCCTTGCTGCACCCTCCCAGCATGTAGGGGGTGCCACTGGGCTCTGCCTCTACTCTGTGCTCTGCTGTTACACACACAGAGTAAATAACAGCCGAGAAGCAGAGGAGGAAGCTCCTGTCCTGAAAGAAACTTGTGATCCTGTCAGCAAGGATACATGGTGAGTGTTTGTGTGTATATGTGTGTGTGTCTCTGCATGTGTTTGTCTCTGCATGTGTTTGTCTCTTACATCTACTACATTATCTGTACTCAGAGAGTTATCACTGTGTTATCTGTGATGTTACATAGGACTGCAGGCAACATCTACTACATTAGTCGATGGTCCAGCGCAGTCAAGTTTGAAACAGAATGTAGTTCAAATTTTATTTGGATAGTTAAAACAAGATCATTCCCGAATGCAAGGGTGAAAATGTAGGTAAGGTGCCTACGCGTTTCAGACGTATACCACGTCCTTCCTCATGGCTTTAATGCAAACAACTAAATGTCAGAACGAGGTTTATATCCGGTTGCCAACAGGTGAAAATTAGTGATGTCACAGAAAAGTGGTGCTGTCCAGCATAGCAGTGCTGAACTAGGGAGACGCCTATAGAACATCAGCATTCTGTGAATAAAAGCTATCCAGCACGGTGGAGCTGTCCAGCAGAAGTGGTGCTGAAACAGAGAGCCGGTGATAGAACATCACTGCTCCACTAGTACGTTATGTGCTTACAGCATTGGTTGATGGCTAGTAATAAATAATAAGATGAGGGATAATAATGATCCAAAACTATCCTAGAGTAGTGGATAGAATATTAATGCTTATTTCTATTTATTAGGCTGTCGGATATGAACCTCTGAAATACTCACATCGAAAAATTAAAACATAATTAGACGCTAAAAAATACATGATATTAAACAGTTTAAGACAATACATGAACTGGAAAGAAGGGGAATTATATAGTGGTCTTGAAGGATAATTAGTATTGGAAAATTTGTTTTCCTTTGTATACTAGACCGTCAATTGGTTAACGGGAAATCTGGTGGGGGAAGGACCCGTTGATATGGATAGTTAGGTGTCATCTGTAAAAACTATGAACATTAACAAGTATTATTAATTATTAGGCCATATTAAATTCTGCCGATCATTTCATAGATTCTTTTGCTAATAGTGGAACATTAATTCTTTTTTTAGGTTCAGACATATAGACATTCCAGGTGTTGATATGTGTCCGCAACATAGGCATACTCAGTGAGGACGTGCCCGTCCCACAGTGAGTGAGTATGTACGTGTAGGCGGGAATATATTTACAGCCTGTAGTCACCCCATTTGCATGTGGACCTTTCTCGTGTTTATGGAGGGGTAGTGAGAGATGCTGTTTGAGCATGAATCTCTATATGTACATATACCTATGGTTTGGGGGGGAATATTTCAGTATGTTTGGTTATTTTTCACTTTGTTTGTGTGATTGGGTAGTGTGTAGGAACCCTTAGGGACAGGTAAGGTACACACAAACCCTTGATGTTATTTGCCACCTCAACCTGAGAACTGGTATGGTCAATATGATGATGGATTGAATGTCAGAGGGTAAATGGAAGGCGATGCTCCACCCCACAGTAGATTCCTGGGTACCAAGACCTCACCTCCTCCTCGGGGATGATAACCTGCCACGATAAAGACCTGGATATCGGCCCACAAAGATTGTTTCGTCTTCAATCAAGATGCTGGGAAAAGTTGGAAAAGTAATGGATCACGTACAAAAGGTTGTTCAAAGGCGGGCTAAGCCATTCCAAGGCTGACCATATGAGGGCACAAGTAGCCTTACACGGGTCAGCATGCTAAAATTGGATCGGCAACTGGAAAGACCTGCTGACGCCACTCAAGAGGAAGAAACTCCAAGCAAGAAAGAACAAGAAATCTGCGGTTCATGGACTTTGAGGTTTTCATATGAGCTTTGTTCGTTTGATGAGCTTTGAGGCTTCGTTCTATGGACTGTGAGTTTATTTCAACCCCGTTCTATGGACTATGAAGGTTTCTTAGTTCTATGGACTATGAAGGTTTAATTTCAACTTCGTCTGTTGAGCTTCGAGGCTTCGTTCTATGGACTGTGAGTTTTATCTCAACTTTGTTCTATGGACTAGGAGATTTAATTTCATCTTCATTCTGTGAACTTTGAGGTTTCGTTTCTTTGGACACTAGACTCCAGAGTCAGAGGACTGGCGGGAAGGTGTCCTTGAGGAGATAGCTGATGTCGAGTATCTAGGTCCAATAGTATACTTCCTTCCATCTCAGACCATTACCAGTAACCAGGGAGGTTGAGGGGGTAAATAGAACCCCACAAACACTTCCCCAAATTGGGGAATATATATATATATATATATATATATATATATATATATATATATATATAATATATATGTGTGTGTATAATACATATAATGTATCATGAGCCAGGGCTGTAACAACAACAGCCCTGGTCATGAATGCGGTTCTAAGCGAAGCAGGACAATTAACATGGCCCTGCTTTGTTTGGAAACCATGGAGACAAGGGATAGTTATCCCCTGTCTCCATTTCAAGTCTCCCGCACGCACGGACTGTCTCGTGCGGGCGCTCATAGGTCGGCTGGTGATACATTATCACCATGCCGACCCATGCTAGCCAGGGGCAAACGCCACATCCCCCGCTAAGAGCGTTCCGACAGGGTTAAATAGCCCTGTGTCGGTACGCTCAGGAGCCGAAGCTAGCTGGAGCTAGCTGAAGATGACCTCACCACCAGCTGGGACCTGCATGCCTGCCTGCCTCCCTTACCACCAGGAACTCCCTCACCTCTCCTGTCCTGTCTCTCTCCTCTAACGACCTGCTATGGCTCCTGCTTCTGCCACCAATGCTAAGTATGTCTGAATAGAGTCAGTTTCAGCTCCTCGGAACCTGATTCAATTGAAGGATTTAATGAAGCCTCAGATAGTGATAACTCTAGGAACCTATACTCCCAAAGATACCAACCAGTCAGCAAACCAAGGAAGTAAAAAAACGGGAAAGGAGGGGCGGTAGGAAACATCAACCCAAACAGACCAGGAACAAAACCGCCGCCTACGGAACCGCAGGAATCCACACTCAGCATTAATGTGATCAACCTTTACTCATACGAACTGACTCCAGCACAAGTCAAAGTTCTTTCGTTGGGCCTCAATTTTGCCCCTAATCGCATGTTCGATACTTTCAACACACTACTGGACATTAATCGATTTGTAAGGAATTTAACAGTAAAGAGGCATTTTTATAATACGCTCTCAATGACAACAGACTCCGAAGATTTTTATCTCAGAGAATCCAATACAAACATCCATGACCATAGATCACTATCGTTTGAGGAACATAGGGCAATCCAATGCTTAGAGAGTCTGAACCCAGAACTTCCTATAAGAAATATTCATTTTTCTGCGGACTTTGTTACGAAAAATCCAAGCTTCTATCCTCTGGCATCTAGGACAGACTCTATGGACAGATTTCAATGGGCAATTGAAAAGGATCTCCAGCCACTATCTGAAAATTTGAAGTGTTGCAATAAGAACTTTAATATCTCTAAAGAGCTGAATATGGCAAAAAAATCGTTAAAAAATAACAAGGATATTATTATTAAGATGTCGGATAAAGGGGGCAGTATCACTGTGTTAGATAGGGAAATGTACAAAACCCAAATTTTGAAACTTCTAGCAGACACAGACACATATAAAAACTAACGTGTAATCCAACATCTATGTTCCAAAAAAAGCTCAACAAACTAATAAAAGATGGTTTAGGTAGTGGTGTATTAACAAGTAAACAAGCAGAATATATTATGGTCCAATTTCCCTCTATTCCAATCATGCACGCATTGCCCAAACCCCGCACCTATGCGCCCCATAGTGTCAGGGATAGGATCACTAACAGAAAAACTCTCTGAATGGCTAGACTCCTTGTTACAACCCCTTGCACTAAGAACCCTGGGCCATTTACGTGACACCAGAGATGTGTTATGCTCATTTCACAAAAAAAGATGGGAAAATAAATTTACATGGCTGAGCTGTGATGTGACCTCAATCTATACTAGTATCTCACATGAAATAGCCCGTAGGGCACTAGAATATCATCTTTTTAAACACAGCAACTACAGCTTTGAGCTACAATCATATATACTTGAGGTCCTTGTCTTCCTGATGACACACAATTTCTTCCAGTTCGATGGGTTGTTTTACCTACAACTACAGGGAGTATCAATGGGAGCTAAATTCTCCCCTTCTTTGGCTAATCTTGTGATGGCCTGGTGGGAGGAACTTTTCATTTTTTCTAGTGATAACCCTTTTGGCAGATCTATTAACTGGTATGCAAGGTATATAGACGACCTGCTATTTATATGGGAAGGCAAAATGTCAGATATCCCAAATGTCATCAATTATCTTAATGACAACCAATTCAACTTGAAATTTACCTATTCTTCACAAAAAGATACTATCCAGTTTCTGGACCTAGAACTCACAGGTCATGCAGGGGAAATAATTGATACTAAAACATATCGTAAGCCTATCTCAGGAAACACCATCCTGCATGCTACAAGCGGTCACCCCAGACAAACCATCTCATCAATCCCAGTGGGAGAAATGTACAGAGCAAAAATAAATTGTAGTAATGACCCCAATTACCGGGTGGAACAACAGAAAATTTGTAGGAGACTATGCAAAAGAGGGTATGCAGAATGGACCCTCAAAAGAGCAACCTCCATTGTAGAAAAAAAGCCCCGAGATCTACTTCTAGAGCCAAAACCTAATAATAAAAATACTGGTCTAAACGTACCTACTTTGGTGTTACAACACAGTAGTCAGTTTAATGAAATAAAGAAAATCGTCCATAAAAATGTAGCCATTCTAATGTAAGATGAGGCTCTGTCAGATATTTTGAAGGATGGTTGTCGTGTAGTGTCCAGAAAAGCTCCTTCCCTAGGTGACCTGTTGTCTCCTTCTATATTTTCCTCAAACATTCCCAAACTGACATGGCTTCAATATACGGGTTTCTTTAAATGCGGCTCGCATCCATGTAAAATCTGTTCATATGCTAAGCCTACTAAGACTTTTAGAGATTCAGATAACAATACAAATTTTTCAATTCAAACTTACATTAAGTGCAACAGTGAGGCAGTGATATATATTGTGGAGTGTTTGGAATACAACCTAATGTATGTGGGTTGCACCAGCCGCAAATGTAAAACTAGGATACTAGAACATTTGGGCTATATAAGAAATCCTAACCTCACCAATATCTCCAATGTTGTAAAACATTTCATAACCTTCCATAATAGATCAATTACAAGTCTGAGATGTTATGCCATAAAAAAAGTCAAAACTCCAACCAGAGGGGGGAACATCAAACATAAAATCTTATCACGTGAAGCATACTGGATATTTACACTAAAAACTAGGTTTCCTAAAGGTTTGAACTTAAAAAAAGAATTAATGTTCCACTAATAGTAAAAGAATCTATGAAATGATCGGTAGAATCTAATATGGCCTAATAATCAATAATACCTGTTAATGTTCATGGCTTTAACAGATGACACCTAATTATCCATATTAACGGGTCCTTCCCCCATCAGATTTCCCGTTTGACGGTCTAGTATACAAAGGAAAACAAATTTTCCAATACTAATTATCCTTGAAGACCAATACATAAATCCCCTTCTTTCCAGTTCATGTATTGTTTTAAACTGTTTAAATGATGTATTTTTTAGCGTCTATTCATGTTTTAATTTTTCGATGTGAGTATTTCAGAGGTTTATACCCGACAGCCTAATAAACAGAAATTAGCATTAATATTCTATCCACTACTCTAGGATAGATTTGGGTCATTGTTATCCCTCATTTTATTATTTATAAATATTCATCAATCAACGCTATAAGCACATAACTTACTAGTGGAGCAGTGATGTTCTATCACCGGCTCTCTGTTTCAGCACCACTTCTGCTGGACAGCTCCACCGTGCTGGATAGCTTTTATTCATAGAATACTGATGCTTTATAGGCGTCTCCCTAGTTCAGCACTACTATGCTGGACAGCACCACTTTTCTGTGACATCACTAATTTTCACCTGTTAGCAACCAGATATAGACCTCGTTCTGACATTTAGTTGTTAGCATTAAAGCCATGAGGAAGAACGTGGTATACGTCTGAAACGCGTAGGCACCTTACCTACATTTTCACCCTTGCATTCGGGAATGATCTTGTTTTAACCATCCAAATAAAATTGGAACTACGTTCTGTTTTAAACCTGACTGCGCTGGACCATTGACTTTTGTCTACTTAGGTCTACTTAGATACAACGGCTTAGCAGACAGTATCACACATGCTAGGCCCAATTAGAAGGTGAATTGTGAAAAAATGTCTTATGGTGTTTTTCGATAAAGCTCACTTAAACTGGTATTATTTAAACAGTTAACCGATGAATGGCGCGGTTTATGTAGAATTTACCCTGCGGCCTCATTTACCATATAATGTATTTAAAAAAACCTGTAATTCCACCATTTCTGTTTTGATTTTACAATGTTCATCGGGCGGCATGAATTGCATGATAACTTGATTCTGTGGGTCGTTACGATTATGGCGATACCAAATTTATATAGTTTTATTTTTTACAAAATAATTTGTTTTTGTGACGCTGCATTCGAAGATGAACTGCATAGTTTTTCCAATGCAACAGCACTTCATAGGGCGGGAAGGGGTTAAAACCCACTCTCTGAAGCCCCCCTTCAAGATACATTTCAACTAATCTGGTCCCCATGGCAGAAATATGTCTTTCCATCTGGCACCTCCAGCAGACTCCTTTCAGTCTAGTTTGATTTATTTTACCTCAGAGTTCCTCTTTTTACCTTTTTTTAATTTATTTTCTCCCCCCTTTTTTTGAACTATTTCTAACAGGGGCTGTGCAGAGTTAGAAAAATATGGCTGCTTTCTTTCAAAAACAGCACCACACCTATCCACAGGTTGTATCTGGTATTGCAGGTTTGCTACATTGAAGTGAATATTAATGAGCTGTAATACCACACACAACCTATGGACAGGTGTGGTGCTGGTTTTTGGAGAAAGCAGACAAGTTATCTTATCCTGGACAACCCTTTGTCATGGATTGTGCTTGTGCCGAGATGCTCCCTGCATTATCGCTTTTCCTTTATGGCCGCTGATATGTTCTATTCAGCTTTATGGCCTCTGTGGTAAGTACACTGCCAGTCATTAAAGGGTTAACACTTCAGACCACTGTGGGTGACGTCACAATGAATGAGGCAGCAGTGTTAATAAACTCCTGCAGTAATGATGATGAATGCGCTGATGTCATAAATACAAATGTTTATGACATAAAGAAGATTCCATATTAGAAGGTTTTACTGACACATTCAGCGCCATATTGGATGGGACTGAGGACCTTGAGCTTGACTTCCCCACCAATGCCGACCTGATGTAATTTGGAGATTCTAGCATGGAAACCCTTCACCCCAGACCACTTCTTCATCACAGTGATGCCATCCTCTTCATACGGGTTGTCTGCAGTAGAGGGGGGTTTCCAGCAGGAGATCCCCCTCTATTAGCCAGAGCGGAGATAGATGCTACAAGGAGGCATCTGGAGGACCCGTCTCATCCGTGGATCGCCCATTAATTTTAATGGGTGCCCAGGAAGAGAGACACCCGCCTAGCCAACCAGATCAGCCGATTTATGTGTTTTATGTCGTTCGTTCATTGTAATGTCTTTCCTTAAAAATCTGAGAAAACGTACAATTTCTGTTACAAATTCTATTTTGGCACCTTCTAAGCCCAGAGGAAGGGCAATCCTCCAGCCATGGTTTCCCTAGAGGTTTCCCCCACAGGGGGTTTTTCCTTTCCTGCGTGCTGGAGGGTGACTCTTCGTGAGTCGGAGGTTTGCCATTTTGGGTTTGGTCATATAATATAATAAAAGTTTTGACCATTTAACACCCAATTATAATGTTTTGTGTCTTTAGTTTGCATTCTTTGGTTTGGTGATTGGGATTCTGGGTCTATCACATATCACAAAATCATAAGGCCGGACATCTACTTCCCACACTGACATAGAATGGAGACAACAAGCGTTGCAGCACAATTAAGTGTACACATCCTTACATTAACCCCTTCCCGACATTTGCCGTATGGGTACGCCATGGAAAGCTATGACTTCCCGCAAATTGCTGTATCCATACGCCAAATTTTTGGCACCGGCTCAGAAGCTGAGTCGGTGCCATCATCCCCGGATCTCAGCTGTATCTTACAGCTGACATCCGGCTGTAATGGCGGGGACCGAAATTAGCTTCGATCCCCGCCATTAACCCCTTAAGTGCAGCGCTCAAATGCGAGTGCTGCACTTAAGGTGTTTGCAGCTCATCGGAAACCCAGCAATGAAATTGGCAGGGTTCCGGTGGCTGCAATGGCAACTGGAGGCCTAATACTGGCCTCCCGGTCTGCCTAATACGGAAGACGGTCAAGATCCGCCCGGCGGCGGAGCCTGATCGGCTTCCATAGCCGCCGGAAAGATGGCATCCACCTGTAATGTCAGGAACCGGAGCTAGCTCCGATCCCTGCCATTAACCCCCTCGATGCAGCAATCGAAAGCGATTGCTGCATCGTAGTGGTTACTAGCAGATCACCAGCCCTGACAGGCAATCAGGACTGGCGACTGCTGCTATGGCAACAGGAGACACAATGGCCTCCTGCTATGTCATTACGGAAGCCGATTAGGCCCCGCCGGGAGGCGAAGCCTAATCGGCTTGCTGTCAGTGAATAACTGACAGATCTAATACATTGCACTACGTAGGTAGTGCAAAGTATTAGAAAAAAAACATTAGACAGTTGGAACTTCAAGTCCCCTAGTGGGACTTGAAAGAAAGTGTAAAAGAAAGTATAAAAAAGTGTAAAAAAAAATGAAAAAAATAGAAGTTTGAAACAATAAAAGTTTCAAGTAATAAAATAAAACACAATCGCCCTTTTTCTCTTATCAAGTCCTTTATTATTGAAAAAAAATAATAAACCATACGTATTTGGTATTGCCGCGACCGTAACGACCTGAGGTATCAAAATATTATATTATTTATTGCACACGGTGAACAGCGTAAAAAAAAACCGTAAAAAAACTATACCCGAGTTTCTGTTTTTTGGTCACTTTGCCCTACAAATATTGGAATAAAAAGTGATCAAAAAGTCGCACGTATCCAAAAATGGTACCTATAAAAACTATAGCTTGTCTCGCAAAAAACAAGCCCTCATACAGCTCCGTCGACAAAGAAATTGGAAAGATACGGTTCTCACAACTTGGCGACAGAAAAAATACATTCTGTTTGCAAAAGCAATTTTAATGTGCAAAATGTTGTAAAACATAAAAAAGTTCTATAAATTAGGTATTGCCGGAATCGTACGGATCCACATAATAAAGTTAACATGTAATTTATAACGCATGGTGAACACTGTATAAAAAAAAAGAAAAAAGCTGTGCTAGAATTGCGTTTTTTGTTTACCTGGCCTTCCAAAAAATAGGATAAAAGGTGATCAAAAAGTCGCATGTACCCCAAAATGGTACCAATAATCGTTACAGCTCGTCCTGCAAAAAAACAGCCCCCATACCACTACGTCTATGAAAAAATAAAATTAGTTATGGCTCCAATAAGTCAGAAAATAAAAAATATGCAGTTGTGCCCGAGGGGAACATTTCATCTGTTTCAAGAGGCGATTTATCAAGGATCTAAAATTAGGGAACCAGGAAGGGGAGAGCCCAAACATATCTGCTGGAAGCGAGGGTGCCCGTATTATACCAGGACAACACTTCCCAGCAAAATTCCCCAAACTACAAAAGGTGCGGAGTGTGGACCAAAAGGGGCATAAGAAAGGACGCCATATATCAGTGCGACACTGGCCTGTGCAGAAAGGATTGCTTCATAGCGTAACACACATAAATGGATTATTTTATTGTTTTTTTACCCCATTATTATACCCCCTGACTATGCCCCTGATGTACTCTGCCCAACTAACATATGCCCCACATTATAAACGGAAACACTCCAAACAAAACTATTACCAAGCAAAATCCACGCTCCAAAAGCCAAATGGCATTTCCTCCCATCTGAACCCTACAGCGTCCCCAAACAGCAGTTTCCTTCCACATATATGGCATCGTCATACCCGGGAGAACCCTTTTAACAATTTATGGGGTGTGTGTGTCCAATGGCATAAGCTGGGCATGACATATTTGTCACTGAAATGGCATATCTAGGGAAAAATATAAATTTTTACTTTGCACCATCCGCAGCGCAATCATTTATGGAAAATACCTGTGGGTGAAAATGCTCACTACACCCCTTAATAGATGCCTTGAGGGGTGCAGTTTCCAAATGGGGTCACTTATCAGGGCTTTCTTTTTATTATTTCACATCTGAGCCTCTGCAGTTGTGAACCAATACTTTGTAAATCGACAAATTAGGCCTCGATTTCGCATGATACGCTTTCACTCCTGAGCCTGGTTGAATGTCCAGGCAAAAGATTAGGGCCACATGAAGGGTGTTTCTAAAACCGGGAAACACTGCATAATAATTAGAGAGCTGTCTTGTTATGGTGGCATAAACTGGGCACCACATATTGGCATATATATGGAAAAAAAATCCCATTTTCACTCTGCAACATCGAGTGCACACTAATTTCCTCAAAACACCTGCAGGGTTAACATGCTTACTACACCCTAGGTAAATGCATTGAGGGTGTAGTTTCCAAAATGTGGTCACTTCTGGGGGGTTTCCACAGTTTTGGTCCCACAGGTGCCCAGAAACCAATCCAGCAAAATCTGCACTCCAAATGGCGCTCCTTCCTTTCTGAGCCTTGCCGTGTGCCCAAACAGCAGTTTCTGACCACATATGGGGTATTGCTGTACTCGGGAGAAATTGCTTTACAAATGTTGTGTTCTTTTTTTCCATTATTTGTTGAGAAAACAAAAAAAATTGCGGTAAAGCTACGTCTTATTGAAGAAAAAGGATAGTTTTTATTTTCACTGCCCAATTCTAATAAATTCTATGAAACATCTATGGGGTCAAAATGCTCACAATACTCCTAGATGGATTCCTCAAGGGGTGTAGTTTCTTAAATGGAGTCACTATTTGGGCGTTTTCATTGTTTTGCCCCTCAGGGGCTTTGCAAATGTGACATTGCCTCCGCAAACCATTCCTGCTAAATGTGATCTCCAAAAGCCAAATAGCGCTCTTTCCATTCTAAGCCCTGGCGTGTGTCCAAACAGCCGTTTATTACCACATGTGGGGTACTGTTTTACTCGGGAGAAATTGCTTTACAAATTTTGCGGTGCTTTTTCTCCTTCAGTCTTTGTGGAAATGAGAAAAAATGTGCTAAAACAACATTTTCTTTGAAAAAATTTAGATTTTTATTTTCATTGCCTACTTCCAATAATTTCTGCAAAAAACCTGTGGGGTAAAAACGCTCAGTATACCCCTAGATAATTTCCTCAATGGGTGTAGTTTCCAAAATGAGGTCACTTGTGGGGGGTTTACACTGTTTTATCCCCTCAGGGGCTTTGTAAATGTGACATGGCCTCCGCAAACCATTCCTGCTAAATGTGAACTCCAAAAGCCAAATGGTGCTCCATCCGTTCTAAGCCCTGCCGTGTGTCCAAACAGCCGTTTATTACCACATGTGGGGTACTGTTTTACTCGGGAGAAATTGCTTTACAAATTTTGTGGTGCTTTTTCTCCTTCAGTCTTTGTGGAAATGAGAAAAAATTTGTTAAAACTACATTTTCTTTGAAAAAATTTAGATTTTTATTTTCAATAATTTCTGCAAAAAACCTGGGGGGTCAAAACGCTCAGTATACCCCTAGATAATTTCCTCAATGGGTGTAGTTTTCAAAATGAGGTCACTTGTGAGGGGTTTACACTGTTTTATCCCCTCAGGGGCTTTGTAAATGTGACATGGCCTCCGCAAACCATCCCTGCTAAATGTGAACTCCAAAAGCCAAATGGTGCTATATCCGTTCTAAGCCCTGCCGTGTGTCCAACAGCCGTTTATTACCACATGTGGGGTATTGTTTTACTCGGAAGAAATTGCTTTACAAATGTTGTGGTGCTTTTTCTCCTTCAGTCCTTGTGGAAATGAGAAAAAATTAGCTTTACCTACATTTTCTTTGAAAAAATGTAGATTTTTATTTTCAGGGCCTACTTCCAATAATTTCTGCAAAAAACCTGAGGGGTCAAAACGCTCAGTATACCCCTAGATAATTTCCTTGAGGTGTGTAGTTTCTCAAATGGGATCACTTTTGGGGGATTTCCACTGTTTTGGCACCGCAAGAGCCCTTCAAACCTCACATGGTGCCTAAAATATATTCAAATAAAAATAAGGTCCCAAAATCCACTAGGTGCTCCTTTGCTTCTGAGGCCGGTGCTTCAGTCCAGTAGCACGCTACGGCCACATGTGGGATATTTCCTAAAACTGCAGAATCTGGGCAATAAATATTGAGTTGCATTTCTATGGTAAAACTTTCTGTGTTATAAAGAAAATTGGATTAAAAATTAATTTCTGCAAAAAATATGAAATTTGTAAATTTCACTCCTACTTCCTTTAATTCCTGTGAAAAGTTTAAAGGGTTAAGAAATTTTCTAAATGCTGTTTTGAATACTTTGAGGTGTGAAGTTTTCAAAATGGGGTGACTTTTTTTGGGTTTCTAATATATAAGGCCCTCAAAGCCTCTTCACAAGTGAACTGGCCCCTGTAAAAATAGCCTTTTGAAATTTTCTTGAAAATGTGAGAAATTGCTGCTAAAGTTCAAAGCCTTGTAACGTCCTAGAAAAATAAAAGGATGTTCAAAAAACGATGCCAATCTAAAGTAGACATATGGGGGATGTTAGTTAGCAACAATTTTGTGTGTTATAACTACCTGCCTTACAAGCAGATACATTTAAGTTGAGAAAAATGCAAATGTTTGCAATTTTTCGCTAAATTTTGGTGTTTTTCACAATTAAATACTGAACATATCGAGCAAATTTTGCCAGTAACATCAAGTCCAATGTGTCACGAGAAAACAATCTCAGAATCGCTTGGAAAGCATTCCGACGTTATTACCACATAAAGTGACACATGTCAGATTTTAAAAATGAGGCTCTGTCAGGAAGGTCAAAAGTGGCTAAAGAGGGAAGGGGTTAAGATATTGTATTACGGTCTGTAGCCTTTGGGGGGAATATATTAACCTTTCTACAACAGTTTACTAAAATGCACAAATGTTGACATTTTTGGGGTGCAACAAATGGGCGGGGCTTAGCAGAAATGGGCAACAATTTTACTATAATTTACACCAGTAACTGATGTCAATTATAGCAGAAATCTATATGTATAGTGCGGCCCAGATTTATCTCTGGGGGGCGTAACAAGGCAAAGTTCCGTGCCAGACCCATACCTCCCCCCCAATCATACTGTTTGCCCCCCAATCAGACAATAAAATACATTTTAAAAATGTACTTACCTCACCACTCCGAATCTCCCTCCCGGATTCCCACAGGCTCTTACAGCAGGCCGCAGCACGTAGAAAGTACTGATGACAGGCCGCGTTGCAGCTAAAAGATGCGACACATTTATTAAGAGTCTTTCGCCTGTTAATAAATGTGTTGCATCTTACTCCAGCAAACTGTTTAATAGGACTGCTGTATGAAACACCAGTATTAAAGGGAATGTGTCGCTAGAAATTTTATTTTATTTTTTTCAGTTAAACAGTTAGTACATAAGTAATTACACATTGTTTTAATTTTTTTAATTTTTTCACAAGTCAGGAAATATTATAAATTAGATTCTAATTTATAACATTTCCATGTGCTGGTCACTAGAGGGAGCAATTCCCAAAATTGCCGCATTAGCATGTGGTAAAGCAACCTCATTGCCTTATCCTGCAAATTTGTAGTAGACACACTCGCTCTAGTGTCCTCACAGAATCCAATGGAACGGCTCCCGTTTGCATTCTCTATGGGAATGTATGTGCTGTATTCCATCTCTGTATGTGTCGTTAATAGACAGATACAGAGATGAAAAAAAAAATGTCAGCCCCCATAGAGAAGTAAAAGAAGGAAAAAAGTAAAAAGTACAACAAAAAAACACAAATAAATACAATTTATTTTAATGACATACTAAAAGCAATATTATATATATATAAAAAAAAAAACATTTCCGTGACACCTTCCCTTTAAAAGGGTTTTCCACGTTCTGACAACTGATGACCTATCCACTGGAAAGGTCATCAGTATATGATCGGTGCGTGTCCGACAACTGGACCCAGCACCGATCCGCCACTCCATCTGCCTCTGGGCACCGGACAACACTGACGGAAGTAGATGGCTCCGGTCAAAGAATAGAGGCCGAGCTGCAGTTCTGCCGAACGGCCGCTATGCAGTGATCTGAGCAATCTGCTTCCGGCAGTGTTGTCCAGTGTCTGAAGGCAGCTGGACTGGCAGATCGGTGCGGGGTCTGGTGTAGTAACGATTGTTTGCCCCATACATTAACGATGATTGCTCCTTGTGACACGCTGTGTCGTCGATTGGCGCTAGTTTTTATGGTCAGTATCGGGACGTCTAAAAGGACCTTTATTTCCTCAGACACCACCATAACTAGGCATTGGAACCAACCCTTCCACCATAGCGGGTAAAGATTAACCTTCTAAAAGGTTCACTATGTACACATAAGGGCTAACGGTAAAAACACAGAGGGGCTCACCATATATCCAGCGTATAACTGTGTCCTCCAAATCTTACGGAGCAGGAGTTGTTCTAGATTCCTCTTTATATCCCAGAAACGTTCATACCATTTTAGACAATGAATCGACATATCGCAAACTTGTGGCGAAACCAAGCACCGCATGTAAGGAATCTTTAAAAAATCTGCTAGAAGAAGGAATTGGATTAGGAGTATTAGCCAAGAAACAGGCAGAATACTTACTGATAGAATTCCCTATTGTTCCCATATTCCATGGAATGCCAAAAATCCATAACTTTGCATGGCATTGAAACTTGGGTTATCTGTGACGTAGTTGGCTAGTACTCCTGCAAACAGGCCTGCCATCAGGGTAGTACCGCTGGTACTACTGTCAGGGGCCTGGCCACAAAAGTAAAATAAAGTGGGCAGCCGCCGCTCATCAAGGTTATGATTAGCGGTAATTGGTTTGTAGAAAGGAATGAGACCCATGCAGGGGCCAGAAGCAGCGGCCAGCTCCGCAACTTGGTGAGTGACTGTTTTAAAGCAGTAGATTCAGTTTAATTATTTTTTTCATGTTGCCCCTCTGCTCCCACCTTCCCACCTGTCTCTCTCCCCTTCCCCTCCCCAGATCCCAGTCAAGCGTCATATTCACTCTGGCCCAACTCCCGCCTCGGCCACTTTCCGTTCTCTTAGCCTACTCCTCCACCTACATCCTGGTATAATAGCTAAAGAAAATTAGGTTTAGAGTCTGTTAGTTATACGTCAAAATTTTGATCTAAGGTTTGCACACCATGACAGTCGGAAGTCATGTAGACTGGACACTTCCATGATTTGAATACGCTGTGACGTGGCACATTAGGTCACGGGAACGTGGTGTAAAGGATCTGCCAGACACAGCTTCTGTGTCGACGCCCGTGGTTAATCAGTCTGCACCTGCTCCTAGGTCTGATAGAGTGACTCGATCTGCTACCACTCAGGCTGGTAGGCTCAGGAGTGGGAGAACCTATTACAGCCTGGCCAGACGGTTCTAGCTCCCGGCCTCGGTCTATTTATACCTTCATTTCCTGCTTGTCTTTGCCTGTGATTCTTTCCTGTTTTCTGGCTCTGTTGCTCCTGCTATTATTATTGACCTTGCTTCATTTTGACCCTGACTTTACTGACTACGCTCCTGCTCTGCGTTTGGTACCTGGTACACTCCTGGTTTGACTCGACTCGTTCACTACGCCTGTTGCTCACTGAGTTGCCGTGGGCAAATGCCCCATTTCCCTTAGCTTCTGTGTACCCTTGTCTGTTTGTCTGTCGTGCACATATTGAGTGTAGGGACCGTCACCCAGTTGTACGCCATCGCCTAGGACGGGCCGTGCAAGTAGGCAGGGACTGAGAGGCGGGTAGATTAGGGCTCACCTGTCTGTCTCCCTACCCCGTCATTACACGTGGTATCTAGGTTACATCAACACTTTCATGACGTATCTTGTGGTTCGCGCTTGGGCATTGGAGATGAAGAAGACTGGAAGAAGTCATCATGGTGTTCTGGGCAGGATGAAGAAGAAAAGAGAACGTGAACGACTCCAATCTAAGAAGATGTCACATGTGAGTCACTGAATTTCACTGCACTGTATTCACTTATATGGTCTGCAGAATGCCTGTGTAGGACTGATACCTGTCACAATATGGTGGGAATATTTGTCTTTGTTTTACAACACACGTTTTTAGTACACATTTAAGAGTGTTTAAATTATTTCTATATAGTTGAAGGGTAGACCCCCAACAATTATTTCCTTTGGTGAGTCCAAGGTACCTCAGTCAGACACTGAGTGTACAGATGCTTGCATTAAGATATTGTATTACTGTCTGTAGCCTTAGAGGAGAATTTATTAACCTTTATTAATCTGCCTCTTATCTGGCATAGAAAAATCCCAAAAGTGCAGGAAAGTTTTTGGGCAGTTTATGCTGCGCTTGGCATTTTTTGAAAAGTGTGTGGCGCTTTGCGGAAAGGGCCGACAATTTTAC